>NC_044556.1:37085178-37390436 GCF_007565055.1 Rhinopithecus roxellana | reverse complement strand
ACTAGAATGTAAGCTCTAGGAAAACACAAGTTATTTTTCTGTTTTGTTCACTATTACATCCCCAGTATCTAGAACTGTTTGACTCTTAGTAAACATCAATAAATATTTGCTTAATAAATGTTGTATAAATGAAATATTTCAGGAAGTCATACTGGTATAGCCACTTTTTCCTGCCACTAAAAGCTATTTCTCAATTTCATAAAATAAAAAAGTCAAAGCTGCCTCAAAAGTACAAAACTCCACTACAATGCTCTCAAGACTTTAAAATGAATAATATTACCTTTAATTTACAATGATGAGCTGTTTATACGACCTAACAGAATCAATAAGAAGCACTTATTTGCATCCAAAATATTTTAATAGTAAAGAATAAAGAATGACCCTCAATAATGCATTCCTAGCATTCAAATGCTAACTTTACAAATTTGAAAACTTAGTAAAAACAGTTTTCATGAATACAAGAAAAAGTAACAACAAAATATAATCATCTAATTATCTGAATATAATGAGGTTTTCAGACAATATGTAGTTAACATTTAGGCTAAAAATATAAAGAAACACAAATCATTCACGCAAATATTTTTTAAAAGTCTCAACTTCCAGAAAAAATTTGGCTCTGGCAAATAAGAAGAAAACATTAACTATAAGTTTCATGTTATTAGGCTCCTTAACTACACTGATTCTCTGAAATTAAACAAATAACTTTTCTGCTTCTTTTAGTTTTTTTTTCCTATCCATTTTAGCAATTACAGCCCAACGGTCCTCCCGCATTTTTCTTATAGCTCCAATCTTCAGTGTAGATCCAGGGGTTGTTAGAGATGAAGGGGCCTGAATACAAAATAAAATTTAAAAATCATAACATGTTTAATTTTTTTAAGTGCAGCTTTTGAAATTTGCTTTCTAGAATAAAATTTAAAAGCTACCTTTTTTGGTGTTTTGACACAAAGATGAGAAGCTGGTGGGTTATTTTTCCTATATAGTGTTTTCAATGTCTCTTCTTCTGAAACCATGCTCTTGAAGAAAAATTAAAAAATATGATGTTGGGGTTACCATCATTAATATTATATTATTAACATTTTGTCAACATATCACATGTGAGGAGAACAAAGAGTGGAAAGAGGAAGGATGAAGAAGGGAGAAGGGCAAAGGGAGGAGGAAAGAGAAAGAAGATTATAGAGAGAAGAAAGAAGACCAAACAAAGAAAACAATAACAAAATAAATCAATGGGCCAAGAAATGACCTAGATTTTTATTCTATTAACTATATTACTGAAAGGCTATGTGAAATACAAGACATGTGTAGTGAGTAGCACTTCTCTACTGATTTCTATTTCAGTTTCAGAGTCTTGATAATACCATCTTGTCCTCCTTCCCTGACCCTGTTTATTCAAACTCACACTTATAACTTATAACAAGTATTTATAATTCTATAAAAAATTATAATATTATCTATGATCCAGCAATTCCACTTCTGGATATGTACTCAATAGAATTGAAAGCAGAGTCTTGAAGAGATAATTGTACAACCATGTTCATAGCAGCATTATTCACAATAGTGAAAACATGGAAGCAACCCAAGTATCCATCCATGGATGAATAAATAAGCAAAATGTGGTGTTTACATACAATGGAATATTATTCAGCCTCAAAAAGGAAGAAAATTCTGATATATGCTACAACATAGAAAAACCTTGAGGACATTGTGCTAAATGAAAAAAAAAACTAGTCACAAAAGAACAAATCCTGTATGATTCCACTTATATGAGATACTTAGCATAAGGAAAATCATAGAGACAGAAAGTAAAATGGTGGCTGCCAGGGGCTGGGGGAAGGTGGAATGAAGAGTTATTGTTTAATGGTAGAAGGTTTTAGTTGTAATGAAGAGTTATGGAGATGGATGGTGGTGATGGTTACACAACATTACAAATGTATTTAATAACACTGAACTATATAATTAAAAATGGTTAAGATGGTAAGTTTTATGTGTATTATACCAAAATAACAAATAAAAATTATAATTATAATGTTACTTAATTTACAATTATTGTAATTCTCCCAAATAATGATAGCTAACACTTATTTAGTACTTTCTAGTGCCAGTCTTTATTTTAATTACTTTGCATATTTCAGTTCCTTTTAATCTTTATAACAATTTTATAAAGTAGGTATACTATTATCCCCATTTTACAGGTGAGGAAACTCAGGCACACAAATATTAAGTAATGCACCCTAGATTATATAGCTAGGAAGAGGTGGAAGGAAATTCAAATTCAGGTAATCTGGCTCCAGAATCCATTCTCTTAATGAATATGAAACACAATTTAGTCATGTAAGCAGTCAGTTCACACAATTTTTTCATGCTCATTAAAGCCACATTTAACAAAAACTTCAGAGGCTTCGTGGATGAGGAATTTCAAACAGAGTTTTATAAATCTAAGATTTCAACAGAATTCAATAAATAAGTCATAGAGCTATCTTTACAGATATACTCAGAATCAGTGTGTACCAAGTGACCAACTTAAACAAGATAAATTATCTTTAAAATCATATTGTTAAACTATCATTACAATTTTACTTAGTGGCAGGGTAATTGATTATTCATCATGAATCTCCATATTAAAATTATTAATAAGTTAATCCAATTTAAAACAACAAAACCTTATCATCTGTCCTCATGACTCTTTGTAGCATTCATCTTTTCATGTGTTTATAGGCCTTTTATGTTTCATCTTTGGAGAAATGGCTATTCAAATCTTTTCTCCCCATTTTTCATTTGGGTCTTTTTGTGGTTGTTGAATTGTGGGAGTTCTTTATATATCCTAGATATCAATCCCTTGTCATATATATGATTTTTAAATATTTCCTCTCATTATTTACCTTGTCTTTTCACTTTCTTGATAGTCTCCTTTAATTCACAACCGTTCTTAATTTTGATGCAGTCCAATTTATCTTTTTTTCTTTCATTACCTGTTCTTTCAATGTCATCCATAAAAGTTGCTGCCAAATCCAATGTCATGAAGATTTCGACAGTGTTTTCTTCTACTGTTTTATAGTTGTAGCTCTTAAGTTTAGGTCTTTCATCCATTTTGAGTCATTTTTATATGATATAAAGTAAGAGTCCAACTTAATTCTTTTTACATGCGGACAGTTAGTTTTCCCAGCACCACATGTTGAAAAAATTGTTCTTTCCCCAAGAGTCTTGGCACTCTTTTCAAAAATCAACTGACTGTATATGTGAGGGTTTATCTCTAGGCTCTCTGTTCTATTCCATTGGTCTGTATGTCTGACCTTATACATGTCTGACCTTATACTTGTACTATGCTGTTTTAATCACTAGCTTTGTAGTAAGTTTCAAAGTTGGGAACTGTGAGTCCTCCAACTTTATCCTTATTTTTCAAGATTGTTTTAGCCATTTGGGGCCCTTTGCAATTCCATATTAATTTGAGTATTTTTTCCATTTCTGCAAAAAAGTTGTTGGAATTTTTATAGAAATTGCATTGAATCTGGAGATTTGGGTACTACCGACGTCTTAACAATATTTAGTCTTTCTATCCATAAACATAGGATGTCTTTCCATTTATTTAGGTTTTTCAAAATTTCTCTCACCAGTGTTTTGTAATTTTCAGTGTGCAAGTCTTTCACTTCCTTGGTTAGATTTGTTCCTAAGTATTGAAATTCTTTTAGATGTTATTGTGAATAGAATTGCTTTCTTAATTTCATTTTTGGATTGTTCATTGCTGGTATATAAAAACATAATCAATTTTTGTATGTTGACATTGTACCCTACAACTTTGCTGAATTTATTTATTAGCTCTAATAGCTTTCTTAAAGAGTCTTTGCAATTTTCTATGCATAGGATCACGTCATCTGTAAAGAGAGGCAGTTTTACCTCTTCCCTTCTATCTGAATGCCTTTTACTGCTTTTTCTTTTAGAGTGTCTCTAGTTAGAATTTACAGCACAATGTTGAATAGCAGCAGTGAAAGTGGACACCTTGCCTATTCTTAATCTTAGGGGGTAAGTCTTTCAGTCTTTCAACACTGAGTATGATGTTAGCTGGGGATTTCCATAGATACCCTTGTCATAGTGAGGAATTTTCCCTCTATTCCTAATTTTCTGAGAGGTTTTCTACCATGAAGTGTTGGATTTTGTCAGGTACCTTTTTTTGCATCAGGATGATGATATGGCTATTTTCTCCTTTGCTCTATTAATGTGGTTTATTACATTGCTTTCTTTTCTTATGTTGAACCACCCTGGCATTCCAGGGATAAACTCCACTTGACCATGGCAAATAATTTTTAATATGCTATTGAATTTGATTTGCCAATATTTTGCTGAGTAGTTTTGCATCTAATTCATAAGAGATATTGGTCTGTAATTTTCTTTTCTTGTGGTGTCTTTATCTGCTTTGATATCAGGGTAATTAATGCTGGCCTCATAAAATGAATCAGGAGGTGTTCCCTCTTGAACTTTTTGGAAGAATTTAAGAAGAATTGATGTTAATTATTTTTAAGGTCTCAACATATATGTCAAATTTTTATTCTGAAAAGTTTTACCAATGTATACTCCTCTATCAGTGTATTTGGATTCAAACTTCCAATAATAATAATCACAATTTTAATATTAATGGATCATTTGCTCTGTGCCAGATGATCTGTTAAACATTTTATAAGCATTATTTAGCTTATTCTCACAAAGTCTGTGAGGTGGTTACTAATATTATCTGCATGCAAGGGATGCAGATAAAGAGATGTGTAGGGCAAGATATGGGGGAAGGTGCATGGTGCTTTCATGCCCTCCTTGGGTGTGCCACCCTGCAGGAACCTCCCTGTGATCAGCTATCCAGAAGCTCTAGTGTTAATTCTTTAAATATTTGGTAGAATTTATCAGTGAAGCCAACTAGTCCAGAACTTTTCTTTGTTGAGGTTTTTGATTACCAATTTAAACTCTTTACTTGTTATAGGTCTATCGAGATTTTCTATTTCTTTTTGAGTTCATCTAAGGAATTTGTGGGTTATAAGGAATATTTCCATTTCTTCTGGGTTATCTAATTTATTGGCATACAATTATTTATAGTATTGTCTTTTGATTTATTTTATCTCTGAAAGGTCAGTAGTATCCCCACTTTCATTTTTAATTTTACTCTCTCTCTCTGGCTAAAGGTGTGCCTATTTTGTTGATCTTTTCAAAGAACCAGCTACTTTTGGTTTCACTGACTTTATTGTTTTCTATTCTCTAACTTATCTCTGTTCTAATCTTTATTATTTCCCTCAATCTACTAGGTCTGAGTTTAGTTTGCTCTTTTTTTCTAGTTCTTTATTAAGGTATAAAGTTAGGTTACTGATTTGAGATCTTTCTTAATGTAGACACTTATAACTATAAATTCCCCTCTGAGCACTGTTTTTGCTGTATCCTATAAGTTTAGGTATAATGTGTTGTCCTTTTCATTAATTTCTAAGTATTTTCTAATGTCCCTTGTGATTTCTTCTTTGACCCACTGGTTGGCTAAAAGTGTGTTGTTTAATTTCCACAAATATGTAAATATTCCAGTCTTCCTTATCTTATTGATTTCTAACTGCATCCCATTGTGGTCAAAGAAGATATCTTGTGTAATGTCTATCATTTAAAACCTATTGAGATTTGTGACCTAACATATGATCTATCCTGGGGAATGTCTCATGTGCCCCCGAAAAGAATATGTGTGCTGTTGTTGTTTGGTAGAATGTTCTATACATGTCTGTCAGACCTAATTAGCTTATTGTGTTGTTCAAGTCCTCTATTTCCTTATCTTCTGTCTGGTTGTTCTATTCATTATTGAAAGTGGGTTACTGAAGTGTCCAACAATTATTGTAGAACTGTCTATTTCTCCCTTCGATTCTACGAAGTTTTGCTTCATATATTTAGAAGGTCTGTTATTAGGCATGGACATGTTTAAAATTGTCATATCTTCTTGCTATATTAAACTTTTAATTATTATATAATGTCCTTTGTATCTCTTGCACTTTTTAATTTAAAGTCTATTGTGTCTGATAGTAGTATAGACACTTCAGCTATTTTTTGGTTACTATATGCACAGAATATCTTTTTCCATTCTTTCACGTTTAATCAACTAGTGGCTTTGGATCTAAAATGAGTGTCTTGAAAACAGCATATAGTTGTATCATGTTTTTAAAATATAGTCTGCCAATCTATATCTTTTGATAGGAGAGTATAATCTATTTACATTTAAAGTAATGATCTGTAAGGAAGGACACAGCTCTGGATTTTGCCATTTTTTTTCAATATGTCTTATAGGGTTTTGTTCCTCATTTTCTCCATTACTGACTTATTTTCTGTTTAGGTGATTTTTGTACTTAAACATTCTGATTCCATTCTCATTTCTTTTTGTGTATATTATATAATTTCATTGTAGTTACCATGGAGATTACATTTAAGTTTCTAATGTTATAAGAATTTAATTCAAATTTATACCAACTTGACTTCAATAGCCTATAAAAGCTCTGTTCCTACACAGCTCCATCTTCCCTGTTTTGTTTATGGGGTTTTTTTGTTTGTTTGTTTTGTTTTGATTTTGGTTTTGTTTTTTGGCAGGATCTCATTCTGTCACTCAGGCTGGAGGGCAGTGGTGTGATTATGGCTCACTGCGTCCCTGACCTCCCAGCTCAAATGATCCTCCCACCTCAGCCTCCCAAGTACCTGGGTCTACAGGTGTGCACCACTATGCCTGACCAACTTTCATATTTTTTGTAGAGACAGGGTCTCATTGTGTTACCCAGACTGGTCTCAAACTTCCACCTGCCTCAGCCTCCCAAAATGCTGGGTTTACAGGTGTGAGCCACTGTGCCCAGCCCCTGTTCTGTTATTGATGACACAAACTACATCTTTATACATTGTGTGCCTAGTAACATAGATTAACCATTTATACGCATTTGTCTTTAAAATCATATAGAAAATAAAAACTGAAGTTACAAACCAAAATAACAATACTAGCTTTTATAAATTGCCCATGTATTTACCTTTACTAGAGATATTTATTTATTCATACAGTTTCACTGTCTAACAGCCTTTCCATCTGATGGTTTCCCTTTAGTACTTTTTGAAGAGAAGGTTTAGTGATAACAGACTCTTTTGGCTTTTGTTTATCTGGAAATATCTTAATTTCTACTTCATTTTGAATGACAGTTTTGCTGGATATAAAATTCTCAGTTGATAATTTTGGTCTTTTGCACTTTGAATATATAAATTTGCTGTCTTCTGGCCTCTAACATTTCTGATGAGAAATCAGCTGATAAGTTTGTTGAGAAAAACTTGCATGTAATGAGTTGCATCTCTCTTGCTTTCAAGATTCACTTTTTCTCCCCACGGTTTGATTATAAAATATCTTGATGTGGGCCTACTGGGGTTTGTTGAGCTGCGTGGATTTGTATAATCATGTCTTTCATCAAAATTTGGAAAGTTTTTAGCATTTATTTCTTCATATAACACTCTCTCTCTGTGTGTGTGTGTGTGTGTGTGTGTGTGTGTGTGTGTGTGTGTGTATCTAACCCAACCCCTCTTCTCCCTCTTCTCCCTGTGGAACTCCTACAATGTATATATTGGCCCAGATGATGGTGTCCTACAAGACTCTGAGGCTCTGTTCACTTTTCTTTTCTTTTTTTTTTTTTTTTTTTTTTTTGCCCTTTATCAGACTCAGTAACTTCAATTGTCTACCTTTACGTTCACCAATTCTTTTTTCTACTTACTCAAATCTGCTTTTAAATCCCTCTAGTGGGTTTCTCATTTCAGTTATTGTACTTTCAGTTCCAGAGTTTTTTTCTGGTTCTTTTTACAATTTCTAACTCTCTATCAATATTCTCATTTTATTCATACACAGTTAGAGTTTTGTTTTGTTCTGTTTTGTTTTTTTGTCTTTGTCCATGTCTTCCTTTAGCAATATGAGCTACTTTAAGACAGTTGTTTTGAAGTCTTTGTCTAGTAAGTCCAATGTCTGAGCTTCCTCAAGGATAATTTCTGTTGGTTTGTTTTGTTCCTTTGAATGGATCATATTTTCCTATTTATTTGTATGCCTTATGATTTGTTACTATTGGTTTTTTTTTTGGTTTAAAAAATTTTTAGAGACAGGGTCTCACTCTGTCACCTAGGCTGGAGTGCAGTGACATGATCATAGCTGACTATAACCTTGAACTCCTGGGTTCAAGTGATCCTTCCACCTCAGCCTCCTGTGTAGTTAGACTACAGGCCATGTGCCACCACACCTGGCTAATTTTTTAAATTTTTGTATAGAGAGGGTCTTACTGTTGTCCAACTTAGTCTCAAACTCTTGGCCTCAAGAAATCTTCCTACCTTGGCCTCCCAAAATGGTGAAATTAAAGGCATGAGCTATTGTGCCTGGCCCTTGTTGTTGAAAACTGGACATTTGAATATTATACTTTGGTAACTCTGAAAATAAGATTTTCCCTCTTCCTCAAGATTTCTTACTTTTGTTTGAATTCTGTTTTCTTTTGTCTTACAGTTGAAAGTCTCTCTGTGCCAGGGATCAGCCTGAGATAAAAGCTTATGGTCTTCTCTAGTCTTTTTAAGCCTCTTTCCTTGAACATGTGCAGCAGCTATTCCTTTTTGCTTTGTTTTTGAATATCCTAATCTTTAAACGCCTGGCTTCCCAAAGGGTAAAGATGGAAAAAGAAGAAAGGAAAACAAAAAAAAAAGATATGCTTCGTGTAAATTCCTGGAAGTTGCTTCAGTCAGTAGGGGTTGAAACACTGAACCCTGATGTTTGAAGGCCAAGTCCTATTGCCCCCTCTGGCACCAGCAAGTCACTCAAGGAACACGAGCATGGTTTCCTGACACAGGACTGTAGGCTGGAGAGACTGGTAGCTGCTATCATACTTTAGGCTGAAATCAACGTAAATTAACCGCAATTTACCAGCTGACTTTTCCCCTGGAAGCTATAAACATTCAAATAACACTGCATATTTACAAAATAGTTACTTCAGACAGTTTCTGCCAATAATTTGTTGTCTATGTAGAGAGATGGATTCCTGGCACTTCCTACTCCACCATCTTCCTGAGGTCATGCTCAACAACCCATTTTTAAATCTTAATTTTTATAATTTGAATGTTCAAAATTTAACTACATGAGCTAAGAAAATTACAAAATGACTAATAGGTTCATATAATAATTATAACCACAAAACTCATTGTGAAATGTGTTTTTAGACTAGTTTGAACAATTGTGTGCAATTCTATAATACTGTAATATGTTTATTGTGTTGCAAGTTTGTGATGCTCCTTTTAGAAATGAAATGAAATCATGTTGAATCATTCTGAATCTCAGATCAGCTAGGAAATTGGCCTAAACTCAAACTGCTAGAATAATAGCAGGGATTACAACCCTAGAATGTTCAATTCTAAAGCTTATTTTCTTTCTAATTCTCATTACATTTTTATATATCTGGACTACAGTTTGAATTGGCAGTTATTATTTGCAATGCCTTACATAGGCTATGAAGCCAGACTGTGTTCAAATTTTGGCTCCATGTCTTACTATGTGATCTTGAAAAAAATACTTGGGTGACTCAGTTTCCTCATCTGTAAACTGGAAAGAACAGTATATACTGTGATCTTTTAGTATCCATGGGGGATTGGATCCAGGATGCCTCCATGCATACCAAAATGTGTGGATGTTTATATAAAATGATATAATATTTGCATGTAACCTATGTACTTTCTCCTATATACTTTAATCATCTCTAGGTTACTTATAATACCCCATACAATGTAAACACTATGTAAATAGTTATGTTGTATTCCTTTCTTATTTATATTATTTTCTATTGAATTTTTATTTTTTATTTTTTTCAAATATTTTTGGCCTGTAGTTGGTTGAATACACACATGTAGAACCTGTGAATACAGAAAGCCAACTGTATTTCTAAAGGCTGGAATTGTTATAAGAAATAATTAAAGTAATCTTCATTGTATAAAGTGTTTACAATAGTACCTGGTTCACAGTTTTAACTGTTAAGATGCTAATCATTATCTATAAAACAAAGTGGTTCTGAAGTAGGGACTCTGTAAGTTAACTTCAATAATTAGGGTTTTAAGACTTCAATTACTCATTATTCCAGAAGAAAATGAAAATAGAGGGTCCCAAAGCAGCAGAAAAGCTTGAAGGATCTTCTAGTTATAAATGAGAATAACAAAACAAATGAATTTAACTGGGATTTTGTCATTAAGAATTTTTGGTGCACTGCTCCATTTACTCTGGTATGGTTTACCTTTTTTAAAAAAATTAAATGAATCTAAGCTTAATTATTCTCAATAAACCATTATTATGCCTTCAGAAAATAGTGGTATATGTGAATGGGAGTAATTAGGGATACAAAGTGCTAGAGGAAGTAGTTTGCTTAAATATGTTGTCCTTAATACATTAACTTCTTTAGAGTGATGGAAATGTTATAGTCGTCAACAAATACCTTGATATAAATATCAACCAGTGATGTAAAATGAGCATGTATAATACGCAAAATAGAGGGGATGCCTAAATAACAGATTTGGCTACAGTAAAATATTCACTCAATCTCTCTTTTTAAAAATATAGTAAGAACTCCTTTATGACATTCTGCTGGAAAACAAGACAATGATTAATCATATCATATGCCCATTGTGCTATATCAAGTATTTTCAAAGTGTCAGGTTTTCTGAAATTTACAGGGAAATTATTTGAACCCTAATTTCTCTAAAATGCTGCAAAAGCACAAGGATCTGCATTTTAGCAGAGCTCCACTGTATATCAGTATTGCAATGGTAGGTACTATGTAAATATATTATACATGTATATCAAGGAAAATTGTATACAAATAAGTAATATAAATAAATACTAAATATTACTTGTAAAATTTTTACCAAAAGATCAGTAGTTTCTGAACTATCTGAATTAATATCAAATTCAAAGGCCATTTTTCTCTTTTTATTACTTTCTTCAATGGGTATATTCAGGTTTTCTCTTTGCTGTAGTTTTGGTTTTGTTGGTGTCTTCACTGTATATGCCTATCCAAAAATAAAAAACAATATATTATCATATCAAAATATGCTTTATTAATAAAGGATTTCACAAATAATTTTAAGGCAATTTGAGTCCTTAGCAATCAGAAACTTCCATTATTACTGGCAAGTATATGAGGCAAAAATTTTGAGTAAGAATTAAATCAGATGTTTTTGATACCGTAAGTTGTCTTTCTTCAAAAATTTTATAATGGTAGACTTTCTTTGCCCTTCCTTTAACTTGCTGAAGAAAATAAGAAAGAGAAAGAGTGAAACAGAGAGACAGATATACTTCAGATTCAGCAATCAACAATCTTAGGGGCCTTAATATTTCTAATCATGATCTCAAAAAATAACTGAGTGAGCTTTTCTCACTCCACAAAACTCCTTATTACTTTGTAAGAAAATATGCTTGCTTATTTTTATATTGGTAAAGTGATTCACATTAGTCAATGTTTCACATTCTAATTTTTATAATTTGTAAAAGTATCTTTTAAAAGTAAGGTCAAAAGCCAAGCACAGTGGCCCATGCCTGTAATCCCAACACTTTGAAAGACCAAGGCAGGAAGATTGCTTGAGGCCAGTTCAAGACTAATCTGAGCAACATAGCAAGGCCCCAGCTCTAAAATATTTTTTAATTAAAAAGACACAGCCAGGTATGGTGGCCCATCTCTATAGTCTCAGCTACTCAGGAGGCTGAAGCAGGAGAATTGCTTGAGCCAGTAGTTCAAGGTAGCAGTGGGCCATGATCATGTCACTGTAACCCAGACCAGGACACAGAGCAAAAGCCTGACAAAAAAGACAAAAACAAAGCAAACAAACAAAAAAAGTTAAGGTCAGAGACATCAGCAAAAATGGCAGAGTAATGAGCTCTAAAAATTCACTCCTCCATAAAAAAAACATAAAAATACTGGTAAAAACTTGTCAGAATCAGTTTTTTTCAAGAACTCTGGAAATTAACCAAAGGCTTGCAGCCACCTGGAGAGCGCTTATTCTTTAAAAAAATAAAATAAAATGGTTGAACCTCTTTAGGAACCCCAAACTTTGTGGTGTCTTAACTTCCCCGGTCCCATGCCCTGTTCTAGCTCTATGTTATCCTTAAAGAATAACAGCCCACATTCCTGGTGCAGCCTGGCAGCCACCAGACAGAACAGAACAGAATTGAAGCTCTTTCAAAGCTTTATTCCCAAAGAATTGTCATTATTTGATTTGTCTGGTGGGTCTCTGCAAGATCCCACTTAAAGGCTGATGGCTGATTACATTCAACCTGAGCGCTCACTAGTGAAAAAATGCCTTCTCCTTGGTGTGTGTGTATGTGAAGTAGGGGGTAGAATTTGTCAAAAACAACAACAAGCATTTTAACTTTGCAGCAACATGAAGCAGTGATGAATAGTTGGGACAAACAAAAGACTTACCAAAAACTTTAAAAGAAAAGCTAGGAAATGAAAAACCCATGGGGACTTTGAAAAGCTCTGACATATTCCTGGAAATATAGAGTGCCATACATATGTGTAAGGCTATCTACAGGCTCAAGAAAGTCCTGAAAAGGCCCTAAGTTTTCACCACGGGCTAATCTTGAGATTCTGTACAAGCAAGAATGGGAAGCTAAGGCAGAGTTGTCAACTACCTGGCTGAGTGTTGAAGGCATGCCCTTACACACAGATAATAGAGACTTTTGACAAACATTGGGAAATTTATTGATTCTAGGCATTTAAAGAAATTTCTGTCCAAACATTAGCTAAAAACTAAGCTAATCAAGGAGAGCCTTTAGTGGCACTCACAACAAAAAATACAAACTTTACAGAATTAGTCTAGAAAAGTTACAAAACAAACAATAAGTACAACAAGGAGCAACAACAAATAATGGGAATAAGAGAGAATCTGATTTCCAGAGTTGTTATATTTTAAATGTCCAGTTTTAAACAAAAATTATGAGACATGCAAAGAAAGAAGAAAGTATGGCCCAAATAGAAAAGGAAAAGAACAGACAATAGAAACTGTCCCTGAGGAAGCCTTGACATTGGACTTACTAGACAAAGCTTTAAAGTCAGCTATTTTAAATATATTCAAAGAGTTAAAGAAAATTATATCTAAAGGAATGAAGAAAAGCATGAAAACAACATCTCACTAAATGGAATATCAATAAAGAGAAACAAATTATAAAAAGAACCAGATAGAAATTCTGGAATTAAAAAATGGAATAGCTGAAATGAAAAATTTACTAGAAGGGCTTAATAGCAGATTTGGGCAAGCAGAAGAAAAATCCATGAGCCTGAATATAATTCAACTGATATGGAATAGAAAAAAATAATGAAGAAAAACAAAGTCTCAGAGACTTGCAGACACCATCAAACACACCTGAGAAACTGAGAAGGAAAAGGCATGACATTTAAGCTTAGTGGGATGGAGACAATTGAGATCCTTTTCCTTTCAACTCCCAAGACAAGTGAGGCAGGAACTCCAAGAGCATCTTTATAAAGAATACTAGGAGTGCTTCCAAGGAAGAAAGACTGGCATCTCATTCCCCAGTTAGATACGAACCTAGGCAGCAAATTTGTCTGTCTTTGTATCTAGCTGAGGAGAGGAAAAGGAAACGAGAGAGAGGAAAGAGAGATCAAAGGTAGA
Organism: Rhinopithecus roxellana; assembly: GCF_007565055.1. Lineage (NCBI taxonomy): Eukaryota > Metazoa > Chordata > Mammalia > Primates > Cercopithecidae > Rhinopithecus > Rhinopithecus roxellana. The sequence goes on along the minus strand of NC_044556.1, from coordinate 37,376,771 downwards.
GCATCTGCACTGCCATTTAGCATGGCAAAGTTGTATGAATTCCCCATGGATTAAGTGGATGTATGGAAGACATCCAGAATTGGGCCACTTTGCTAGAGGCATCTGCTCCAAGATGACTGCTGAGGACTACAGATGCAAGATGATGTGGGGTAAACAGCAAATGGAACTAGTAACTGTGGTGGTGCTATAAAATGTCAGGTCAGAATCAGATTTCCTGTGTCAGGGCCTTAAACACTGATAAATAACTAGTAAGTTATGAAATTTGCCCACGATGACATTAAGTTGTGGACAGTGATAGAAAAAAAAGAAACAATTTCATATCGAAGGCCAGGCACAGTAACTCACACCTATAATCCCAATACTTTGGAAGACCAAGACAGGAGGATCAGTTAAGGCCAGGAGTTCAAGACCATCCTAGGCAACACAGCAAGATCTTGTCTTTACATTTCATGCTGATACCACAAAAAAATTGAAACTTTCAAGAAACTAGTTATATATGTGTGCGTCACGCCAGGTATATGGTGATAACAGAACTTTATTTATTAAAAAATTACTACTAACTTGGAAAGTTTAGACACAAACCTTTGGTAATGGTGTAGATAAAGTATTTTTGGCAGATGTCCACAGATAGTCTCTTTTATCTTTCGATTTGCCATGATCAACTGATGGGAAATTTCGAGATATAGTTTGTGAAGGAACTGCTTTAGAATCAAATTTCCAGTAAATTTCAGGTGTTTCCAATAAAGATGTCTGGGTTTTCTGCATTGAACAACAAGAGTGAATAAAACCATCACTAAATGTCATTTTAATTATTTATTTCTTTAATTAAAGTGCAGCAACTAGTAGAATTAACAATGAAATATGCAAATTTATCCCCAAATTTATCATTGACTAGATAAGTTTGAATAAATTACAGTTATCTCCTTTGTCGCTTGCCCATTTAAGATGCAAATGTTATCTGCCCCTGCCTGTCTTCACAGAGCCTCTATGAAAACAAATAAGATAGGCCGGGCGCGGTGGCTCAAGCCTGTAATCCCAGCACTTTGGGAGGCCGAGACGGGCGGATCACGAGGTCAGGAGATCGAGACCATCCTGGCTAACACGGTGAAACCCCGTCTCTACTAAAAAATACAAAAAACTAGCTAGGTGAGGTGGCGGGCGCCTGTAGTCCCAGCTACTCGGGAGGCTGAGGCAGGAGAATGGTGTAAACCCGGGAGGCGGAGCTTGCAGTGAGCTGAGATCCGGCCACTGCACTCCAGCCTGGGTGACAGAGCGAGACTCCGTCTCAAAAAAAAAAAAAAAAAAAAAAAAAGATATCTTAGAGGTTGTTATTCTCAGCAAACTAATGAAGGAACAGAAAGCCAAATACCACATGGGCTCATTTATAAGTGGGAGCTAAATCATGAGAACACATGGACACATAGAGGGAGACAACAACACAAACTGGGGCCTATCAGAGCATGCAGGATGGGAGGAGGAAGAGGATCAGGAAAAATAACTAACGGGTATAGTCTTAATACCTGGGTGATAAAATAATCTGTACAACAAACCCCCATGACAGATGTTTACCTATATAATAAATCTGTACATGTACCCCTGAACTTAAAATAAAGTTAAATTTTTAAAAATGAAAACAAATAAGATATCTCAACTCTCTGACCAAAAGTTGAGGATTCGCTTTAAAAAATAAAAAATCTGTACTCCTAGTGGCAAAAAGCCCTAATCTATGGTTCATTACAATAGCCTAAAAGTCAAAAGGAAATCTATTCTAATTTTCATTCATTCTCTTTCATACATTGATACTTCTTTTTCACCTATAAAAATATCAGTCTTTTCCTATCCACCAGCCTACTTTGCCTCCAAAAGCAAGGAGAATAATTATGAAAGTAAAAAATGAGACAAATTTTCAGGGAAAAATACTGAGAAAATGGCTATTTGCTTTAAATCTAAATAAATAAATTGCAAGTTTACTCGAAATACTTGACACTTTTTTCAACTCTATTTCCTCAGTTCTCTTTCACTCTACCTTTGTATACAGCTTCTTTTAGTACCTGACCTAGCTTTCCAGTAAAAGCTGGTAATAGTTGCTTTAGTGGGATTCTACATGAAAATGAAACTCATGCTCATCACTTTCTATTTCACCACTTTCTTTGGTCACCACCATCTCCACGAATACAATTGTGGCAATTACTCATATGAAAGAAACAATAGAGCACACACACACACAAAGGGACTACAAGGACAAAATTTGAAAGCATGGTGGCTAAACTTTCAGTGCGTTTAAATTAGGGTATATGATAAAGAGGCAACTATATGTACTATACAAAAATCATTGAACTAGGAGCCAAGTACATAACATGGTCTTTTCTCCTAGATCTTTCCTATGTTTCCAGATTATTTAAGTAAATCTTCAAGTATCTCCAAGCTTAAATTTATTCATCTATAAATCAAGGGGCTAAATGAGATGGCTTATATCTTTCCTGCCCAGTACTAGTGATCTGTCATTTCATAATCCTTTCTCCAGCAAGTATGAATTTTTTCAGAGTTGCATTTCTGTATCCTTTTCCCTACATATTTATATATCATAGTTGATGACAAAATTTTGATGAAAGCACTTTTTTTTACTGCTGTCTGGATTCATCAGGGGTAAACTTTGGAACCTCCAAAATGTAACTGCTTTCATGGACAAATTGTTCCTCCCTACAAATAGAATGACAATTTAAGGTCACTGCACCACCTTGTGGCCATATCTGGAATTTGACATTTCCCTGGTAGTCTTTTTTGGAAGGATGTAACATTCATAGTTATGCATGTAAACAGAAAATTCACAAATTTCTCTGCTGTATTTTTCAAACAAACGTTTATAAGGCATGTGCTATGTGCCAAGCACTATTTTAAATGTTTTACAAATACCATCTCATTTAATCCTCATAACAACTTTAGGAAATAGGTATTATTATTATCCCTTTATAAATGAGGAAATTGAAACATGAAGAAGTTAAGTAACTTGTCCAAACTCAGAAACGTTTGGTAAATTTAACAAGGCTTATGTTTCAATAGTGTTGGAATAAAGTATAGTAAAAAAAAAAAAAAGCCTAGTTAAATTTCTTCATTTATCATTTTTTTCATTTTGCAACATACATATGGTTCATTTTCCAACATATATATCTAGACTCTCAGATAAAATATATGGCAATTACTAATCCACTTGATAATGGAAACATATAGAATTATACATGAATCAAAACATCTCTATAAGAATGTGATACAAACTTTCATAATATGAACACATTCTAAATTTAGAAAACAATATTGGAGATTAACCAATTTGCTTATATTCATTAGATACTTCCGTAAGTCTATATCTAACCATTCTGGCTAGTTTTATTATGATTATAATTTCTCCAAATATAATGTTTCCAAGTGTCTAGCACAGTGTAGGAAACATACAAAGCACTCAATATTCACTCACAGGTTCAATACATCTTTTCTTTATTCTCTTTTAACCTAAATGTAATAAAATGTAATGAACTGTTCTCAAACTACTCTGAGTGTCATTTCCTTCCAGTTTAACTATAATCGTAGCAACCTCTGTGGGAACTTAGAAGACTATATCACTATATGTAAAGAAAATTCTTAATCATTTTAACCAAAAATTTGCTAAATCAAAATTATTCTGCAACAATCCTATAGTATCAGCTAGGTTAGAAGCTGAGGGGTATTCTTCTTCTCTATGACTGATGTTTCCTTCCATATGCAGGGAGTACTACCAGGGTAACATTCCAAACCTCTTCCTGATTCCTTAGGGGAGAAAAAATTACTTAATGTGATTGGTGAATTTAAAGAAAGGGAGAAGTTGGTCACATACAGCTCAATCTCTTCCTTATTCCTCCTCTTGAGAACTAAAAGAATTACACATAAATTCTGCTCTACTCCTTTATAACCTAAGTTTTACAAGACCAGACGATCGAGTGGGTAGACCTATGCTATTTAAGCTCTACTTGTGACAGTAGATAAATTTTTCTAATTTGGGAGTTCAAGATTAAGAGATCCTCTTGCCTTCAAATATAAACTGCATTCTCCAGTATTTAAAATATTGATCCTTTTTAATAAAGTCTTCAATAATAAAAATATTATTTTTATTCTCCCTTGTTTTTCGCAGTTGGTTTGGAACATGAGGAAAACAGGATGTCATTTGTTATGCCCCCTCAAAACCCAAAATTAGACATAATCTAAATAAGTTTTAGAATTGTTTATGAAAATATTTTGCCTCTAACATTAAAAAAATTTTAAGAAACACAGAAGTACCTAATTAAATTAAAACTATAATAAGAATTGTAGAGAAAAACTGAAATCTTTTTTTCTTCTTTTTTGTTTCTGCATTAGGAAACCTTCTCTAAATCTCCAAATGACAAAAATTTTGAAATTTTTAGCTAAAATGTTTTTGAATTAATAAATAGCAAGAAATAATTTCGGAAATGAAATTGTATGAAATATTTAAAATACTATTGCTATTTTCCCTCTTATAAACAAAAAATCATTTCTAAGTAGATGTTAGAAAATAAATTTGTATTTTAAAACTATGAGAATTATATGCTCTTACCTTGTCTTTTTTTTCTTTAAGAGTAGCTATGTTTTCTTTTGCCTCTCCTTTGAGTTTTTCCTATTAAAAATAAATATCAAGTACAAATAACATAATCATCACCATGATCACAAATGAATATTATCAAAATCTTTTCTAATGAGTATTAACAAAGAAAGATGACTAACCTCTCAATCTTATAAAGTAATAAAAAGAAAAAAAGAAAAGTTAGTTCCTTTCTACAGAGGTATTATTTGGTTTTGACTATCTTTTCCTTTATTCTAATCAGTCTCTAGTGTGTATCTGTAGACTTTTGAATAAGTCTGTTAAAACTCTGAATGTCTACTCTCTAGAGAGTAGATAGTGACATTGTCCAATAACTTATAAATTATATCTGGACATATTGACAACAGTACAGTTGCAATGTAAATTGATGCTGACTTCCTTGTTGCATATATTTCCCACACCTACTGTTGAGGCAGGAGAATAGGGTCTGGGGGCAGGGAACCTAAGACTGATTCACAGACTTCCTAGAACTGAATAAAAAAGAAAACCCCACCTCTCAACACCCAAGTAACAAAAGGATCAGAGGCTACTCCATATGCAATGTCCCCCACTCCCACTCTTTGTTTTCTGTGTTGTAGATGGAAAAATGAAAGTACCTCTGATTGGTTCTGTCCTGCAACTAATCAGACTGGTCACAGACCAAGTCTTCATATGTAACTCTGTAACTTTACTTTAGCCTATGATTGGTCACCTTATGCAACCAATGAGACTGGTTGAAGGTCACTACTTCATTTACATAGGATGTAAACAAAGTAACCAATGGTAAACCACTAGAGGGTATTTAAACCCCAGAAAAACTCTGTAACCAGCACTCTTGAGCAGCTGCTTGAGCCCTTTCCTAGTTCGTGTAGTTTCATTTCAATAAATTTGTGCTTTTCTCTTAAAAAAAAAAAAAAAAAAAAAAAAAAACTCTGAATGTCAGCTTTCTTATTTGTAAAATAAAGTTAATGGAACAAATTACAGAATGAGAGATACGCAGAAGTAACTAAGCTGTGAAAAGTTGCAAAAAGATCTAAAATATTGTGAGCCTTTACAGGTAGAATTAGATTTTTCCATGCATGTTGAGAAAAGGTGCAGTTCAGTTAGACTTTCAATAATGAACAAGTTTTCAACAGGGGATAAGTAGAGACGAGGGGTAAAAGGAAAAACTGAGAAGCAAAAATCATCACATGAATAAATACAGAAAAGAGCACAATACTTAGGAAATAATACGTAACTTTTGCTGAAGAATAGGGTATATGTATAGTCAAGATAAAAACGGAAAGGAGAGCTGTTGTCAGAGCGGAAGGAGTGATGTGCTAATATCACTAGATAGAATTTACTCAGTAAGATAAAAGAAAAGCCTGGCCTACATAAATGAATACATAGGGTGCCTGTAATATGACAACCATCTGAAGAACAAAATTTTTTTTTTTTTTTTTTTTTTTTTTTGAGGCAGAGTCTCGCTCTGTCGCCCAGGCTGGAGTGCAGTGGCCGGATCTCAGCTCACTGCAAGCTCCGCCTCCCGGGTTTACGCCATTCTCTTGCCTCAGCCTCCCGAGTAGCTGGGACTACAGGCGCCCGCCACTTCGCCCGGCTAGTTTTTGTATTTTTAGTAGAGACGGGGTTTCACCGTGTTAGCCAGGATGGTCTCGATCTCCTGACCTCGTGATCCGCCCGTCTCGGCCTCCCAAAGTGCTGGGATTACAGGCTTGAGCCACCGCGCCCGGCCTGAAGAACAAAATTTTTACAACTCCGGGGAGTACTAGATGTCTTAGAAAGTAAAAATCTCCAAGTGTGCAGAACTTTAGGCAGTAAAACTTGCCCTTGATGTCTAGGCCAGTATCTATCCTCACTGAATACCTTGCATACACCATGTTATCTCTCCCACAGCATTGCTCCTAACCACAGAACTCACTTCACTATGAAAGAAGCTGGCTGCAAACTGATGTAATAGTATTTGCTACTGTTCTTATTATGTATCCTATCATCTAGCAATGGTTGATCTTCAGTTATAGTAACAATTGGAGTGTACTCTAAGGGGCTGGCATGCTTGTCTTTTAAGACAAAGTACATTTCCTAAACCAGCAATACCATAATGACTCTCAGAATGTGTATCTTGGCTTCTAGAGGACAGAGAGATAAACCATTGCCCACAACTGCACTGTCTCTGCAATTCTGACTTTTCCTGGTCTGAAGATCTTGGTAAAGTCTGTTCTAATAAAATATATGTTTCCAAGGTGTGAAATAGCTCATACAAGAATGTGCATCTTTAGTGGTAACTAAATAATTCCCTTAGACCAAAGAGACGGCCATACCTCTAAGGTTCCTATTTAATCTGAATAAGTAAAATATGCCTGTAATATGGCCTGGCAAACACAGGGTTGACTTGAGCAACCAGAGCAGATAATGACAGCCTTGTGACCAAATTTTGGATCTAAATAAATTTATCAGCCTATAGCCATTTGAATAAAAAGGAAGCCTGGTACTCTAGTGGAAAAGTTCTGAAATAATATAACACATACTACATCCTTCCTACTATATTATGCACCAAGGATTAAAATATTAAGACATGGGTAATTGCACATCAACTAACTTAATTCTTGGGAATCTATAATGCCACTATTTTTTTCACTAGTCAGAGTGCAAGCATATCAGTGTCAAGCAATAATTAGAATTTTATCAGAGTCTACCTCATCGTGAGCCCATGGAACCATAAACCTATCTTGTGCTCATTTTTTTAGATTCTAAGTATATAGTTTGAATAAACTCAATAAAAGGAATAATCCCCATGTTTGTTCTGACCACAGAGTAAGAGATTTTAAGGTTGAAAGGACCAACTAGAACACTTTGAATCTCTCTCTCCATATCAAGATAGTAAACAAATTTCACATTGCTAGGCAGAGATTAAGGCCCCATTAAATTAATGAAATATACAGGAAAAATGATTTATCATAATCCCCAAAAGCCAACCTATTTTAATTAGAAGTTAAGACGGTCATCTAGTAACAGTTTCCTATACCAATTGGTTTATAGGTAAAGTGGGGATTGTCATATTAACTGAGAACTTGGAAAAAAGTTGCATATAAAAGATGAGCTGAATCTATGTAAATATAAAGCTCAAGTTAAAGAGATACAGGAATCATAGTTAAATAACAGAATATACATTTTTAACAATCTTGACAATGTAGAATAATAAATACTAAAATTGTATATGCAGGGGAATATGAAACAGGAGACAGTATTAGATACACTATTTTAAAATATAAAGGTAATCAATAAACTAATTTAAAAGGCTACATACACCTTCCAAATCAACCAACGTAAGACACACACACACACACTTTAGAGAATAAGAAAGAAAATAAGTATTACTATGTAATGAAAAATAAGATGATAAAAACTTTATTAAAATATATAATCAATGAAGAGTTAATATCTAGAATCTATAAGCAATTCCTACAACTCAACAACAAAAAGTTGGATTAAAATTATTATTAACCCAATTCAAAAATGGGCAAAAGACTTGAATAATTAAACCACCAAAGAAGATATACAATGTCCAATAGGCATATTAAAAATAGTCACCATTGCTAGTCATACAAGAAATGCAAATCATAGCCACATGAGATAATGCCTACACACACTAGGATGGCCACTATCAAATGAACAGGACATAACAAATGCTGATGTGGAGAAATTAGAATCCTTATGCACTGTTGCGTGGGTATGTCAAATGGTACAGTCACTACGGCCAATATAGAGGTTCTCAAAAAATTAATGATACAGTTGCTGTATGATCCAAGAATTCCACTTCTGGAAATATATCCCAAAGAATTCATAGCAAGATCTTAAAGAGATAGTTGCACACTCACTTTCATTACAGGATTATTCACAATAGCAAGAGGTAGAAGCAACCCAAATGTCCATCAAGAGAAAAATAATAAGGAAAATATGGTATATACATATAATAGAATATTATGCAGTCTTTAAAAAGGGCATCCTGTTACATACTACAACATAGATAAACCTTGAAGACATTATGCTAAGTGAAATAAGCCAGTCATGTAAACACAAATACCATATGATTACACTCATATAAAGTATTCAAAATCAGAAACAGAATGTACAAATGCCAAGGACTGGGAGGAAGAGGAAAAGGGAACTCGTGTTGAATGAGTATAGACTTTTAGTTTTACAAGATGGAAAACTACCGAATTCTGTTGCACAAGGTGAATATACTTAACACTGCTGAATGGTACATTTAAAAAGTGTTAAGATGGTGCACTTAATGTTATATGTTTTTTATCACAATAATGAAGTTAAAGCACAAACCATTCAACTTATGCATATCAACATAAAAATGCTAAATAAAATATTGGCCAGCATAATCTAACATTATATTTTAAAAATACATTATGACCAAATAGAGTTTATTACAGAAACATAAGAATAATTCAAAACTGATACATATCACATCAACAAATACAATCAGGAAAACTAACCTATTAGTCAAAAAAAGACTCTCGGGTTACAGATTCAATCAAGGTTAATAAAAAATAGACAAAAACACAGGAGACAAATACAATAAGAAAGTGAGGGTCACAATATGAATACCAGATAAAGCTGATTTGGGGGCAAAAAGACAAAAATAAAGTATACTATTTCCAAAAAAAAAAATGAATTAGTATAAACTTTTATACAACAAATAGTATTCATCAAAATATACAAGGCAAAATTAGTGGAGAATTCAAAAGGAAGAGAAAGATAGTAGTAATAGAACCCTTAACTCCTTTTAGCTCATGATTGATCAAACAGAAAAATTATATAAGAAATTTAAAGTATATATAATTGAAATGCAATAAATCAAACTTCTTGGTAAAGACGGTAAAGTCAGATTACAAAATCTTCCTTCTCCTAAACTAACAACAACAACAAAAAAAAAAAAAGCAAGAGAGGAAGAGAGGAAAAGAAACAAAAGTAGTTAAAAACTGGCAAAAATACATTCAACAACAAAATCATACAATCTCATGCTATAATCTCTAATACTAGTGAGGCTTAGTAAGAGCCACAATATACAATTGTGCTCATTTGACCCCACTCACTGTGGCTCCTCACCCTATTACTACTTGTAGAGTATTGGTGAAAGAAAATGAAAACATATAATAATGAAAGTAAAGGTCACTAATATACCTGAATTTTCTAAGAAGAGATTTGAGGACATAAATAGGCAATCCAGGAAAAAGATGCCTAGAAAATGCATAACAAGTGATCAGTAGGAAAAATCACTTAAGTTTATATTTTGGTCTCTCTCAATTGGAGACAGGAAGCACAACCATAACCATAAAGAATTAGTTATCCTTGCCAATAAACAGAACATACTAGAAATAAAGTCAAAAGATAAACTTCTTGAACAGAAGATTCCCCTATAAGAATACAAAGCACAAAAAGAGACTCACTAAGAGCACCAGGTAAATTTTATCTTTTTCTCTGGGCTCCTCTCATCACCCTGTAAGTGGAATATTCCAAATCATGATATTTATATCTTTGCACTCACAAAGCTGTGCAAGTGACGTAACAGAGCTTGAAAAGACTGGTAAAATGACCAAAATAAATAACCACAGCTTATCCTATCAGACAGTCACACAGGCCCCAGGGCTCTACACTGAGCTGGTAAAAAGATCTGAAGCCTGAGGAAAACATATAACAAGAAAACTACAAAACACTGGACTTAATCTGCACTATGGACCAAAAGGATCTAATAGATATTTATAAATATTTCATCCAACAGTTGCAAAATAAACATTCTTCTCCTAAGCACATGAATCAATCTTAAGGACAGACCACATGCTAGCCGCAAAACAAGTTTTAAACATTCAAAAATGGAAATCACATCAAGTATCTTGTCTGACAACGAAATAAACCAGAAATCAATAACAAAGGGAATTTGGGAAACTATAAAATCACATGGAATTTAAACAATATGCTCCAGAATGACCAGTGGGTCAATGAGGAGATTAAAATGGCAACCAAAAAATTTATTGAAACAAATAATTGGAATAAAACACAACAAAATCTATGGGATACAGCAAAGGCAGTACTAAGAGGGATGTATACAGCTATAACCATCTACATCAAAAAAGAAGAAAAACTTCAAATAACCTAATGATACATCTTAAAGAACTAGAAAAGCATGAGCAAACCAAACCCAAAGTTAGAAGAAGAAAAGAAATAATAAAGATCAGAGTAGAAATAAATGAAATTGAAGAAAATGATGCAAAAGATCAATGAAACAAAAAGTTTATTTTTTTGAAAAGATATACAGAAGGACAAACCGTTAGCCAGACAAACTTTTTTTCTCTCTTTTTTTTAAAGAGAGAAGCCTCAAATAAATAAAATGAGAGTTGGAAAAGGAGACATTACAATCAATACCACAGAAATTCAAAGGATCGCTAGAGGTTACTATGAGGTAAATATATGCCAATAAATTTTAAAACCTAAAAATAAATTAATTCCTAGACACATACAATCTACAAAAATTGAACCATGAAGAAGGTCCAAAACTTGAATAAATCAATAACAACTAGCAAGACCGAAGTTATAATAAAAAGTCTCCCAACGAAGAAAAACCTAGGACCCAATGACTTTACCGCAAAATTTTACCTAACATTTAAAGAAGAATTAATACCACCCCTGCTCAAAGTATTCTGAAAAACAGAGGGGAGGGGGATACTTCCAAATTCATTCTATGAGGCCAGTAGTACCCTTAAACCAAACCCAGACACAAAGACATGTTAAAAAAAGAAAACTAAAGGCCCATATCCCTGATGAGCATTGATGCAAAAATCCTCAAAAAAATATGGGCAAACCAAATTCAACAACACATTAAAAGATCATCATCATGGCTGTGTGATTTATCCCATGGGTGCAAGAATGATTCGACATACACAAATAAATCAGTGTGATATATCATATCAAACCATACGATCATTTCAATGGATGCTGGAAAAGCTTTTGATAAAATTTAACATCCCTTCATGATTAAAAACACTCAAAAAAACTGGGTATAGAAGGAATGTATCTCAACATAATAAAAGCCATATATGACAGACTCACAGCTAGTATCATACTGAATGGGGAAGTACTGAAAGCTGCTAAAGCAAGATCTCAGCCCTACACACTGGAGGTCTGGATATAAATTTGGCTCTGTTGGCTGTTGTGGGAGTACAGAGGGAGTGAAACTGGCCTTGCTGGCTGTGTGGGAGCTGGGTGAGGCCTGTCAATGCCAGCTTTCCCCCTACTTCCCTGGCGACCTGTACAAAGCATCACAGGCAGCCATAATCCCCCTTGGAACTTAACTCCATTGGCCTGAGAACCACTACCCCAACCCTCACAATGGTGGCAGCAAGCCCCGACCAAGTAAAGTCTGAGCTCAGAAACGCCTAACCCTGTCCCTACCTGATGGTCTTTCTCTACCTGACCTAGTAACTGAAGACAAAAGAAATAAACTCATGGGAGCGCTACAGCTCTGCCCATTACCTGAGAAACCCGAATACTTATCCAGGTGATCTTAGGCCAAGCTTGTATCCCTCCACACTACCATAGATGATGCTCTCTTGAAGGCAACACCACGTGGCTGGAGGCCAACCAACTCAAAGCATTACAGCAACTCTTAACAGATCAACTCTACTCCAAGGAAGGGGAAAACAACAGCTAATTCCACCACCTATAACACCCTGGCTAACCAGAGGTCCTGAATCTGTTCACGTCACAACTTCACTGCCAGCATAACCAGCATTTGAGAAAACCAGCACACTAAACAAAACTACAAGCAGGGACTCTCACAGAGTCTACTTCACTGCCCTGCTACCTCCACCAGAGAAGGTGCTGGTAGCCACGGCTGAGAGACCTGAAGACGAATCACAACATAGTACTCTTTGCAGACACTCCCCACTACCAGCCTGGAGCCTGATAGCTCTGCTGGGTAGCTAGGCCCAGAAGAGCAATAACAATCACTGTAGTCATGCTCTCAGGAAGCCCCATCCCTAGGGGAAGCAGGAGAGCACCACATCAAGGGATCATCCCATGGGACAAAAGAATCTGAACAGCAGCCCTTGAGTCCCAGATCTTTCCTCTGACATAGTCCATCCAAATTAGACAAAAAAAAAAAAAAAAAAAAAAAAAAAAAAAAAAAGAACAATTCTGGTAATATGCCAAAACAAGGTTCTATAACACCACCAAAAGATCACACTAGCTCACCAGCAATGGATCAAAACCAAGAAGAAATCTCTGAATTGCCAGAAAAAGAATTCAGAAGATCGATAAGCTACTCAAGGAGGCACCAGAGAAAGGTGAAAACAAACTTAAAGAAACTTAAAAAATAATATAGGATAGGAGTGAAAAAAAAATCTCCAAAGAAATAGATATCATAAAAAAAGAAAATCACAGCTTCTGGAAATGAAAGACACACAGAAATGCAAAATACACTGGAAAGTTTCAACAATAGAACTGAACAAGTAAAGGGAAGAACTATAGAGCTCAAAGACAAGGCTTTCAAATTAATCCAATCCAATAAAGACAAAGAAAAAATGGGGGCAGGGGGCTGGCAAGATGACCAGATAGAACAGCTCTGGTCTGCAGCTGCTAGCGAGACCAACGCAGAAGGTGGGTGATTTCTGCATTTCCAACTGAGATACCCAGTTCATCTCACTGGGACTGCTTAGACAGTGGGTGCAGCCCACAGAGGGCGAGCAGAAGCAGGGTGGGGTGTTGCCTCACCCAGGAAGCACAAGGGACCAGGGAACTCGCTCTCCTAGCCAAGGGAAGCTGTGAGGGACTGTACCATGAGGGATGGTGCTATGCAGCCCAGATACTACACTTTTCTTACGGTTTCTGCAACCTGCAGACCAGGAGATTCTGTTGGGTGCCTACACAACCAGGGCCCTGGGTTTCAAGCACAAAACTGGGTGGGTATTTGGGAACCTAGCTAGCTGAAGGAGTTTTTTTTTTTTTTTTTTTTTTTTTTTTTTTTTTGTACCCCGGTTGCACCTGAAACTCCAATGAGACAGAACTGTTCACTCCCCTGGAAAAGGGGCTGAAGCCAGGGAGCTGAGTAGTCTTGCTCAGCGGATCCCACCCCCATGGAGCTAACAAGCTAAAATTCACTGGCTTGAACAAACTAAAAGCTAAAATTCACTGGCTTGAAATTCTCGCTGCCAAAACAGCAGTCTGAAGTCAACCTGGGATGCTTGAGCTTGTTGGGGGAGGAGGAGGGGAGTTCATCATTACTGAGGCTTCAGCAGGCTGTTTTCCCCGCACAGTGTAAACAAAGCCACTGGGAAGTTCGAACTGAGCAGAGCCCACTGCAGCACAGCAAAGCTGCTATAGCCAGACCGCCTCTCTAGATTCCTCCTCTCTGGGCAAGGCATCTCTGAAAGAAAGGCAGCAGCCCCAGTCAGGGGCTTATAGATAAAACTCCCAGCTCCCTGGAACAAAGCACCTGGGGGAAGGAACACCTGTGGGTGCAGCTTCAGCAGACTTAAATGTTCCTGCCTGACAGCTCTGAAGAGAGCAGAGGATCTCCCAGCACAGTGCTCAGCTCTGCTAAGGGACAGAATGCCTCCTCAAGTGGGTCCCTGAACCCTGTGCCTCCTGTCTGGGAGACACTTCCCAGGAGCTGACAGAAACCTCATATAGGAAAACTGCAGCTGGTATCTGGCAGGTGCCCCTCTGGGATGAAGCTTCCAGAGGATAGAGCAGGCAGCAATATTTGCTGTTCTGCAGCCTCCACTGGTGATACCCAAGTAAACAGGGTCTGGAGTACACCCCCAGCAAACTCCAGCAGACCTACAGAAGAGGTACCTGACTATTAGAAGTAAAACTAGCAAACAGAAAGCAATAGCATCAACATCAACCAAAAGGACGTCCATGTAAAAACCCCAGCTGAAGGTCTCCAACATCAAAGACCAAAAGTAGATAAATTCATGAAGATGAGGAAAAACCAGTGCAAAAAGGCTGAAAATTCAAAAAACCAGAATGCTTCTTGTCCTCCAAATGATCACAACTCCTCACCAGCAAGGAAACAAAACTGGATGGAGAATGAGTTTGATGAATTGACAGAGTAGGCTTCAGATGGTGAGTAATAACAAACTCCTCCAAGCTAAAAAAGCATGTTCTAACCCAATGCAAAGGAGCTAAGAACCTTGATAAAAGGTTACAGGAACTGGTAAATAGAATAACCAGTTTAGAGAATATAAATGACCTGACAGAGCTGAAAAACACAGCATGAGAACTTCATGAAACACACACAAGCATCAATAGCCAAATCAATCAAGAGGAAGAAAGGATATCAGAGACTGAAGATCAACTTAATGAAATAAAGTATGAAGACAAGATTAGAGAAAAAGAATGAAAAGGAACAAAGACTCCAAGAAATATGGGACTATGTGAAAAGACCAAACCAACATTTGTTTGGTGTACCTGAAAGTGACAGGGAGAACAGAACCAAGTTGGAAAACACACTTCAAGATATTATCCAGGAGAAATTCCCCAATCTAGCAAGACAGGCCAACATTCAAATTCAGGAAATACAGAGAACACCACAAAGATACTCCTCAAGAAGAACAACCCTAAGACACATAATTGTCAGATTCACCAAGGTTGAAATGAAGGAAAAAATCTTAAGGGCAGTCAGAGAGAAAGGTCAGGTTATCCACAAAGGGAAGTCCATCACATTAACAGTGGATCTCTCTGCAGAAACCCTACAAGCCAGAAGAGAGTGGGGGGCCAGTATTCAACATGCTTAAAGAAAAGAATTTTCAACCCAGAATTTCATATCCAGCTAAACTAACCTTTATAAGTGAAGGATAAATAAAATCCTTTACAGGCAAGCAATGATGAGGGATGTTGTCACCACCAGGCCTGCCTTACAAGAGCTTCTGAAGGAAGCACTAATTAGGGAAAGGAAAAACCGGTACCAGCCACTGCAAAAGCATACCAAAATGTAAAGACCATCAACACTATGAAGAAACTGCATCAACTAATGGGTAAAATAACCAGTTGGCATCATAATGACAGGATCAAATTCACACATAACAATATTAACCTTAAATGTAAATGAGCTAAATGTCCCAATTAAAGGACACAGACTGGCACATTGGACAAAGAGTCAAGACCCATCAGTGTGCTGTATTCAGGAGACCCATCTCATGTGCAAAGACACACATAGGCTCAAAATAAAGGGATTGAGGAATATTTACCAAGCAAATGGAAAGTAAACAAACAAAACAGCAGAGGTTGCAATCCTAGTCTCTGATAAAACAGACTTTAAACCAACAAAGATCAAAAAAGACAAGAAGGGCATTACATAATGGTAAAGGGATCAATGCAACAAGAAGAGCTAACTATCCTAAATATATGCACCCAATACAAGAGCACCCAGATTCATAAAGCAAGTTTTAAGAGACCTACAAAGAGACTTAGACTCCCACACTATAATAGTGGGAGACTTTAAAACTTCACTGTTAATATTAGACAGATCAATGAGACAGAAAATCAACAAGGATATTCATGACTTGAACTCAGCTCTGGACCAAACGGACCTAATAGACATCTACAGAACTCTCCACCCCAAAGCAACAGAATATACATTCTTCTCAGCACCACATAGCACTTATTCTAAAACTGACCACATAATTGGAAGTAAAACACTCCTCAGCAAATGCAAAAGAACAGAAATCATTATAAACAGTCTCTCAGACCACACTGCAATGAAATTAGAACTCAGGATTAAGAAACTCACTCAAGGCTGAGCACAGTGGCTCACACCTGTAATCCCAGCACTCTGGGAGGCCGAGGAAGGCCAGTCACTTGAGGTCAGAAGTTCAACACCAGCCTAGCCAATATGGTGAAAACCCATCTCTACAAAAAGTACAAAAATTAGCCGGGCATGCTGGCACATGCCTGTAGTCCCAGCTACCTGGGAGGCTGAGACAGGAGAATCGCTCAAATCTGGGAGGCACAGGTTGCAGTGAGTCAAGATGGCACCACTGTACTCCAGCCTCGGTAGCAGACTGAGACTCCATCTTAAAAAAAAAAAGGAACTCACTCAAAAACACACAAGTATGTGAAAACTAAACCTGCTCCTGAATGACTACTGGTTAAGTAACAAAATTAAGGCAGAAATAAATAAGTTCTTTAAAACCAATGAGAACAAAGACGAAATGTACCAGAATCTCTGGGACATAGCTAAAACAGTGTTTATAGGGAAATTTATAGCACTAAATGCCCACATCAGAAAGCGAGAAACATCTAAAATCAATACCCTAATATCACAATTAAAAGAACTAGAGAAGCAAAAGCAAACAAATTCAAAAGCTGGCAGAAAACAAGAAATAACTAAGATCAGAGCAGAACTGAAGGACACCAAGACACGAAAAACCCTTCAAAAAAATCAATGAATGCAGGACCTGGCCTTTTGAAAAGATTAACAAAATAGATAGACTGCTAGCCAGACTAATAAAGAAGAAAAGAGAGAAGAATCAAATAGACACAATAAAAAATGATAAAAGGGATATCACCACTGATCCCACAGAAATACAAACTACCATCAGAGAATACTATAAACACTTCTACACAAATAAACTAGAAAATCTAGAAGAAATGGATAAATTCCTGGACACATACACCCTCCCAAGACTAAACAAGGAAGAAGTCAAATCCCTGAATAGACCAATAACAAGTTCTGAAATTGAGGCAGTAATTAATAGCCTATGAACCAAAAAAAAGCCCAGGACCAGATGGATTCACAGTCGAATTCTACCAGAGGTACAAAGAGGAGCCAGTATCATTCCTTCTGAAACTATGCCAAACAGAGAAAGAGAGACTCCTCCCTAACTCAGTTTATGAGGCCAGCATCATCTTGATACCAAACCTGGCAGAGACACAACAAAAACAGAAAATTTCAGGCCAATATCCCTGATGAACATCAATGTGATAATCCTCAATAAAATACTGACAAACCGAATCCAGCAGCACATCAAAAAGCTTATCCACCACAATGAAGTTGGCTTCATCCCTGGGTGGTAAGGCTGGTTCAACATATGCAAATCAATAAACATAATTCATCACATAAACAGAACCATGTAAAAACCACATGATTATCTCAATAAATGCAGAAAAGGCCTTTGATAAAATTCAACACCCCTTCATGCTAAAAACAGTCAATAAACTAGGTAGTGATGGAACATATCTTAAAATAATAAGAGCTGATTAGGACAAACCCATAGCCAATATCATACTGAATGGGCCAAACCTGGAAGCATTCCCTTTGAAAACCAGCACAAGACAAGGATGCCCTCTCTTACCACTCCTATTCAACATAGTATGGGAAGTTCTGGCCAGGGCAATCAGGAAAGAGAAACAAATAAAGGTCATTCAAATAGGAAGAGAGGAAGTCAAATTGTCTCTGTTTGCAGATGACATGATGGTATATTTAGAAACCCCTATCATCTCAGCCCAAAAACTCCTTAAGCTGATAAGCAACTTCAGCAAAGTCTCAGGATGCAAAATCAATGTGCAAAAATCACAAGCATTCCTATACACCAATAACAGACAAACAGAGAGCCAAATCATAAGTGAACTCCCATTCATAATTGCTACAAAGAGAATAAAATACCTAGGAATACAACTTACTAGGATGTGAAGGACCTCTTCAAGGAAAACTACAAACCACTGCTCAAGGAAATAAGAGAGGACACAAACAAATGGAAAAACATTCCATGCTCATGGATAGGAAGAATCAATATCATGAAAATGGCCATATTGCCCAAAGTAATTTACAGATTCAATGCTGTCCCCATATCAAGCTACCATTGACTTTCTTCACCATATTAGAAAAAACTAATTTAAATTTCATATAGAACTAAAAAAGAGCCCATATAGCCAAGACAATCCTAAGCAAAAAGAACAATGCGGGAGGCATCACGCTACCTGACTCCAAACTATACTACAAGGCTACAGTAACCAAAACAGCATGGTACTGGTAACAAAACAGATATATAGACCTATGGAACAGAACAGAGGCCTCAGGAATAATGTCACACATCTGCAACCATCTGATCTTTAACAAACCTGACAAAAACAAGAAATGGAGAAAGGATTCCCTGTTTAATAAATGGTGTTGGGAAAACCGGCTAGCCATATGCAGAAAACTGAAACCGGGCCCCTTCCTTACACCTTATAAAAAAATTAACTCAAGATGGATTAAAGACTTAAACTTAAGACCTAAACCCATTAAAAACCCTAGAAGAAAACCTAGACAATACCATTCAGGATATAGGCATGAGCAAAGACTTCATAACTAAAACACCAAAAACAATTGCAACAAAAGCCAAAATAGACAAATGGGATCTAATTAAATGAAAGAGCTTCTGCACTGCAAAAGAAACTATCATCAGAGTGAACAGGCAACCTACAGAATGGGAGAAAATTTTTGCAATCTATCCATCTGACAAAGGGCTAGTATCCAGAATCTACAGGAACTTAAACAAATTTACAAGAAAAAAACAACCCCATCAAAAAGTGGGCAAAGAATATGAACAGACACTTCTCAAAAGAAGACATTTATGCAGCCAACAAACATGAAAAAAAAGCTAATCATCACTGATCATTAGAGAAATGCAAATCAAAACCACAAGGAGATACCATCTCACATGAGTTAGAATGACAATCATTAAAAAGTCAGGAAACAACAGATGCTGGAGAGGATGTGGAGAAATAGGAATGCTTTTACACTGCTGGGGAGTGTAAATTAGTTCAACCATTGTGGAAGACAGTGTGGTGATTCCTCAAGGATCTAGAACCAGAAATACCATTTGACCCAGCAAACCCATTACTGGGTATATACCCAAAGGATTATAAATCATTCTATTATAAAGACACATGCACACATATGTTTATTGCAGCACTATTAACAATAGCAAAGACTTGGAACCAACCCAAATGCCCATCAATGATAGTCTGGATAAAGAAAATGTGGCACATATATACCATGGAATACTATGCAGCCATAAAAAAGAATGAGTTCATATCCTTTGCAGGGACATGGATGAAGTTGGAAACCATCATTCTCAGCAAACTAACACAGAAACAGAAAACCAAACACCACATGTTCTCACTCGTAAGTGGAAGCTGAACAATGAAAACATATGCGCACAGGGAGGGGAACATCACATACTGGGGTCTGTCAGGGGGTGGGGGGCAAGGGGAGGGATAGCATTAGGAGAAATACCTAATGTAGATGACGGGTTGATGGGTGCAGCAAACCACCATGGCACATGTATACCTATGTAACAAACCTGCACATTCTGCACATGTATCCCAGAACTTAAAGTATAATAAAAAAGAAACAAAAAAGAAAAAATACTTTTAAAAAATGAACAAAGCCTCCAAGAAGCTTGGGATTATGTTAAACAAACAAACCTAAGAAAAATTGGTGTTCCTGAGGAAGAACAGAAATCTAAGACTTTGGAAAATTTATTTGAGAGAAGAATCAAGGAAAACTTCCCTGACCTTGCTAGAGATCTAGGCATCCAAATACAAGAGGTTCGAAGAATACCCAGGAAATTCATTGCAAAAGATCATAATCTAGGCACATAGTCATCAAATTATCTAAAGTTGAGATGAAGGAAAGGATCTAAAGAGCTTTGAGGCAAAAGCATCAAGCTAACCAATAAAGGAAAACCGATCGGATTAATAGCAGACTTCTCAGCAGAAACCTTACAAGCTAGTAGGGACTGGGGTCTTATCTTTAGACTCCTTAAACAAAATAATTATCAGCCAATAATTTTGTATCCAGTGTAACTAAGCTTCAAAAATGAAGAAAAGATAGTCTTCTTCAGACAAACAAATGCTGAGAGAATTCACCACTACCAACCTAGCACTACAATAACTGCTAAAAAGAGCTCTACATCTTGAAACAAAACCTAAAAATACACCAAAATAGAACTTCCTTAAAGTATAAATCTCACAAGGCCTATAAAACAATAACATAATGAAAAAAAATCAAGGATTCAGGCAACAAATAGCACAATGAATGGAAGAGTACCTCACATCTCAATACTAATGTTGAATGTAAATGGCCTAAATGCTCCACTTAAAAGATACAGAATAGCAGAATGTATAAGAATTCACCAACCAAGTATCTGCTGTCTTTAACAGACTCACCTAACACATAAGGACTCACATAAACTTAAAGTAAAGGGGTGGAAAAAGATATTCCATGCAAATGGACACCAAAAGCAGGCAAGAGTAGTTATTCTTATATCAGACAAAAGACTTTAAAGCAACAACAGTTTAAAAAGACAAAAAGAGACATTACATAATGATAAAAGGACTTGTTTAACAGGAAAATATCACAGACCTAAAAATATATGCACCTAACACTGGAGCTCCCAAATTTATAAAACAATGACTACCAGACCTTAAAAATGAGATAGGCTGGGCGTGGTGGATCACACCAGTAATCTCAGCACTTTGGGAGGCTGAGGCAGGCCGGATCACCTGAGGTCAGGAGTTCGAGACCAGCCTGGCCAACATGGCAAAACCCTCTCTCTACTAAAAAAATACAAAAATTAGCTGGGCATTGTGCCAGGTGCCTGTAATCTCAGCTACTCTACTCGGGAGGCTGATGCAGAAGAATTGCTTAAACCTGGGAGGCAAAGGTTTCAGTGAGGCGAAATCGTGCCACTGCACTCCAGCCTGGGCAAAAGGGTGAGACACAGTCTCAAAAAAAAAAAAAAAAAAATTAGATAGCAACACAAATAATAGTGGGGGACTTCAATACTTTACTGGCAGCACTAGACAAGTCATCAAGACAGAAAATCAACAGACAGAAAATCATTTAAGAAAAAATGGACTTAAACTATACCCTGGAACAGATGCACTTAACAGCTATTTACAGAACATTCTACCTAACAACTGCAGAATATACATTCTATTCATCACCACATGGAACATTCTCCAAGACAGACCATATGAAAGGCCACAAAACAAGTCTCAATGAATTTAAGAACATTGAAATTATATCAAGTACTCTCTCAGACCACAGTGGAATAAAATTGGAAATCAACTCCAGAAGAAACTCTCAAAACCAGGCAAATACATGGAAATTAAATAATCTACTCCTGAATGATCTTTGGGTCAACGATGAAATCAAGATGGAAATTTTAAAATTCTTTGAACCAAACAATAATAGTGACACAGCCTATCAATGCCTCTGAGACACAGCAAAAGCAGTACTAAGAGGAAAGTTCATAGCATTAAACGCCTACATCAAAAAGTCTGAAAGAGCACAAAGAGACAATCTAAGGACACACCTCAAGGAACCAGAGGAACAAGAATAAACCAAACACAAATTCAGCAGAACAAAAGAAATCACAAAGACCAGAGCATAGCTAAATGAAATTGAAACAAAAAATACAAAAGGTAAATGAAACATATTCTCCATATGTATATGTCATACACCAAATGGGATTTATTCTAGGGAATAGCATTCAAAAATCAACCAAGGTAATTTACCATATCAACAAGCTAAAAAGAAAAATCATATGATAATATCAATCAATGCAGAAAAAGCATCTGATAAAATCCAGTACCAATTCATGATTTTTAAAAACTCTAATTAAATTAGTACAAGGAGATTACATCAACTTGATTTTTTAAATCTAGAAAAAAATATATAGCTAACATCATACTTGATTCAAAAATTGAATGCTTTTCTCCCTACATTTATCAATACTGCAAGCATGTATGCTCTCACCACTTATTATAATGTCTACCACATGGTGCTGGAAGTTCTAGTCACTCACTGCAATAAGTCAAGAAAAAGAAATAAAGGCCAGGCATGGTGACTCATGCCTGTAATGCTAGCACTTTGGGAGCCCGAGGCAGGTGGATCACGAGGTCAAGAGATCGAAACCAACCTGGACAACATGGTGAAACCCTGTCTCTACTACAAAGACAAAAATTAGCTGCGTGTGGTGGCATGTGCCTGTAGTCCCAGTTACTCGGGAGGCTGAGGCAGGAGAATCTCTTGAACCCGGATGGTGGAGGTTGCAGTGAGCTGAGATCACGCCACTGCACTCCAGCCTGGTGACACAGCAAGACGCCGTCTCAAAAATAAATAAATAAATAAATAAAAATAAATAAAAAGCACACTGTATGGAAAGGATAAAATAAAATATAATAATTATTATTGTATTTATTAATATTAGTGTTTTATCCTTTCTAGTCATCCTGCAGATGACAAATGTCTGCACAGAAAATCACAAAGAATAAAAACAAGCATTATAGAGCTAATAAATAGGTTTAGCATGGGCACAGGATACAAAATAAACACAAAAATCAACCATGTTTCTACACACTAATGATGAGCATATAGGAAACAAAATTAAAAACACAATCTATTGCACTGCATGATGACCACCACTAATAATAACATATTGTGTATTTCAAAACTGTTAAAAAATTTTTAAAGTTCTCACCACAAAAAATGATAAGCTGGTAAGGTCATAGACATGTTAATTAGCTTGACTGAATCTTCTATAATGTACATGTACGTATATCAACATGTCACATTGCACCTCATAAATGCACACAATTACTATTTATCAATTAAAAATTAATAAAAAGAATAAATTTCTACTTTTTTCAATTGCATGAAAGGAAATGAAATAGATATACATTTAACAAAACAGGTTCAGAGGCTATATAATGAAAATTGTGAAATGCTTATGAAAGAAATCAAATATGTAACAAATGGAGAAAAATACCACACTATAGATTTGAAAACTCAACAAAGATGTCAATTTTCCTCAAACTGTGATCTATAGGTTTAATAAATTTTCTAATCTACGTCTGATCGGGGTGCCTGAAAGTGAGGGGGAAAATGGAACCAAGTTGGAAAACACTCTTCAGGATATCATCCAGGAGAACTTCCCCAACCTAGTAGGGCAGGCCAACATTCAAATTCAGGAAATACAGAGAACGCCACAAAGATACTCCTCCAGAAGAGCAACTCCAAGACACATAATTGCCAGATTCACCAAAGTTGAAATGAAGGAAAAAATCTTAAGGGCAGCCAGAGAGAAAGGTCGGGTTACCCACAAAGGGAAGCCCATCTGACTAACAGCAGATCTCTCGGCAGAAACTCTACAAGCCAGAAGAGAGTGGGGGCCAATATTCAACGTTCTTAAAGAAAAGAATTTTCAACCCAGAATTTCATATCCAGCCAAACTAAGTTTCATAAGTGAAGGAGAAATAAAATCCTTTACAGATAAGCAAATGCTTAGAGATTTTGTCACCACCAGGCCTGCCTTACAAGAGACCCTGAAGGAAGCCCTAAACATGGAAAGGAACAACCGGTACCAGCCATTGCAAAAACATGCCAAAATGTAAAGACCATCGAGGCTAGGAAGAAACTACATCAACTAACGAGCAAAATAACCAGTTAATATCATAATGGCAGGATCAAGTTCACACATAACAATATTAACCTTAAATGTTAATGGACTAAATGCTCCAATTAAAAGACACAGACTGGCAAACTGGATAAAGAGTCAAGACCCATCAGTCTGCTGTATTCAGGAGACCCATCTCACATGCAGAGACATACATGGGCTCAAAATAAAGGGATGGAGGAAGATCTACCAAGCAAATGGAGAACAAAAAAAAGCAGGGATTGCAATCCTAGTCTCTGATAAAACAGACTTTAAACCATCAAAGATCAAAAGAGACAAAGAAGGCCATTACATAATGGTAAAGGGATCAATTCAACAGGAAGATCTAACTATCCTAAATATATATGCACCCAATACAGGAGCACCCAGATTCATAAAGCAAGTCCTTAGAGACTTACAAAGAGACTTAGACTCCCATACAATAATAATGGGAGACTTCAACACTCCACTGTCAACATTAGACAGATCAACGAGACAGAAAGTTAACAAGGATATCCAGGAATTGAACTCATCTCTGCACCAAGCAGACCTAACAGACATCTATAGAGCTCTCCACCCCAAATCAACAGAATATACATTCTTCTCAGCACCACATTGCACTTATTCCAAAATTGACCACATAATTGGAAGTCAAGCACTCCTCAGCAAATGTAAAAGAACAGAAATTATAACAAACTGTCTCTCAGACCACAGTGCAATCAAACTAGGACTCAGGACTAAGAAACTCAATCAAAACCACTCAACTACATGGAAACTGAACAACCTGCTCCTGAATGACTACTGGGTACATAACGAAATGAAGGCAGAAATAAAGATGTTCTTTGAAACCAATGAGAACAAAGATACAACATACCAGAATCTCTGGGACACATTTAAAGCAGTGTGTAGAGGGAAATTTATAGCACTAAATGCCCACAAGAGAAAGCAGGAAAGATCTAAAATTGACACTCTAACATCACAATTAAAAGAACTAGAGAGGCAAGAGCAAACACATTCAAAAGCTAGCAGAAGGCAAGAAATAACTAAGATCAGAGCCGAACTGAAGGAGATAGAGACACAAAAAACCCTCCAAAAAATCAATGAATCCAGGAGTTGGTTTTTTGAAAAGATCAACAAAATTGACAGACTGCTAGCAAGACTAATAAAGAAGAAAAGAGAGAGGAATCAAATAGACGCAATAAAAAATGATAAAGGGGATATCACCACCGACCCCACAGAAATACAAACTACCATCAGAGAATACTATAAACACCTCTACGCAAATCAACTAGAAAATCTAGAAGAAATGGATAATTTCCTGGACACTTACACTCTCCCAAGACTAAACCAGGAAGAAGTTGAATCCCTGAATACACCAATAGCAGGCTCTGAAATTGAGGCAACAATCAATAGCCTACCTACCAAAAAAAGTCCAGGACCAGATGGATTCACAGCTGAATTCTACCAGAGGTACAAGGAGGAGCTGGTACCATTCCTTCTGAAACTATTCCAATCAATAGAAAAAGAGGGAATCCCCCCTAACTCATTTTATGAGGCCAACATCATCCTGATACCAAAGCCTGGCAGAGACACAACAAAAAAAGAGAATTTTAGACCAATATCCCTGATGAACATCAATGCAAAAATCCTCAATAAAATACTGGCAAACCGGATTCAGCAGCACATCAAAAAGCTTATCCACCATGATCAAGTGGGCTTCATCCCTGGGATGCAAGGCTGGTTCAACATTCGCAAATCAATAAACGTAATCCAGCATATAAACAGAACGAAAGACAAGAACCACATGATTATCTCAATAGATGCAGAAAAGGCTTTTGACAAAATTCAACAGCCCTTCATGCTAAAAACGCTCAATAAATTCGGTATTGATGGAACGTACCTCAAAATAATAAGAGTTATTTATGACAAACCCACAGCTAATATCATACTGAATTGGCAAAAACTGGAAAAATTCCCTTTGAAACTGGCACAAGACAGGGATGCCCTCTCTCACCACTCCTATTCAACATAGTGTTGGAAGTTCTGGCTAGAGCAATCAGGCAAGAGAAAGAAATCAAGGGTATTCAGTTAGGAAAAGAAGAAGTCAAATTGTCCCTGTTTGCAGATGACATGATTGTATATTTAGAAAACCCCATTGTCTCAGCCCAGAATCTCCTTAAGCTGATAAGCAACTTCAGCAAACTCTCAGGATACAAAATTAATGTGCAAAAATCACAAGCATTCTTATACACCAGTAACAGACAAGCAGAGAGCCAAATCAGGAATGAACTTCCATTCACAATTGCTTCAAAGAGAATAAAATACCTAGGAATCCAACTTACAAGGGATGTAAAGGACCTCTTCAAGGAGAACTACAAACCACTGCTCAGTGAAATAAAAGAGGACACAAACAAACGGAAGAACATACCATGCTCATGGATAGGAAGAATCAATATCGTGAAAATGGCCATACTGCCCAAGGTTATTTATAGATTCAATGCCATCCCCATCAAGCTACCGATGAGTTTCTTCACAGAATTGGAAAAAACTGCTTTAAAGTTCATATGGAACCAAAAAAGAGCCAGCATTGCCAAGACAATCCTAAGTCAAAAGGACAAAGCTGGAGGCGTCACGCTACCTGACTTCAAACTATACTACAAGGCTACAGTAACCAAAACAGCATGGTACTGGTACCAAAACAGAGATATAGACCAATGGAACAGAACAGAGTCCTCAGAAATAATACCACACATCTACAGCCATCTGATCTTTGACAAACCTGAGAGAAACAAGAAATGGGGAAAGGATTCCCTATTTAATAAATGGTGCTGGGAAAATTGGCTAGCCATAAGTAGAAAGCTGAAACTGGATCCTTTCCTTACTCCTTATACGAAGATTAATTCAAGATGGATTAGAGACTTAAATGTTAGACCTAATACCATAAAAACCCTAGAAGAAAATCTAGGTAGTACCATTCAGGACATAGGCATGGGCAAGGACTTCATGTCTAAAACACCAAAAGCAATGGCAGCAAAAGCCAAAATTGACAAATGGGATCTAATTAAACTAAAGAGCTTCTGCACAGCAAAAGAAACTACCATCAGAGTGAACAGGCAACCTACAGAATGGGAGAAAATTTTTGCAATCTACTCATCTGACAAAGGGCTAATATCCAGAATCTACAAAGAACTCAAACAAATATACAAGAAAAAAACAAACAACCCCATCAAAAAGTGGGCAAAGGATATGAACAAACATTTCTCAAAAGAAGGCATTCATACAGCCAACAGATACATGAAAAAATGCTCATCATCACTCGCCATCAGAGAAATGCAAATCAAAACCACAATGAGATACCATCTCACACCAGTTAGAATGGCAATCATTAAAAAATCAGGAAACAACAGGTGTTGGAGAGGATGTGGAGAAATAGGAACACTTTTACACTGTTGGTGGGATTGTAAACTAGTTCAACCATTATGGAAAACAGTATGGCAATTCCTCAAGGATCTAGAACTAGATGTACCATATGACCCAGCCATCCCACTACTGGGTATATACCCAAAGGATTATAAATTATTCTACTACAAAGACACATGCACACGTATGTTTATTGCGGCACTATTCACAGTAGCAAAGACTTGGAATCAACCCAAATGTCCATCTGTGACAGACTGGATTAAGAAAATGTGGCACATATACACCATGGAATACTATGCAGCCATAAAAAAGGATGAGTTTGCGTCCTTTGTAGGGACATGGATGCAGCTGGAAACCATCATTCTTAGCAAACTATCACAAGAAGAGAAAACCAAACACCGCATCTTCTCACTCATAGGTGGGAACTGAACAATGAGATCACTTGGACTCGGGAAGGGGAACATCACACACTGGGGCCTATCATGGGGAGGGGGGAGGGGGGAGGGATTGCATTGGGGAGTTATACATGATATAAATGATGAATTGATGGGTGCTGACGAGTTGATGGGTGCAGCACACCAACATGGCACAAGTATACATATGTAACAAACCTGCACGTTATGCACATGTACCCTAGAACTTGAAGTATAATAAAAATAAATAAATAAATAAATTTTAAAAAAAAATTTCTATCAAAATCCCAGCAAGGTTTTTTGTAAAAATAAACAAATTTATTCTAAAATATATGGAAAGTAACAGGTACTAAAACATCTAAAACAATCTTGACAGAGAAAAATAAAGAAGGAGAATCATTTTACTTGATATTAAGGCTTACTATAATCATGACAATGATATTGGTGAAGAGACACATAGATTAGTGGAACAGAATAAAGACCATAGAAATAGATCCATAAGAACATGCCTAACTAGTTTTTGACAAAAGTTTGAAAGTAATTCAATGGAGATAAAGTAGTCTTTTCAACAGCTGGTGATAGAGCAATCTGAGATCCATAGGCAAAAAACTGAACGTCATGCTTTATGTAACAATTAACTCAAAATGGATCAAAGACATAAAGTATAAAAAATAAAATTCTAAAGTTTTTACAAAAAGACACAGGACAAAGTCTTTGGGATCTAGGGCTAGGCAAAGAGTTCTTAGACTTGGGATCAAAAGTACAATCCGTAAAAGGAAAAACTGAAAAATTAAAATTTATCAAGATTAAAAACTTTTGTTCTGCAAAAAAAACTGCTGGAATAAAAAGGCAAGCTATAGACTGGGAGCATACACTGGCAAACCACATATCTGATGCTACGGTTTGAATGTTTGTAACCTCCAAAACTCATGTTGAAATTTGGTCGTCATTGTGGCAGTGTTAGGAGGTAGGACATTTGGAAGGTGACAGGGCCATGAAGGCTCTGCCCTTATGGGTGGCAGGAATCCCATCATAAAAAGGCGTTGTTTGACCCTCTTTTTATTCTTTGCCTTTTTGCCTTCCATCATATGAAGACAGGGCATTTCTCCCTCTGGAGGATGCCACAAAAAGACCCTCACCAGATGCTGGCACCTTGATCTTGAACTTCCCATTTTCCAGAACTCTGAGAAAAATACATTTCTGTTCTTTATAAATTACCCAGTCTCAAGTATTCTGTTATAGCAACACAAACGGACTAAGTCCTCCGACAGAGGACTAATAATTACATTGTATAAAGAATTCTCAAAATTCAACAGGTAAAAACAAGTCTAATTAGAAATTTAGTTAAAAATAAAAACACAGATACAAATCTCATCTTGAATTGTAGTTCCCATTATCCCCACATGTTGTGGGAGGGTACCCAGTGGGAGGGTACCAAGTGGGAGGTAATTGAATCATGAGGTTGGTTAACTCCATGCTGCTGTTCTCATGATAGTGAGTTATCACAAGATCTGATGGTTTTATAAGGGGCTTTCACCCCTTTGCTTGGCACTCATTCTCCTTCCTGCTGCCATATGAAGGATGTGTTTGCTTCCCCTTTCACCGTAATTGTAAGTTTCCTAAGGCCTTCCCAGCCCTGGGGAACTATGAGTCAATTAAACCTCTTTTCTTTATAAATTACCCAGTCTCAGGTATGTCTTTATTAGCAGCATGAGAATACACTAATACACTGTTCAACAGCAGAAAAATGCAAATTAGAACCACAATGAATTATGACTACAAATCTATAAAAATAACTAAAATAAAAATAGCAAGTTGCTGCTGGTAAGGATGCAGAGAAACTGGATCATTTATACATTGCTTACGGTAATGTAAAATGGTACCAGCACTTTGGAAAATAGTTTGGCAGTTGCTTATGAAACTAATATGCAACTGCCATACCATTAGTTGTTTCAGAAAAATGAAAGCAGGTTCACACCAAAACCTGTACACAGGTGCTCATAACAGCTTTATTTATAATAGCTCAAAACTAGAAACAACTAGGTACCCTTGACTGGGCAAACTCTTAAACTGCGGAACATCCATACCACAGAATACTACTTGGCAATAAAAACTAAAAAAATTATTTACATTTTTCTATCTGCTTTCCAACTTTCTACATACTCAGGTTGGACTAACAACTTGGATAAATCTCCAAGGAACAAAGCCAGTCACAAAAGGTTACATAGTATATGAATCCATCTATATAACATTCTTGAAATGGCAAAATTATAGAAATGGAGAACATGTTAATGATTGCCGGGGTGGGGGAGGGAGGTGGATGTGGCTATAAAAGGGCAACATGAGGAATCTTTATGGAGACGGAACTGTTCTGTACCTTAATTGTGTCAATGTCAAAATCCTGATTGTGATATTATCCTACAATTTGCAAGATGTGACCATGGGGGGAAACTTAATAAAGGATACATGGGATCTCTCTATATTATTTCTTACAACTGCATGTGAATCTACAATTATCTCAAAATAAAAAGCTTAATTAAAAGAAACTACACTGGTACCTACAACTTTCCTCCCTCTTCAAAATGCTTTTCAGTCTGTTTTCTTCACCTTAGAATCTAAGCTCTTTCAAGAACTATTAAATGTTTTGTAAAGAAATATCTATCTTAAGTTTAATAATTCTGCAATTCCAATTTCAAATTATTTTTCTGATAAATTCAAATATAATATGTACATTAAAGTTTAAAGTAACTAATATGGCATTTTTTTCAAAGGTATTCTTTCTTTATCTTTCTTGGTATGTGTAAGTGTATCTGACCATGGTTCTTTTTGTTTTTGTTTTTTCATAAAGGAGCCATATGAAGTGATACACGCCCAAAATAGATAAAAGTTATTCTGGGATGTAAGCTCTAGAATTCCATCAACATTTTCCTTTACATTTGTATGTATTACTTACATTCTTAAAATGTGTATAAAAGTGTAATTTAGGCTAGGCGTGATGGCTTACGCCTGTAATCCCAGCACTTTGGGAGGCCAAGGCAGGTGGATCATGAGGTCAGAAGATCAAGACCATCCCGGCTAACACAGTGAAACTCCATCTCTACTGAAAAGACAAAAAATTAACCAGGCATGATGGCGGGTGCCTGTGGTCCCAGCTACTCGGGAGGCTGAGGCAGGAGAATGGCATGAACCCGGGAGGCAGAGCTTGCAGTGAGCTGAGATCACGCCACTGCACTCCAGCCTGGGCGACAGAGCGAGACTCTGTCTCAAAAAAAAAAAAAAAAAAAAAAAAAAAGTGTAATTTAACATGATAATGTATATATGTAGGTATAATTAGCATTCATCATTAGCTAGATAGTCTATAGATTATAACTATACCTTCATTTTATGTCCTCATGTACATTCATAAATACTTAATATATTTTACAGCATTAGAAAAAACACCAAAGAAATTTCCAAAAAGTAACAATAGTATAGACAATGCAATAAAAGTGGACACTTTTTAAATAGAAGAAGAACACCTAAAGGTATTATCTCTATAACTATTAGTCCAATCTGAGTATATGGAAAGTTGGAAAGCAGATGGAAAAACAGTAAACTCTGAGACATGGGTTTGTAGGCTATTCTTACCCTTTTTGTGGTTTTCTGCATTCATATTTTATGAAATATAAACATAATGTGTTTTTATTAAACAATATAAATTTGTGTACAATAAATCCTGATATCAATGAGTTTAGACTAAATTATACTGTAGTAACAACCCCAGATCTTAGTGGATTACAAGAGAAGTTTATTTCTCAATCACATTACATGTCAATTATAGACTGGTTTCTACCCTACTCCTTGTCATCTCCAGGAATCTAGGCTGAAGAAGCAACTTCTATGCCAGTCTCAAGGCCAAAGGAAAAGAGAGGCTGGGAAGACCATGTGGTGTCTCTTAAAACATCCTCTCAGAAATGCCACTTTTGCTCATATTCCATTGGGCAAAACAAAACATTTGGCCAAATCTGAAGTCAGCAAGGTGGAAATATATAATTCTTCCTTTGGGAGGGACCCTAATAAAAAAGGGCAGCATACATTTTGAATAAAACAATCTATTACAAGCCCAAGTTTTTTATATATATCTATGTACAGGCATATTTGTGTGTGTGCATGTGTACGTGTGTGTGTTTATGTATTTTTTCATAGATAAATGATCAGAAAGAAAAACAACACGATGTAAATGGAGGTCCTAAATTATTTTTGATATGCAAATAAAAAAGAAGCCCTTAAGTTTGTTAATAAGGAGTTCAGTGTGACCCAAGTCAAGAAAGCAGTTAGGCCAATAGCTAAATTGTAATAGGTGAGGAGATAATAACTGAAAAAATAGACTGCTACTTAAGAAAAGAACAGAGATAGTATAGCAGCTTAAGCAGTTTAATGGTTTAAGTTTTTTTAAGATGATAGAAATGAGACAGTATAGGGAAGGGATTCAGCCCTGGTAGACCACAGACATGGTAATCAAGACCCCATGGGCCTCACATATCAAGGCATATTCTCTCCCCTACCTTTCTGTCTCCCTTAATAAGCTGACCCAAGTCACAGAGCAGAAGGAAGACCTCTCCTAACTTAGCTGACTGGGCTGAATTCCTAACTATCAAAAGAAGAAACTAATTGTTTATCTCCTTGAAGTGATGTCTCCCAAGGTTACTAAAAGTGAGAAACTAGTATTCCTGATAAGAACCTGACCATCTTTCAAGTTGAGTGAGGCTCTGGCATTCCCGATAAGAACTGGACCAGATCCAGTCTGCTGAAGACAAGACAGGCTCCTACACTGACCTTTCACTGATTTTTTCCTCATTATAATATCATTTTAATACTAACATCTCCAACAAAGGCAGGGCTTATCCATCATTTTCTGATCATGCAATGTATGTCAGAGCATGATACCCCATTGTGCAAACACAAAGAAAATTTCGCCTAAACATGCTTGTACATTATTTCATTTTCTGCCTCAGCTTCTAAAATGACAAGAGTTGAGGTTCAGGGAGATAGCACTGAGATACCTTTGCCGTAAACTGCTCCCTTGCTTTGACTGAGCCACAAGCCTATTAAACCTTCCCTGAGAAAAATGTCTCTTTGGCCTGGCGTTAATTTCTACTTATGTGAGAGCCAAAGAACTTGAGATACAAGCTACAGTAATATAATTCTTATTTATGTTTACTGACTAGAGTAAAAAGTAAAGATTGCTGAGGGTTTAATAGCATCGAGAGTTAAGCCACAGAAGAATTCCTCTTCTACTGAAACAGTAGGATAAAGGTAAGCATGAATCTTATTATTGCAGATGAAGGGAAAGCCATTTTGTTAGTCCTATAATTGAAAATATAAAAATTTCAAAGCCCTGTACACAGATAAAGGGAAAACAAAGATAAATAAGGCATAATTAGCCCTTGCAGAGCTTGCAATATAATAGGGGGCACAAAGTGAAATAACCATTCTAACATTAAAAACAGTGCTTTGAGAATACATACGAATATAGTAAGCTTACAACTATAAGATGAAAGATGTGTGAGATTTTCCGAGATAGAAAAGGATGAAAGGAATTAAATGCAGAAAACAAAGTAAACAAATTCTTAGAGGCTTGAAATTGAAAGTGTATGTTATCTAAGTTGTTGCAGAGTGATTAAGAGAAAAGGTTGGAAGACATGCAAAAATAGACCTAGGTTTGAAATCTAGTCATTCTGCTCTCTTACTATGTAATCCTGAATAAGTAATGTAACCTCTGTCAAAATAAAGATAATAGTAAAGTATTGCATATAACATTGCTGTAAAGATTAAATTAAATGTAAGTAGGGTACTAAACACAGTTCCTATCTCATAGAAAGCAAAAAAAATTAGTATTTGTCATTTATAGTGTGAATCAATTCACTTTGCAAACTGTAAAACACTACAGAGATAGCCTTTTTTTCTGAAACATGATGAATCTCTTCAAAAAAAGCATATCTAAATATATATGTTAGGAGGACCTCTCCTAACTTAGCTGGCTAGGCTGAATTCCTGACCATCAAAAGAAGAAACTAATTGTTTATCTCGTTGAAGTGACGTCTCCTAAGGTTACTAAAAGTGGGAATCTAGCATTCTATATAAGCATTTTAATATGAGATATAAATATTTTATATATGTAAGCATTTTAATATCAGATAATGTTACTCAAATGCAGTATATTTAAAAGTGTTTCTTTTCTTAAAAGTACACTTATATTTACATGTATTTTGCATTTACATTAGGAAATATTCTAAATGTTTCTAGAAAAAAGCTTATGGGGAAAAACTATTTTCTCATCCCGTTACTGAAATTTATCAAATTATTTTATAACATGACATATTTCTAAAAATGCAAAATTGCCCTAAACCTTACAATCATTTTATCTATAATGCCAAAAAAACCTACTTTCTCTTCTCTTTCAATTTCAAGTTGTTTCTTAACAGACAAAAGTTCAGTTTTGAGATTGGATAGTTCAATCTCCTAAAGAAAAAGAAACATGAAGTTTAGAAGAGCTTCCATATATTTCTCAAGACAATGAAAATATAAACTAGTGCTCTGAGTAAATTCCATATTACAGAGAAATAAATTCACTCATAAAATATAGATACTTTTAAAGTCAACGGATATAAAGGCTGCTAGCTTAACATAGCTAAAAACCTCATTCAAACAAGTTTTTGGGCTGGGCGCAGTGGCTCATGCCTGTAATCCCAGCGCTTTGGGAGGCAGAGGCAGGCATATCACTCGAGGTCAGGAGTTTGAGGCAAACCTGGCAAACGTGGTGAAATCCCGTCTCTACTAAAAATATTAATACAAAAATTAGCTGGGCATGGTGATGCACACCTGTAGACTCAGCTACTTGGGAGGCTGAGACAGGAGAACTGCTTGAACCCAGGAGCTGGAGTTTGCAGTGAGCCAAGATCATGCCAGTGCACTCCAACCTGGGGGACAGAGAAAGACTCCATCTCAAAAAAACAAAACAAAAACAAAAAAAAAAAAAACAAAAAAAAATCAAGTTTTTTACAGTTTTCTTTAAAGAAAAATTTAACACAAAGTATATCTCTCCTCGTTCTCTCCCAATTTATCCCAGCCTCCTCTCCCAATTTCAATCAGAGCTCCAAACTTATTTGTTAACTGGAGTTTATAAAATTTCACTTGAAAAAATAGTTTGTTCCCTATTTCAAAAACTAAATTAGAAAAAAACATATAACTAGAAGATCTATAAGATCAGTTTCAGATTTAAGACTCCGATTCTATAGCTCAAAATTTAGTTTTACTTAATATTATTCTTTACCACCAGTCACTGCTGACATTATGAAAACTGGCCGTTACTGCTATTTTTTCTGTATCTCACCAAAGATGCTCTCAGTGATGACTGTTCTTGTTCTTTGCTCTTATAAAGTCCTAATTCTGAGTCTCTTTCTTCAATGATCTTATCATATTGGTGCTATATTAAACAAAGAAGACATTTTAGATAATTAAAACTGAATAGATTATAAGATTGGTATCCTAACATATTTCAATACTTAATTTAGTATTTAATTAATTATTTAGTATTTAATTTAATTTTGCAGAAAATTATGTTTATAAATTCAGTAAGATATATGGATATATATTTTTAATGTTTCAGTTATATTTTTTCATTCAAACAACCTCAACAGTGAAACACACAACAGTCTTGGAAATGACCTAAGAGCAAAAGATAATCCTTTTACTGGAAACATTGAATTTTAACATTTAATAATATGCCAGAAACACCAGGACTTCTACAAAACTGGCTGATTTCAAATCTGGGACAGAAAACATAAGCCTTAAACATCTCGTCATAACTCAAAGAAAGCTATCAGAGAAAATTAGAGTTAAGTCAAAAGGACTTGCCAGTCAGTTTGAAGAGGCTCCTGCTGGCCAAAGGTGGTAAAATGTGAGTTATCAATAAGGACAGATGCTGCACTGGATTGAAACATACCAAGTGTGTTTCAATCTATGAGTTCACAATGTTATTTAAATTTGTTTTTAAATCCTCACTGGTTCCCTCATAATAATCTCGTATTCCAGCAGCTTTTTTTTTTAATGAATAGGTAGGTATACCCTACCTCTTCTCCAAATCTTAAGGGGAATGAGGCTTAATTCCTTAACAGATGGATACCCTAAAACAACAATTAAAAACATAAGACACAAAAACATCAAACACTAAGTATTCATCTATTTATTCCTTTGATAAAAATCTATTTAGCCCATTATGTGTTAAGATATCAATGAGATACTTACCCTGGTTATGTACTTAAAAATATGTAAGGTAGAAAGTGCTATAAGAGACTACTAGGAGAATCCAGAAAAAGAGTGATTACTTCTATTCATCACAGATAATAAAGAGTGATTTCCTCATGGATGTGATACATAGGCTCAACTTTGTATGGTTAAGATCTGAACTTGGAGAAATGGGCATCAAGGGTACTCTAGCTATAGGAAGTCACTGTTGCATAGACAATAATCTTCTCTGACAAATTAGAATACTATCTTGATTTCACCATTATTTAACAGAAATATGGCTCCAATTAATAATTTTCATTATATAAGGAGAAAAAAATTACCTTATGTTTTTCCATAAGTGCTACCATTTCAGCTATTTTATGTTGACATCGTTTATCAATTTCTTTCTGTAATTTTACTGCTTCATCAGCTATTACTTTTGCTTTCTCAACCTATCAAATAAGCAAAAAAAAAGTTTCTTAAAATAAATGCACAAAAAACAAACAAGTGTAAAAAGTGTATGTTCTACTTAAATAAAAGCAAATCTCAAACACCAGGAAACTGGAAAAACAAGTAGAAAATGCACTGTTTGGGGTTTTTTCAAGGTGTTCTATGAAGTAAGATGACAGTATACCACTGTGGCAATCATTTAACCCTTTCAAAATAAATATATATTCAAATACTTAGAATAACAAGGATACTTTTAGCTTCTATAAAAACTGATACACTGACCCTAATATAAACTTACGAAACCTTTTTTAAAATCATAATTTAAAAATTAAGAATTTTTTTTACTTTTCTCTTAAAATCCTAATAAAAATATAGATTTTTAGTATAACAAGTTAATACTAAGTTTTTCCCACCTCTTCCAAAAGATTTTCTTCTGATCTCTTTTTATCCTCAATTTCTTTCTGATAGGTGTCAGTGATTTCTCCAAATTTCTGTTTGGCACTTTCTAGTTCTAACTCTAATTTATTGACCTTTAAGTAAAGAAAAATAATATGAATATTAGTAAATGTTATGGATTACTTAAAAATATTCCATATTCATTTTGTGGTTTTGTGAATCTTAAAAGATTACTTATTCATGGAAATTATGGTTGGATCACTCTCCTTACATTTTCATATGGTGAGAAATGTTTTATCTTCACAAAATCTATCTTCTCCCCTAAAATATGTATTTTGTCTTGACAAGTAACATAAAATAAACATCCATGCATTTATTTTTAATGAATTTCTCAACAATATTTACATTGGTTACTGTTTAATATGCTTTATTAGAATAAGTATTTCCATTGGACAGAAAACTCATGTGATTCAAAGAAAAGGCATATTCTTAATGAGATTAATTTTCTATAAAGAAGCAACAACTTCCATTTATATTATTTTCACATACTTTGTATAAATATTTACTGAGTTGTGTAGATACAATTCAAATATAGAAATTATCAAGAGGGAAGGAAAGCCCTGAATTAGCACCCTTCATATTCACTTTTATCTTAGGGCTAACTTAATACTGGAAAGGTGTTATACAGCAGGGACAGGAATTGGGAAGAGGGTTATGGGTAATATAATGATGAATCAGACTGTATTTTGTATCCATGAGTCAATCATTGACTATATATAGACCATTACCAATATTGATAAAAGCTACTAAATGCCCCTCCCTCTTCATTAGCTTTCCCCTACTGCCCTTTTAAGCATAAAAAACACTCTTAATTTATATTCCCTTATTCTTCTTTATAGATTCATTGCATAATTATGTATCCCTAAACAATATTTCAAGATGTTTTTTGAACTTCATATAAATGTTGTCATAGTACATTATTTTTCTGGCTTGCTTTTCTCATTGAACAGTTATGCTTGAGATATTTATGTGTAAAAATACAGTTCGTTCATTTTCACTGCTGAGTAGTGTTTTATTGTATGAATATAACACTGTTTATTTATGTAATCAATTGTTCAGGGCACTGAGTTGTCTCCATTTTGGGACTGATACACACAATAGTGCTATGAATGTTCTTGTAAACATCTCATGGTGAAAATGTAGAATTTCTCTATAGTATACACCTAGGATTGGAATTGCCGGGTCATAGGGCAGGTTACATATACAACTTTACAAAATGACATTATTTTCCATATGCGTTTATACCAATTTAAATTCCCAGCAACAGGGTTATGACTTTTCCTGCTTCAAAACCTCACCAAGAGTTGATACTGTCAGACAAAAGTATTCAACTGAAGTTTTGTTGCATTATTTGCATTTTCCAGAAAATTATGTAACATGTTTAACTCTTCATGTTTTCTGTTCTGAGATCATCTCTGTTCATATATTTTACTCGTTTATCTACTTGGTGCTTCATTTTCTTCTTACTTACATTTAATGGGTTCTAATCCTTTGTTCATTATATATGCAAAGTGGGAATATTTCTCCAACTTTGAGGTTTGTTGCTCTACTTTCCAAGTAACCAGAAATTGTTATAGACTATATGAATTTATCAATATTTTCAAATATGGTTGTGTTTTTTAATCTTATTTAGGAACTTTTTCTTTACTATCAGGCCACAAAGATCTTGTCCCACATCTTCTTCAAATGTTTTGAAGCCCTGCCCTTCACATTTATTTACATCCTTAAGGAATTTGTGTTTGTATGTAGTGTAGAGGTAGACTTCCATATTTTTACATGTAGATAGTCAAATGTTCTAGCACTACATATCCGCAATATCACTTCTGTATTGTGTTTAGTTCCATGTACTCCTGGATCTTTGTCTCGGTTTCTCTTTTATTCAATTGACTTGACAGCTTCTGTGCCAGTGTCATACTGTCTTAATTACCTTAGCTATACAATTAATCTTCATATCTGGTAGGGCACATTTTCCGACTTTGTTCTTAAAGATTGCTTTATTTATTCTTGGCCTATATGATCATTTTTGTTAAACAGTCCAAGTGTTCTTGAAAAGCACGTTTTCCTCACTTTTTAATATAAAATTATGCTTATTTCTCCAACATTCTTAAAAGATAGGTATGTTGTGGACAAAATTTAATGTTGACAATAATTTTCTCAGCCCATGAAAATACTTTCTCATTGTTTTCTGACTTCTATTGTTGTTTGTTGAGATGTTCATGACCAATCTGTCATTCCTTCACTGGTGATCTTTCGTTTCTCTCCCGCTACTTTTAATACTTCTACGTGTCCAATATTCTTTAGTTATACCAAGTCTAGATGTGGATTTCTTTTAATTTTTCTTGCTTGGTATAAATTTCTCTTTCTGTATCTGTGAATTCATGTCTTTCATCAACTCTAAATATTCTCAGTAGAGGCTGAGTATTCCTTTTCCAAAATGCTTGGGACCAAAAATGTTTCAGATTTCAGATGTTTTCAGATTTTGGAATATTTATATATATCATATATCTAATGAGATATCCTAAGGATAGGACCTACACCTAAACACAAAACTCATTTATATTTTGTATATACCTTGCACATAGCCTGAAGGTAATTTAATACAATATATTAATAATTTTGTATATGAAAAAGTATGTGTTAAGTACTTATCCATGGACTTCTCCACTTGCAGCATTATGTCTGTGCTATACAGTTTTGGATTTGGGAGCATTTTAGATTTTGGATTTTCAGGTTAGAAATATTCAGCCTGTAAGTACTGCTCATCCCCAGTTCACTCTATTTTTTTTTTCTTCTTGGACAATACAAAACCCTAAGAAAAAAAATCATCAAAGTACATGACAACAATAATAATATACTAACATATAAGTAAGACATAAGAGATAAGGGAGATAATGTAATCTAAGGCCAAATATACCAGTAAAAGAGACAAAGATTGTCAGAGTGCATAAAATTATGAACTCTGGCTACATGCTATTTAAAAGAGTCATTTAAAACACAAAGATAGAGGATAAGAGTGAACAGATTTAAAAGATATAACAAGCAAACACAAAACAGAATAAAAAATGGTATAGTTATAATAATAACATAAAAACTTGCTCTAAGGCAAGTTTATCTCTATTAGAGATAAAGGAGGTATCTTGTTTTAACAGCAATTTCCATTATATATAAATATATAAGATACATATTACGTATACAGTTGACCTTTGAACAACATGGGTTTGAACTTCATCCACTTACATGTGGATTTTTTTTCAACCAAATTTAAATGGACAATACAGTATCCACAGGATATGAAACTCACATATATGAAGGGCCAACTTGTTGTTTGCATGGGTTCCACAGTGCTGACTAGGGGATATGAGTATGTACAGATCTTGGTATTCTTGGGGGGTTCTGGAACCAATCCCCCATTTATAAACCAAGGGAATAACTGTACATATAAAGTTCTACTGTATGTAATAAAAAGTTGCACATATTCTAAATAATGTATACCCAATAATATGACCTTAAAATAAAGACAAGTTAACAGAACTGCAAATAAGAGTACAGAAATCCACAATCATTGTGTAAAATTTTTAAACACATCTATCTCAGTCACTGCTTAATAAAAAATAAAAATAAGCAGAGGTACAGAATCAAAACAAGATACACAAATATAAAGAATATAACTGGTAATCTTTACATAAAGGAACACTTTACCCAACAACTATACAATATACATTATTTTCATGTATGTAAGGGATGTTTATAAAACATGACCCCATATATTGGGGCCATCAGGCAAATATTGATAAATTTCAAAGTACTAAAGTCATACCAGAGTGTGCTCTCTAATAACAATTCAATTATGCTAGAAATCAGTAACAAAAACACAATATGTCCCCTTAAATTTAGAAATTAAGAAATACAGGGGGGCATTGGGCTAAACAACACTAATTTACTATATATCAAAACCTATAGGACACAGATACAGCAATACTTCTTGGGAAATTTATAGCCTTGAAATGTATACATTAGAAAGACTGAAAATTAATGATCTAAGAATTCATCTTAAGATAGGTCCAGGTGCGGTGGCTCACACCTGTAACCCCAGCACTTTGCAAGACCGACGTGGGTGGATCACTTGAGGCTAGGAGTTTGAGACCAGTCTGGCCAACATAATGAAATCCCGTCTCTACTAAAAATAGAAAAATTAGCCGGCGTGGAGGCGCACGCCTGTAATCCCAATTACTTAGGAAGTTGAGGCAGGGGAGTTGCTTGAACTCAGGAGGTAGAGGTTGCAGTGAGCCGAGATCACAGTTACTGCACTCCAGTGTGGGTGACAGAGGCAGACTCCGTCTCAAAAACAAAAATGGAAGAAAACTTCCCAAATTGACAAACTCCTGGTGACACTGATAGAGAAAAAAAAAAGAAGGAACAAATAACCAACATCAGATTAAAAACAGGATATTACTGTTTTTAACAGTAAAGACTACAGACAATTCTGAAACTGTAGAAAATGTAGATGAACTGGATGAAGCCCAGAAAAATATTATCAAACTTGAAGAAATAGAACAACTAAGTTATACTGTAACGATGATTAAGTTGTTTCAGAAATTAAAAGCCTTGGCATAAAGAGAACTCTAGGCCCGGTAGCTTTCATGGATGACTTCAACTTCAATGAGACATAATTTACATGTAATAAAATGCAAGGTTTTAAGTGTAAGTTTAATAAGCTTTGACAAATTGTTTTTAAAACCATGTAATGGCAATACCAATCAAGACATAATTTCCATAATCCCAGAAAGTTCCCTCATATCCCTTAACAAACTAATAGTACCCTACTGAGGCAACCATCGTTCTGTCTCCATAAATTGGTTTTGTCGATTCGAAAACTTCATTTAAATGAAATCATGCCAAACACACTCTCTTGTATATAGGTTATTCATTCAGCATATTACAAGATTCATCCATGTTCCTGTGAGTATCAGTAGGTCTTTTTTACTTCTGGGTAGTATTATATTGTATGAATATACCAAATTTGTTTATCCAGTCTCTTCTTAATGAACATTTTATGTGTTTCCATTTTTTATCATTGTGGATAAAGCTACCACGAATATTCTTGTACAAGATTTTTAGTGGACATGTTTCCATTTATTTTAAGTAAATATCTAGGAAAATAATTGTTGGATCACACAGTAGATGCATGTGTAGTTTTAGCAGAAACCATCAAAACATTTTCCATACTGTATGGAATACTGTATGTAGAGGCCACCTTTAGTCTACCCATTCTTCTGTCAATGGACACATGGGTTGCTTCCAACTTTTGGCTATTGTGAATAATGTTGCTATGAACGTAGGTGAACACATATCTCTTTGAGACTATGCTTTCAATTCTTTTAGGTATATATCCAGAAGTGAAATGAGAGGATCGTATAGTTATTCTAATTTTATTTTTTTGAGGAGCCACAAAATTGTTCTCCACATTGACTGTACCATCTGACATTCCCATCGTCAGTGCTCGAGAGTTCTAATTTCCCCACAACCTCATTAACATGTTATTTTCTATTACTTCATTAGTATCCATTCTAATGGATATGAGGTAACATCTCATGAGATTTTGATTCGCAATGATTAGTGATATTAAGCATATTTTCATTTTTATGTGCTTATTGACCATTTGTGTATCTTTGGAGAAATATCTATTCAAGTCCTTTGCCCATATTTTTTTTCCAGGCCAAGATGAATTTATTGACGAATTCTACAAAGCTATTGAGGAAAAAATAATACCAATTCTAAACAAATGGTTCCAAAATATTGAAGAGGAGGGTATAGTTTCCACTCATTCTTTTTTTTTTTCCTTTATCAAATGTATTTATTTACTTATTTATTTATTTTCAATTTATTTTTTTAATTATACTTTAAATTCTAGGGTACATGTGCACAACGTGCAGGTTTGTTACACACATATACACGTGCCATGTTGGTGTGCTGCACCCATCAACTCATCATTTACATTAGGTATATCTCCTAATGCTATCCCTCCCACCTTTCCCCACCCCACAACAGGCCCCGATGTGTGATGTTCCCCACTCTGTGTCCAAGTGTTCTCATTGTTCAATTCGCACCTATGAGTGAGAACATGAAGTGTTTGGTTTTCTGTCCTTGCAATAGTTTGCTGAGAATGATGGTTTCCAGCTTCATCCATGTCCCTACAAAGGACATGAACTCATCCTTTTTTATGGCTGCATAGTATTCCATGGTGTATATGTGCCACCTTTTCTTAATCCAGTCTATTGACTTTTTTGCTATTGTTATGGACTAGATATTTGTATTCCCCCAAAATTCATATGTTGAAATCCTACCTCCAATGTGATAGTATTAGAAGGTAGGGCCTGTGGGAAGTGATTAGATCATAGGGGTGGAGGCTTCATTAATGGGATTAGTGTCCTTATAAAAAGGATCCCAGAGAGCTCTCTTGCCCCTTCTGCCATTTGAGGACACAATGAGAAGTTGGCTGTTTATGAACCAGGAATCAGGGTCCCACCAGACACTGA
Organism: Rhinopithecus roxellana; assembly: GCF_007565055.1. Taxonomy (NCBI): domain Eukaryota; kingdom Metazoa; phylum Chordata; class Mammalia; order Primates; family Cercopithecidae; genus Rhinopithecus; species Rhinopithecus roxellana. The sequence continues at coordinate 37,333,105 of NC_044556.1, read as the reverse complement.
ATCTGCCAGTGCCTTGATTTTTGAATTCCCAGTCTCCAGTACTGTAAGAAATAAATGTTCATTGTTTATATGCCTCCCAGTCTATGGTACTTTGTTATAGAAACCTAAACTAAGACAGCTATACTTCTTTGCATTATTTTGTAGTGGTTGCTCTAAGGAGGATAGTATATATCACTAACTTATCAAACTCTAAGTGTTAATATTGTAACTATTTCATATGCAATGTAAAAATGTTACAACAAAACAGTTATATTTACTCCCCTGTCCTTTGTGTTATGGAAGTCACATCGATTATAAACTCTATAATAGCAATTTGTTTTCCTTTAAGCAGCCATATATACCCTTTTAAAATTAAAAGAAAAATATGTTGCCTTTTAAATTCATCTCAGTATTTACCATTTCCAGTGCTTTTCACTTCTTCTATTGATCAAAGTTTCCATCTAATGCCATTTTTCTTCAGCTTGAAGAAATTCCTTTAGTATTGCTTAGGGTACAGCTTTTGATGTCATGTTGTCTTCATTTTATAAAGATTTTTGCTGCATACAGAATTCTTGGTTGATGGTTTATTTTTGTTAGCATTTTATAAATGTCATTCCTTTGTCATCTGACCTTCACTGTCCTGATACAAGGTCAGTCATCATCTATGTCATTGTTGCGCAATGTGACTTTTTTTTGGTCTGCTTTTAAAAGTTTCTTTTTATCTTTGGTTTTAGCACTTTGACTAAGATATGACTGCCTGCATATGGTTTTGTGTCTATCTTGCTTTGGATTTGCTGATGGCCATGGATTTGCGAGTTTAAGTGTGATAAATTTTTGAGAAATTTCTCAATTAATTTTATTTGCCAAGGTCAGGCACAGTCACTCATACCTATAATTCTAGCAATTTGGGAGGCTGAGGCAGGTGGATCACTTGAGCCGAGGAGTTCGAGATCAGCCTGGGAAATATGGCAAAACCCCATCGCTACCAAAAATACAAAAATTAGCTGGATGTGATGGCATACACCTGTAGTCCTAGCTTCTCAGGAGGCTAGGGTAGGAGGATCACCTGAGTCCAGGAGGTCGAGGCTGTGGTGAGCTGTGATTGCTCCACTGCATACTCTAGCCTGGGTGACAGGGTGAAACTCTGTCTCAAAAGGGAAAATTTTATTTGCCCTATTCTCTTTCTCTTCTTACTTGGGGATTTCAATTACACACTTAAAAACACTTGTTATTGTTCTACAGGCCACTGAGGCACTATTCTTCTCTTTTAAAAAATCTTCTTCTGTGTACCTCTGACTAGATAATTACTACTTATCCAGCTTCCAGTTTACTGATACTTGATTCATTTGTCTTCCATCTACTATTAGGACCATTTGGTTTTGGCTTTGGTTTTGGTTTTGGTTTTTAAAGACATTTTACTTTTCAGTTCTAGAACTTCCATTTGATTATTTTCAGTTTCCATTTCTTCACTGACATTCCCCATTTGATCTTTCGTTATGACCATATTTTCCTTTCTGTCTTTGAAGATGTTTATAATAGCTGCATAAAAGACTTTATCTGCTAATTCTAACATCTGGATTATTTTGGTGTTATTTTTTATTGACTGATTTTTATACTATTGATTAACATTTGTGTTGTCTTCTGTTTGGGGCTAATACAAAGAATGCTGCTATAAATATTTTTGTACCTTTCTCCTTACTCTACCTAAGAGTAGAAGAGCTGAATTATAAGATATATGAATCTGTTATGTTTATATAGAATGTCAACAGTTTATGAAAATCCTTACTTGACTTAATTTTTAATCACATTTACATATTTTTAATTTCAAATACCATTAAAGGAAGGTATAAGATTTTTATGTTTCCTCCCAAAAAGCACATAATTAACACAATGAGAACTGCTGTTTTCCATTCATAATTCAAAAACTATTTATTGAATACTTACTGTCAGTCATTGTTCAAAGACATAGGAATAAGGTTACAAAATATGGCTCTAATATTAGGAGCTTATACTGTAAGGCTTTAATTTGTTTTATACAAGTAAATGGTTCTCAATCCCCTTCTGCAGCAGGATAATCACACACAGAGCTTTTTAACATGTAGATTCCAAGAATCCATTCTACTTACTCAATTTCACTTTTTAATATGGAGGTAGGGAATATGACCACACACAAAGAGCTCATGCATGCACATATATTCTTAAGCTGCTTGAATCCAAGCTTAAGAAGATATGTGCATGCTAAATCACAGATGTGTACTCTATTACAACTAAAAGAATTGATCTCCCCTATTTAAAAAGATAACAACCTTTCAACTTTTCAATTTATACTGTATAAACAAGTGGAATAAAATATCTAAATTCTCATCTATCTATTAATATTTAAAAAACAAAACTAAAGATGCCAAATACCTTTATCTCATAAACATTCAGTTGCTTGCTTTCTGCTGTACCTTTCTTTTTCAAGGCCTTATTCTGTTAAAAGTAAAAATAATTATATTTAGTACTAAAGTTATTCAAACTTACCTTGCCACTGACTTAGACTCAAATTACTAAAGGAAGAGAAAGCATTATTCTCTAAAACTGCGATGAAAATATCAGTTTGATTTTGAGAATATTTATAAAAAATACATACCTCCTGCTGAAGTTCTTCAATATACTTGTTTTTATTTTCAACTTGTTTCCTTAAATTGTTACACTAGAAAATTTTGAGAAATTATAGCTATTTTATTCAGTATTCCAGTCAAAACAGGCAATTTCAGACTAATAAAAATATTGCATAAAGTACTGATAAATGTCACTTCAAAATCATGGTAATTCCATTAATATAAAAATTATACTAAAATCACAAATTTTAATAAAGATCATCTAAATACAAATGTAATCATAGCTCACTGCAACTTCCAATTCCTGGGTTCAAGTGATCCTCTCACTCCGGCCTCCCAAAGTGCTGGGATTACAGGTGTGAGCCACTATACTCAGCCTCAGTATCCCTTTTTTTAAAAAAACGCATCTTTGCATGTGAAGTGATGAATATGTTAACTAGCATGATTTAATCATTTCACAATGTATACATACATCAAAACATCATTTTGTATACCATAAATATATATAATTTTTCTCAGTTAAAAAATCATTTTTATGTTACTGCTTATATGTCAACATTCACCATTCTTATCTTTGCAATGTTTAATTCTGAACTTTGCAACAATCCAATGAGATAGAAAGGATATAGGTATTATCTCCATTTGAGAGATGAGGAAACTGAGGCTCAGTAGGTAAAATATATATAAAATAAAAAATGTTGGAACTAAGGTAGCAGATTGAGGGAAGAAAAGTGTAATGAAATTCAATGTCACACAAAATATCTGGGAAGTATTTACAACCTGGATTCTTTCTGGGAAACTGTTTTAACAGGTAAGTTGGAATCGAAATATGGGAAACTGAAATTGCTAAAAATTTGTCATGCATTTCATTTTTTTCCTTAAATCGTCACTAATATTTTCTATATTCGCAATATAAATTGTGTTTTAAATTCTTAATGGAGGATCTTATTTTACATTAAAAATTAAATTCATGTTTTTCTCCATGAACAAACAATAGGCTTAATGATCTGCAGTGGCCTCTGATACAAATTTTAAAGTAGTGAATTATATACCAAGTATTTAGCATATTAAGTTCATTTTTTTCAGGCTGAATTTAACTAATAAATATGAACTAAAAGAAAAATAGCTTTTCAGGGAGGAGAATGTGGTATAGTTTAAAGAATGTAGAAGACCAGCTCTAGTACTTCTTTCTTAGTCATGTAACCTTTTGAAGGTTTTTATCCTTTGGAGGTCTGATTTCCCACTTTGAGTGAAATAACACATAGAAAGAACCTAGAACGTGCTTGGTCTATTGTAAGCCCTTTAAAATGGTACCTTATCTCATCCTTGAACTGTTCCAATAGTTTTACAGCTCTCAAAAGTGTAAATATAATTTCAACAATCCTCATGTCAAAATTCTTCAATGGCCTCAAACTCCTAAATGCAGCTTAAGTGGCCTTAAATGATCCACCCTCATCTTTCCCCACCTTCATCTCTCCATGCTTACCTCTCCCTACCCTCATCTTTCCTCACTCTGCCCTGTACCACCACTGCCTTAAACTCCATCTTTTAGTTACAATGAATTTTTTGTACTTAAATATGCCATGCTCTGATCCTTTCAGACTTACACATACAATGTTTATGTTTTTTTAACTTAGAATATTATCCTCCCTGCTATACTTGTGTCCACCACCTGTCCTCCACTAATTCCTATTAATCTAAAGCTTCACACTGAATGTGACTTCTTTCAGGAAGCATGCCCTAACTTAAGTTTGAATTAGATGTCCTTTCTATAGACTCTAATAGTATCCAAATAGAGGACCTATGTTGTGGTCTGGCCAACACCCTTTCCTGCAAGAATTCCTCTACTATAAAATTCACAGTAGTCCTGCTCAGCTCATGTAATTTGATGGGGGCTAACTCTATCTCTATGAGTGGACATGCAGCTCAGGCTTAGCCAGGTTACTCTATCCCCTAGCCACAATGATTGACTCAGGAATAAGTATGAATTGAACTAGGCCAGAGTCTTCTCCAAGATTTTTTTAGAATTTTGAAGATGACTTTTAACAGCTTTCCAACTGATTCCAATGCCTTTCATCTCTCCCCATTCCATTCGCAAATATTAAACGGTGTCACCTCCTCAATAAAAAACTTTAATTAGATCACTACTATCTACCAAATAAATGAAATCCAAATATAACACCCAGAACAGTGCCTGACACATAGTAGGTGGTCAATATTTGTTGAATGAGTGAAAAAAACACAATCAAAGACCTAATAATCTAGATCGATCTTTCTACTTCGGCACAATTTTCTTCCATTCTGTATAATATATACTATAATCATGTCACATATCTTGTACTATTCCATTTTCATGACACTCTTCCCTAAAAACCTTATTATCTTAATTTGATATCATATTCACCAAAGCATGACACAAAATTATTACACAATTTGTCATCCATATATTTTATATTACTGAAGTATGAGCCTTTTGTTTAGCCTAAAAGATGTTAGTCTACATTAAATATTGAACATATGTTAAAAGAAAATCAGAATTATGCCACTATTTCTTCTAGATATAGATAACAGATTAGTAGTAAAATAATCCAACTTTTCCTAAATATTTAAGGTTGATGGCTGATGACAGTCTCTAGATTACTATTATTTTTACAACAGTATACTTCCCTTTATTTTAGTTTAGACATGTGGTGTTGCTTTTACGATTTGAAATTTTGTGATACAATCCATTATTAAATACAACATACATTTTCTTCACTCTTGTCCAATTTACATTTAACTTCATCTCTTTTCTGTTTTAGCTCTTCTCTCACATATTTCAGTTCATTTCTAAAAGAAAATGGAAGAGTGACATTATAATAAAAATTATTAGAGCTCAAATAACTCAAAATAAAGAAGTCTTAAAGACCACATTCTTTAACCAAATGTAAAAAGCCAAAACTGAATACTTCAGAATATAAGTACAAACAAGAGGCCGGGTGTGGTGGCTCACACGTGTAATCCCAGCACTTTGGGAGGCCGAGACGGGTGGATCACAAGGTCAGGAGATCAAGACCATCCTGGCTAACACGGTGAAACCCCGTCTCTACTAAAAAATATAAAAAGCTAGCCAGGCGAGGTGGCGGGCGCCTGTAGTTCCAGCTACTTGGGAGGCTGAGGCAGGAGAATGACGTAAACCCGGGAGGCGGAGCTTGCAGTGAGCCGAGATCGCACCACTGCACTCCAGCCTGGGCGACAGAGCAAGACTCGGTCTCAAAAAAAAAAAAAAAAAAGTGAAAAACTAAAAAACATAAATATCCAAAAGTAAAAATGACAAAAATAATGTCATTACATCCACCTGAATGACTGGTAGATGGACATAAAATAGATGACTGTGAAAAAACATAAAAACATTAATAATGCTAAAAATAATATTAAATGGAAAAACCACATATAAAATTATGTGTGTATGGTTATAAGCAATAACCAAATACATTCTTTAAAATAGAGTGGGTATAAATACTCCAGTATTATAATCATTCATATGATTAGAAGTAATTTTTAAGATTTCTATATTTTATGAAATGTGATTAATATATTTTCTTAAATATTAAAGAATGAGAAGGTTTATGATGTTTTAAAATTTCTGTCTAATCTCACTAGCTTTTAACACTAAGCACAAAGTAGACATTATTATAATTTTATTTTAAGCAGGATTCCACAACAGTGATTTATGTCTAATTTTTACTTTATACAATATTCAACATCAGTCCAATTTAAATTAATGATAACAAGTTAATAGAAAAGAAATATCAAAATATTTTGCCAGACCAAAAAAAGGCCAATTTGTTAGTCTTGCCTTAACTGGGTTTCTGTTTCTTCCAGATTTTCTATTTGTTTCAACATCCTTTCTTCTTGCTTTTTGTTATTCTAAAGAAATAACGTTGTTTATATCAATTATTTTGTTTAAACAAAAATAAAATTAAACTACTATTTAAGACCTTTATCTGTCAGTATAAAATTTATTTAGTTATATATAAAGCAAAAAAAAATAGGCTTTTCAACTTGTATAGTTTCATACTACATTTTAAGCCTTACTTTAATTATTCTCCCAACAATCCCTATACAATAGTTAACAAAACAAGTCTCATTTGGTTTTCCAGTGTTACTTTAAGTCTGTATCCTTTATTCATATTGTCACTTCAAGTAATGTTTTCCATTCATTGTTACCTACTGAACTCATAATTCATCTTTTAAGACCAAAATCAATGCTATATTCTCTCAGAAGCCTTCTTTTTATCCAAAGCAGAAGTGATCCTGCAAACTCTGATAACACTTTGTCCCACTAACAACACATATGACACACTGTTTTGCTTAAGCTATGTGAGAAATTACTATTTTTATTAAGTCAAAAGTTCTTAAAGAGAAAGGGTGACATTTTATTCATCATTGTATCCTCCACAATCTTATATGACTTAATAAATACCTATTGACTAGATGGTTTTTAAAAATCCTGATGCCTAAAATTAGATTAACTTGTTCTAGGAGTCGCCTCCACACTAATCAGAGGGTAGCCTCTGTTACCCATTACCACCCTATAAGACCAATATGCATATTTTTCTTCTAAAACAAAGTTTTAGCTCTAAAGTAATCAGACTTTAAAGTTCAAAGGATCTTTCGAGGTCATCTATTCTAACCTACTAATTGGAAGAAAACTAAGTCGCCAGCACTTTCTTTTTCAACTCACATTAATATCTTCTTGCTGATTCTTGAGTTCTAGAGTCATATCACTTGTTTCCTGTGTGAGTTCTTTGTTTTCTAGTGAAAGCTTGTTGCAGTGTGAAGTTAATTCAGTATTCTTAAGCCTATTTTTTTTAAAAAAGGCATACCAAAATATTTACAAATGAAATGACATAATATGGAATTTAATTCAACATAATGATAGGGGAAAGGGATGATGGACGGGGGGAAAAACATGAAACAAAATTGACTATTGGTTTATAATTCCTGAAGCCGGGTGATAGGTTGATCATTACATTATTCCCTCTAATTTATATATTTTTGAAATTTTTCTTTACTAAATTTTCAAATGTCACACAATATATTTCCTTGCATGTTCCCTGTATGCTCATCCTTTCATACTTTCCACAAATTTTGAAAAGTACATTATTTTCTTCAATAATTTTTTCCTCTCCATTAGACTGTCCCTTAGAAGTTAATTCAAATTTCCTATAACTTGATTAAAGTAGTACATGAGGCATGAGCTGTGTTTAATTAAGATATTTTCATTAAAAAAAAAAACCTAAGTTTAACTTTTGTGCACAACACCTAATTTGCTCTTAAAAGATTTCAAATGTTCTACCTTGGAAGAGAGATTATTGTTGTATTGGTTACATCCAATATCAATTTTAAATGAAGGCAGAGGAGTATGTGGCTCTACGGAGTGATTTTAGGAGCATCTATTATCTATTTCTATTTAATGATACTGGAAATTCATCAAAGAGGAGATAAAGCGTTTCACTAAGCCATGAAAAGTTGAAAAGCAAATATACTAAGGATAACAAATGTACATTAAAATACAAATAACTAATCAGTCCATTCATTAAAAGGGACATTAGTTAATAGGTGAGTTTTACCTAGGGCCCTTAAAAAGGTACTATTGAAAAGGTACCAGAAATAGAAAATTAGATAAAAAGGAAAGGAGAGGATGCTGCATGAACTGTTTACTTTTCTTATTTAACCTAGTACTGAGAAGCCACCAAAAGGGGAAAATCATGCTCACCACCACTAGACTGGCTACTTGAATTTACTTTTCTCTGAGTAATAATACAATAATAATTTCCCCCGCATTCTCTCCAAATTAAACTTACTGAGTAGGTAAAATCATCCAATTCAATATTTTATTTGGATAATATAAGAAATAAATTTTTATTTTGACACTTTATCAACAAAAACCTATAAAATAATTTAGCAAAACAACCAAAACAACTAGTTAGAACTGAAAATGATTACTTTTATGAGGAACTAAATACCTCTAAGAAAAGGAGCACATTGATGTAAAGTGTTTCTAAGCTTTGCGGTGTACTCTTTTTCATGTCAGTGATATGTACTTTCCTTAGCAATGAAATTAGCACATTATTTAGATCCTTAAGAATAAAAATACAATTTCAAATACATTCAAATAAATATTAAATATAATTAAATTATTATTTATCACCAGAAAGCTTAGGAATTGAGTACATAAGCTATTCTTAGATAAATGGAAAACATACTTCTCATTTTCAAGCTCAGTTTTCAGATCTTTAACCTCTTTTGAATAATACTGTTCACTTGTGGTAATGGCAGTTAACTGTATTTCCAAATCATGTACTTCTTTCTGCAAAATAAACATATATAACTATGGCAAGTGTTTTTCCAATTTTCTCATTTAAAAGGTATATTCACTGAGTAATTAAATCATATATTTGGCAAAAATTGGGCAGGTTATGTCAAATATTTTAAATGAGTAAATTTAAAGTGAATAATCACTATAATCACTATAATTTTAAACCAATGAACAATGACATATTCAATGTAAGTAAATTCTATCTTGATATTGTAAAATTCAACCAGAAAAAGTTACATGTTATAAAATATTCTTATCACTCTGCCAAGTAATTAATTTCAATTAAAATTTTATATTATCAAGGAGAAATATATTAATTGATGAAATCAGGTAGTATCTTAAAAAACTAAAACATTATTACAAAAAGACAAGATGTAATTCTGTCATGGACTGGAAACATACTTTAAAATACAAATTCTAAAACTATAACATGAGCACTATAAAAAGTACTATAAACTAAGAACCTAACTTAATGAAGGCTAAATTTCAAATGTACCAATGACGAGTTGATGGGTGCAGCACACCAACATGGCATAAGTATACATATGTAACAAACCTGCACGTTATGCACATGTACCCTAGAACTTAAAGTATAATAAAAAAAAAAAAAAAAAAAAAAAAAGAAATGCAAAAAAAAAAAAAAAAAAAAAAGAAATACTTGGCTAGGCATGGTGGTGTGCCCCTATAATCCTAGCTACTTGAGGGGATGATCCAGGAAGCACAAGGTTCAAAGCTAGTGTGCAATTACTGTGCATTTGAATTAGCTACTTCACTCCAGCCTGGGCAACATAGCGAGACTCTGTCTCAAAAGAAAAAATACTCAAGACATCAAGAAATATAACTATTATAAACCACAGCATAATGCATCATATTGATCTTTTAAATGCTGATCTTTCTCACATTATAATGTGGAGGTTGTCTAGATGTGTTTTAAATCAATCATAAACACATTAATGTAATAACAAATGCTTTGAAAGGAATTTTGTGAAGAAATCTTTAACAAAACAAATACTTATACCATAATTCATAAATCTATATTCTATTAACAAAATATTTAAAATAAAAATGTTTCCTTAAACAAACCTCTCTGGCTTGGAGAAGACCAATTAGTTCTTGTTCTGTTCCTTTTAATTCTTCAGCAATCTTCTCAAATTGTTTGTTTTCATATAAAAGCTTTTCCTTTTCTCCCTATTTATAAATATTAACAAATCAGGAGTACCAAACCATACACATATTCAAAGTAATCAAACTGGCCAAATGGAGCTATGGAAAGATCTATGAGCTTCCCCCTGGCTAAAATTCTTTAAAAAGAGAAATTAGTCAATATTAAGTAAATTCAAAGACTAAACATGATGACAGACAATTCAATAGACACAGCCCCGGAACACAATAATTAATTCTTTAGTTACAGATGATTAATTTCTCATCATTCCTTCTACTATCCGACACAGCATATATTTATGAACTCACTTTTTACTTTGTCTTCCCAAGCACAACATCACAACAATTTTATAAAAGGCCTCACAATAAAAGGTCCTATATCATTAATTATAAAAACTACTAATTGTAGTTAAGGAGTTTGAATTTTATCTATAGACAGTGTGGAATCATCATAAATTTTACTGTAACAATATAACATCATCATATTTGTAATTTTAAAAGATAACACTAGCAACAGTGCACAAGAAAGCTTAAGTAGGGTGAACCTAAAAACAAGAAAGCCAGTAATGAGACTACTGTGCCAAAACAAATGCAAGAAGAAAAGTGTTTAAATTATGTCAAGGGCTGTGGAGACAGACTGATAACAATAACCATGGTTTCATGCTTTCGAATGACTTCTATATGAGCAGCCCTCACTAGATGCTTAAAATATATTTTCATTCTTTACACTACCCTATGGAAGTCAGATTTTTGTGTCTCAATTTGACAGAGCAAAAATAGAAGCAGTCTTTTAGCTTTTAGTATGTCACTATAATCTCATGCTCAAAGACCAACTCTCCCACTGAAAACTTCTATAAACTCTGGACAAAATACATAAATACATATAAATATATGTATGTGTGTGTGTGTGTGTGTGTGTGTAGATGGCAAGGGAGAAAGAGAGAGAAAGAAGGAAGGAGGGAGAGAGAGAGAGACAGAGAGATAACCTAAGGATTTTAACAAGTGAAAAAAGAAAAATTGGCTCAAGCCTGTAATCCCAGCACTTTGGGAGGCCGAGACGGGTGGATCACGAGGTCAGGAGATCGAGACCATCCTGGCTAACACGGTGAAACCCCGTCTCTACTAAAAAATACAAAATACTAGCCGGGCGAGGTGGCAGGCGCCTGTAGTCCCAGCTACTCGGGAGGCTGAGGCAGGAGAATGGCGTGAACCCGGGAGGCGGAGCTTGCAGTGAGCTGAGATCCGGCCACTGCACTCCAGCCCGGGCGACAGAGCGAGACTCCGTCTCAAAAAAAAAAAAAGAAAAGAAAAGAAAAGAAAAATTAACACAAGTGGCTGAAGAGGAGTGAGTTTGTCAGTTTGTGGTAGCTTTGTCCCAATGGTGAAACGTCACTGCTAAGCAGTGTGGTATAGGCAGCTTAAACTACAATAGAAATCCCACCATCTCGGCCGGGCACGGTGGCTCAAGCCTGTAATCCCAGCACTTTGGGAGGCCGAGACGGGCGGATCACGAGGTCAGGAGATCGAGACCATCCTGGCTAACACGGTGAAACCCCGTCTCTACTAAAAAATACAAAAAAACTAGCTGGGCGAGGTGGTGGGCGCCTGTAGTCCCAGCTACTCGGGAGGCTGAGGCAGGAGAATGGCGTGAACCCAGGAGGCGGAGCTTGCAGTGAGCTGAGATCCAGCCACTGCATTCCAGCCTGGGCGACAGAGCGAGACTCCGTCTCAAAAAAAAAAAAAAAGAAATCCCACCATCTCACTTGCTAGAGGAACCTGGTAGAACCAGGGAAAGGAGCCCTGGGAACCATGACCAGCTGTCGGAATATAAAGGAGAAATCATACAGAGCAAAGAACCACCGAAAGTAATCTCCTGATTCCATGTATGAATACTATACAAATTTAAAAACAACCCATGAAGCATACATTCATATACAGAGTCAAAAAAAGTACACCAAAGGCTTAGAGAATTAAGATTTGAAGCACCATTCATAGAAGGTGAGATAAAGTTTATTTCTTAATCTAGCAAGCTAATTGATAGATAAAACAAAAACATTTACATTATTCAGAAGAATATAATAGAACCTACATAATATAACCTTCACAATGTCCTGAATATAATCCAAAATTATTCAATATACAAAGAACTGGTAAAATGTCAACATTCTCAAGGGAAAAGGCAACAAATATATACTAACCCCAGTATAATCAAGATGTGAGAACTTTATCAGATGAGAACTTTAATGCAGCTAATTCAAGTATGCTCAGTCAGGTATAGGAAATACTCTTAAAATGAATAAAAAGATAGAACATCTAAGGAAAGAAATAGAAAATAAGCAAGATGGAAATTTTAAAACTGGTAAAAAAAAAGGTCATTGGACGCTCATAGGAGCACAATGGAGATTACAAGGAAAGAGATAGTAAATCTGACTATCAGAACAACAGAAATGATAGTCTGAAGAACAGAGAGGAAAAATATTGAAATAAAATGAATAGCACCTCAGGAACCCATGGAACAATATAAAAAGATCAAATCAATGTATAATTGTAATCTTAAAAGGAGAAGACAGCAAAAATAGGGCAGAAAAATATTTAAATGGCCAAAACTTCCCATATTTGAAGAAAGTTAAAAATTTACAGATTTATGAAGTGCAGTGAAACTCAAATATAATAATTCAACTTCCCTTACATACTGCTGAAAAATCAAAGTTAAGGAGAAAATCTTCAAAGTATGTGGGTCTCTCATTAGAAAACATGGAGGATCAAAGACAATAAGACATCATCTTTAAGGTGCTGAAAGAAACAAAACTGTCAACCCACAATCCTATACCTAAAAAATGAAATAAAATTCTTCCAGAATGAAGAGTAAATACATAATATATTCAAAAAGAAAAACTAAGAAAATTTGTCAGCAGCAAAACCGCACTACAAGAAATACTATGGGAAGTTCTTCAGGCTGAAGGAGAACAATATTAGAGGTAAATGTGGATCTTTAGGAAAAAATAAAGAATATCACAACTGATAAATATTGGAGTAAATATAAAAGATCATTTTTCCTCAAGTTATTTAAAAAAACATATGACTACTAAAGCAAAAATTATAGCTGTCTTATGAAGATGCAAATGCATGTAGGTGTAATATATATGACAACTCTGGCACAAAGGACAAAGTGGGAAAAGGACATAAATAGTCAAAAAGTTTCAACATTCAACATGAAGTGGTACAATATTAACTCATTATAGACAAGGTAATGGATACACATTGTAATCCCTAGAACAGCCACAAAAATAAATGTAGAGAAGTATAGATAAAATACCAGTAGATACATTAAAATGGAATACCAAAAAATATTCAAATAACCCAAAAGAAGGCAGAGAGTTTAAAAGAGGAACAAAATGAAAGGAGTAAACAGAAAACAACTTTTAAATAGTAAATCTAATCTAGCCATATCAACACTTAAACAGCAATTTTTAAAGGTATCTATGGCCTAAATTCTCCAATTAGTAGTGATTGTCGAAGTGCATAAAGAAGGAAGACCCAATTATATGCAGTCTATATATAAGCACATATGTACAAGTATAAAGTCAAATGTAGGTTAAAGATATACCATGCAAACAACAAGCATAAGAAACATGGAGTGGCTATAATAATATGTTAAAACAGACTTTAAAACAAAAAAGTATTATCAGAAATAGAGGGCATTTAATTATAATCAAACGGTCAATTCATCAAGAAGATACAGCAGTTATATATAAATGTGAAATTTATAGCAGAAGTTCAAAACACATGAAGCAATCACTGATAGAATTAAAGAGATAAACAAACAATTCCAAAATTGTACTAGTTTTAACACTCTTCTCTCAATAAATAATAGAATTAGACCCAAAAATTCAATTAAAAACATATATTTGTACAACACCATCAGCCAACTGAACCTAATTGACAATTATAGAACACTCTACCTAACAATAGCAGAATACATATTATTTTCAGTGCACATGGAACATTCACTAAGATATATCATATCCTGATACATAAAACAAACCTTAATAATTTTTTTAAAAGTATATTCTCTGACCGTAACAAAGTTAAACTAGGAAAGAATAACAAAAAATAACAGGAAATTCTCCAAATACATGGAAATTAAACAACAGACTTCTAAATGGGATCAAAGGAAAATCCTCAAGAGAAATTTTAAAATATTTTAATCTAAATGAGAATACAACATATAAAAATTTGTGAAATACAGTTGAAAAGGTGACTAGAGGAAATTTACAGTATGCAAATGCTTATAGAAAAGAAAGGTCTCAAAACAATCTAAACTTCCACCTTAGGAATCTAGAAAGAGAGCAAAATAAACTCAAAGCAGCAGAAGGAAGGAAATAATAAAGACATGAGCAGAAAACAATGAGATTGAAAACAGAAAAACAATAGAAAGAATCAATGAAATATAAACTAATTATTTGAAAAGATCTATAAAATTAAGAAACCTCTATCAAGACTAACAAAAAAGGGGCCAGGCACTGTGGCTCACACTTGTTCTTTGGGAGGTCAAGGCGGGTGCATCATTTGAGGTCAGGAGTTCAAGATCAGCCTGGCCAATATGGTGAAATCCCATCTCTACTAAAAATACAAAAAATTAGTACGGTGTGGTGGTGCATGCCTGTAATCCCAGCTACTCAGGAGGCTGAAGCAGGAGAATCACTTGAACCCAGGAGGTGTAGGCTGCAGTGAGCCTAGATCATGCCACTGCACTCCAACCTGGGTGACAGAACAAGACTCTATCTCCAAAAAAAAAAAAAAAAACAAGACAAAAAAGAGAAATGACACAACAACCAGTATCAGTAACAAAAAGAAGGTAATCCTATAGACCGTACAGATATTAAAAAGGATAACAGGAAAAACTACAAAAAATTCTATGTACAGAAATTTGACAACTTGGGTGAAATGAACTAATTCCTTTAAAACCAAAAACTACCAAAATCATTCAAGATTAAACAGGTAACCTGCATAGTTCTATAACAATAAAGAAAAATAAATCCATACTGAAGACCTTGCCAAAAAGAAATCTCCAGGCCCAAGTGGTTTCACTAGAGAATTCTACCAAACACTTAAAGAAGAAATTATAACAATTCTACACAATCTCTTCCAGAAAACAGAAAGAAACAAAAGCTTCTATGGAGCCTAAAACAACTCTATTTTGGAAGCTAATCTACCACGTTGGCTTCTACTTAACCCCTGTTCCAGAAAGGCCTCTAAGATTTCCAGTTTATCTATTGTTCCTTGTGTACAAGAAGGTACTTCCAGTAAATTCTGCACTTAGGGCATATTCCTAGTATTGCCTCTGAAGCACATGTGCCCCTCCTTTAAGGTATATAATCCTTGGGTCTGGAGGATAATGATGCAGGGGTTCATTATCTTGTCTTGCCCCCACTTGAGACACACATGGCTTCTATTTGTAAGTCCCTATTAAACTTTTCCAAGAAACTGGATTTGTAAGCTTCTTTCTTCAGCCTCTAAGCTTCTTTGAACTTTGGGATAGGTTTGCAAAGACCTGCCTCTGTGAAACAGCTTCTCAGTTCATTTTATAAAGCCAGCATTACTTTGTCTCCAAAACCAGACATAGAGAGCAAAACAAAAGATATCTATAGACCAATATCTCTTATGAACTCAAATATAAGAATCCTCAGCAAAATATTAACAAATAAAATTCAGTAATACAGAAAAAAGTATAATACTCAACACCAAATGGGGTTTATCCTGGAAATGCAAGGCTCATTCAATATTTGTAAATCAATGTCTATACCACATTAATGGTCTGAAGAAGAAAAACCACATGATCATATAAATTGACACAGAAAAAGCATTTGACACAATTCAACATCAATTCATAATAAAAACTTTCAGTGAACTAGAAATACAAGGGAACTTTCTACAAAAAACCTGCAAGTAACATCATAACTTAATGGTAAAACACTGAATGTTTTTCTCTTAAGATCAGGATATCAAAGATTTATAAGCTCACCACTGTTATTCAGCATACTGGAAGTCTGAGCCCAAGCAATAAGGCAAGAAAAAGAAATCAAATGCCTATTTGGTAGTTATTTAAAATACCTGCAAAAAGAGAAGTACTTAGGTATAAACCTAATATAACATTTACAGTACTGTATGCTGAAAACTGCAAAATGCTAATGAAATAAATTGTTATAAAGAATATCTATATAAATAGAAACAGGCACTATGTTCATGTACTCAACATACTAATGATGTCAGTTCAACCCAAATTAATCTATATATTTCACACAATTCCAACAACAATTTCAGCGAGTGTTTTTTAAGGTATAGAAAAGCTAATTCTAGGCTGGGTGTGGTGGCTCACGCCTGTAATCCCAGCACTTTGGGAGGCCGAGGCAGGTGGATCACGAGGTCAGGAGATCGAGACCATCCTGCCTAATACGGTGAAACCCCATCTCTACTACAAATACAAAAAATTAGCTGGGCGTGGTAGTGGGTGCCTGTAGTCCCAGCTGCTCGGGAGGCTGAGGCAGGAGAATGGCATGAACCCAGGAGGTGGAGCTTGCAGTGAGCTGAGATCACGCCACTACACTCCAGCCTGGGCAACACAGCGAGGCTCCATCTCAAAAAAAAAAAAAAAAGAAAAGAAAAAAAGAAAAGCTAATTCTAAAATTTATATGGAAATGTAAAGGAACTAGAATAGCTAAAACAATTTTGAAAATGAATAATAAAGTTGGAGGAATCACATTACCCAATTCTAAGACTTAGTATTAAATCTAAAGTAATCAAGACACTACAATATTGGCAAATGAATAGACAAATGCACCAAGACAATATATGAGAGCCCAGAAATGGACCCATGCAAACATGGCCAGTTGATTTTTTTAATAAATGTGCAAAAGCAATTCAATGGAGAAAGAAGAGTATTTTTAACAAGTGGTAATGTCATCCTACGTCACTTTTTCTTACTATTACTACCACCACCTCCCAGAGGAAGCCACCATCATCTCTCCTCTGGCTACTGTGATTGTCTGTCTACTCTTAACTGTTTTACCTGAATATACTTTTCTCCTTCAGGCCAAATGTGCTTTTTGAAATGCAAATCTGATCAAGTCACTCCCTGCTAAAATTATCTGGAGTGTCCCATTCCTCTTAGGATAAATACAAAATTCCTTTGATATGATTTACAAGGCCATGAATTGTAAGGCTCCTATCTAACTCTCCAGCAGCATCTTTCACTTCATCATGTATTCACCATACTCCCTCCCATGAAAAAAATTCTTAGCATGTTTCCTCTATCTGATATGCTGTATTTTTTTCTCCAGAATTCAGTTCAATCCTTACTTCTTCAAAAAAGCCTATTCTAATGGAACTACTTCAAATCCTTTTATCATAGGCCTCATCATACTATGAACTAATTCCTTAATGCCCTTGTCACCATTGTAATGTTACATTTCAATGAGTGACTGAATTTAAGTGTGACTATTTGATCACTGTCATTCCATGAAGGCAGTATATGCATTCATTTGCTCCCCACTGTATCCCCAGAGTTTTAGCATAAATACAACTCAACAAATGTTTGTTTTTGTTTTTCAGACAGGTTCCACTCTGTTGCCCAGGCTGGAGTGCAGTGGTTTGATCTCCGCTCACTGCAACCTCCACCTCCCAGGCTCAAGCAATTCTCATGTCTCAGCCTCCCGAGTAGCTGGGATTGCAGACATACCACCACCACGCCCAGTTAATTTTTGTATTTTTAGTAGAGACAGGGTTTTGCCATACTGTCTAGGCCAATCTCAAACTCCTGGCCTCAAGTGATCTGCTCACCTCAGCCCCTCAAAGTGCTGACATTACAGGTGTGAGCCACCATGCCCAGCTGAAAAACTCAACAAATGTTTGTTAAATGAGTAAATGAATTATTGTATTTATTCCTCACAATCACCCTATGAAATATGTACAATTATTTTCTCCGTTTCATAGATGGAAAAACTGAGGCATCAAGAGTTTAAACTGCTCTTGGTCATATAGCTAGCAAGTAAAGAGCTGCACACCAATCAAGACATTCTGATCCTGAGAATCCGGATATTAATTGTTGTTCATATATAATGAGACGGCCAAGTAAAAAGAGCACCCTGGAGAACTTCCGACCAGCCTGCCTACTGGAAGGACAGGACGGGGCCTCAGGAAGTTCATGCCGTTTGCATGGGTGGATGAGCTTGACCCCTTCTGCTCTTATGTGGCATCCAGGGATTCATTCTGTGATACAGAAAGCCTGCTAGCAGGACTCTCTTTGCTGAGAGTCCCTGTGGGCCTTTTTGTCCTTTTCACCCAATAAACCCTGCCCTACTCACCCTTCAAAGTGTCTGCAAGCCTAATCTTTCCTGATCCTGTGACAAGAATCCAGTTTTTTCCTACAACATACTGTTTGCAAAACATAAGGCTTGAGAAAGGGTTAGTGAGATACAAACCAAAAAAAAAAAAAAAAAACTTTTTCTCTTTTGCTTCTAAGTCTTTTTTCCTTTGGATTTCTTCTGAGGATAAAGGAAACTGTGCCCCCACTCCTATTGCTCCCGGAGATGCGGAATGTCGGCCTCAGTCCAACCCAGCCTTTCCATGGCCTTTTCTGTCTTTTTTTGGTACAGATGGGCGAGCAGCAGTTCCCTGCCACCCTCCCCTCCCTGCTAGGGCTGGGATGCATGACCCAAGGGCCTCGCGAGGCTGGCTAGCATTCCCTGCCAAGCACCCGTGGAGTCTCCCACTCTCCCAGCCAGGGAGTCCAACTCCATCCCACAGCAATTATGCTTCTCTCCCTAGTGGAGGAAAAACTGGCATAAGAATAATAGGTTCTTCCCCAGGCATCCTTTTCTCTTCTCCACCCTGTCAGCAGTTAACATAGCCCTGCATCTAAGCTGTCTCATCCTTTTCTCTACCTTGTCAGCAGGTAACTTTTAAACGAGGTTTTTTTCTTTTTGGAAGACATTTTGCTGGGCCGGGAATGATGGGGATCACTATTTATATTTTCTGTAGTTTTAGTTGTGAGAAAGGATTTGTGAGGTTCGTCTTAAGCTGCAACCAATCTAGTGTGCTTTGCATGACTTTCTGTATAGTCCGCAGCAAACTTTGCTGCAGGCCTCCATCTTGTTGTCCTTGGGAGCAAGACCTGTAACCACATGGCAATGTTTTATTCTAGCCTCTGCCATTTTACAATGGTGGCCCCAGATTCAATCCTAGCTTAGCAAATGAGTCCTTTATGGTTTCATATCTGCATAACCTTTTGCTGCTTACTGACTCTCTTTCCCTCCATGAACTGCCTTGGATTTTCCTTTCTCTAAGCCTTTAGTAAAGTTTGAAAGCCAAAAGTATTGGCAGCTTGGCCCAACTAAAGTTGGCTAATAATGGAGTTAAAAGGATTTTCTTAAGGAGCACTCAGCTTAATTAAAGTGGATGTCCAAGTTATAGTTCTATTTATAAGGCCTTTTATGTTTTCCTTTTATTGGACCTTGTTTTTCTGGAAAAAAGGTTTTTTTCAGTTCACTGAATTATTTTTCTTGATTTTGCTTTGCCACTTTTAATGCACATCTGAGTGGGGAGAGACCTCTGTCATCCTCATGGAACCCCAGGAATTAAAAATAGGTAGATCCCTCTCCCCATTTGAAAAAATCTTATGACAACTGGGGTTTTCTTCTGCCTGCCTATGTAGTTACATATGTGTGATGTCTCTAAAAAGAGCTCTAATTAATTGGCCTAAAGGAAGATAAGTGCTTGTATCAAATATTTTTAAAAAGGAAGATAAAAGCTGTGGTACCTTTCAGTTCATATAACTTTAATCTTTGTAAAATAAAGAATGACTTAAAGATTATTGGTAAAAAGCAGATGTCATCAAAATATAAATAGGTGGACTAAATTACGCAGGTCAGATGCAAGGTTTGTTAAGTGTTTTAAGGTTATAAACTGCTTTTTGGTTTTGAGAACTGTTCAACTTGGTAAGGCATGGGGACATATGGAACTAACCACACCCTTAATTATGCAGGAAGGAGTCAAACCTTAGCTGCTCCTAGCACATACTCAAAACAACTTCCAGATTTTACATTGAAGTTAAAAATTGCTAAAAGTTGCCATCATGACATATAATTGAGACTACTGGAAATAGATTTACATGTGAGGTGTGTAAGAACAGTAAAATGTGTTTTTAATAAAAGGTTATAAGAGGCTACATACAGTGCCTCATGCCTGTAATCCCAGCACTTCGGGAGGCGGAGGGAGGTGGATCACTTGTGGTCAGGAGATTGAGACCAGCCTGGCCAACATGGCAAAACCCCATCTCTATGAAAAATACAAAAATTAGCCAGGCATGGTGGTGGGCAACTATAATCCCAGCTACTAGGGAGGCTTAGGCAGAAGAATCACTTGAACCTGGGAGACGGAGGTTGCAGTGAGCTGAGATCATGCCACCACACTCCAGCCTGGGTGACAGAGCGAAATTCCATCTCAAAAAAAAAAAAAAGTTTATAAGAAGGCATTAAAAATCTAAATTCTTACCTAAGATTAAAGAATTGTTTCAAAGTAGATAAAAGTTCATACAAGTGGTGGAAGGATTGTAAAAATTAATCTTGCAAAAATTCTGTGTGTGCATATATTGACTAAATTTAAAAGGGTACTATAAGGTTTTTCTGTAAATTGAGCTTTAAAATAAAAGCACAAGAAGGTATCCGTAAGGCACTAATCTGCTCTTTAGCAAAATTTGTAACAGGTTATAGAAGTTTCTGAATCATGATTTTGGCAAAATAAATGATTTATGTAATCTGGAATTCTATTTTATAACATTAAGTGTTTTAAACCTCTAACATATTTAACAGGCTTCCCAAAATCAAACTTCCGTTTCAAAATTGCCTTTCCTGATGCCAGACTTTTCCGATGCTTCAGAAGGGCCTCTGAAGTATCCAGAAAAGAGGTAAACAGGATTATGTGACATGTTTAGTTACATAGGATTGCCAAAATGGTGTTCAATATTCTTTTTTTTTTTTTTTTTTTGAGACGGAGTCTCGCTCTGTCACCCAGGCTGGAGTGCTGTGGCCGGATCTCAGCTCACTGCAAGCTCCGCCTCCCGGGTTCACGCCATTCTCCTGCCTCAGCCTCCCGGGTAGCTGGGACTTACAGGCGCCGCCACCTCGCCCTGCTAGTTTTTTGTAGTTTTTAGTAGAGACGGGGTTTCACCATGTTAGCCAGGATGGTCTCGATCTCCTGACCTCGTGATCCACCCGTCTCGGCCTCCCAAAGTGCTGGGATTACAGGCTTGAGCCACCGCGCCTGGCCTCAATATTCTTTAGGTTACATTTTGGTGAATAATACTAATATATGTTCCCAAATTGTATGGGATTTCTGAAATTCTAATGTCTGAGTATGCTATCAATCACAATTAAGGTTAAGTTATTGTAAACCAAGGAGATACCAAACTTCTTTGTCAGTTGTGTTTCTAATTGTAACTACCCTGGGCATTTCATTATTCACAATTGTTGTCTTGTTTTAATTCTTTTCAAAAGATGGTTTATAATAAGCTATAGAACTTTGACAAGTGCTCTCAAATACAGGTCTGATAACTTTGAAGATTATGACACAGGAATAAAGGGAAATGTACAGAATTCAAAAAGAGCTAAAATGTTCATGAGTATCAAGGAAAACAAAAGCTAACTGAATGAATTCAGAAAACTGAAGCAATCTTTTTGACTTTTGCTTGGCATATTGCTGATACTTGTTTTGTTTTTCAGAATGAAGGAAACATTCTGGACTATTTACAGCCTTTAATAATTGAGTAAGGTATACTCTTGTGAACAAAATTTAGAGCATGTTTGTTTCTCTCTGCCTGGTTCCTCTAGAATTTGGAAACTATCTGTGAGTATTCTTAACTTATGGCAATATAGTTGTTTGCATCAGTGCAATAAGAATCCATTTTCTTTTGCAACAGGATGCAATTAAAGAAACTGGTTGTTTCACCAAGGCTTTGACTGGAAGGGTATGCTTCCCATTAAGGAATCAAACTTGACTTGCAGAGCCAATAAAAGCCCCTTGGGAAAAAAACTGGCCTTACACCCTTGTCTGCACAGCCCCTGTACAGGGTTCCTGACCTGTGGTCAGTAAAGAATGTCACTTTCTAACAAGCCAGGAGTTCCAAGTGTATCTTGGGACCTTAGGAGGAGAGGATCACCCAACTCAGAGGTATTTGAGGATAGAAACCCATGGCTGGGCTTAGCTTTAAAAGGTCTTGTCTGAGATTCCTTGTGGAACACAGTACCATCAAAGTCAATCTGGAAGTCCTATGTAGAAATAGTTATTCTTGCTGTACTTTATGCAAAAAATCAGGCCAAGTATAAGACTAAAGTCTATTTTGCAAACAACTGAGTCCTGTCATGATTTGTTTCTTTAACAAAAATGAGGACTAGAGAGAAATTATGTTTCAAAACTTATCATACATTTGTCATTACATTCTAAATTCATTAGTTGTTTTTAAGTTTTGCCTACATTTTAGACTAACCCTGCTTGTTCCTATGAACCAACCAGCATTCTCCAGATGCAGTTCAGAAGGAAGAAAGGGGGATGGGTAATGTAAAAATCTGGATCAATATTCTAGCTCTGAGCAACTATCTTGCAAATCCAGACAGATGATGGGAATAAATAGGGTGCCCATCACCTGGAGGTTTCTTTTTTGGGAAAGTAAGACCAAGGGAGCTAGCCAAAGCCAAGCACAATGCACCCAAATCTTAGCAAGCATAATGATACCCACCAGTTATCTGGGCGTGTCACAAGACATCCTTTTCTCTTCTTTGTTGGAGGAAAACTTAATTCCACAGTGTTACCTTAGCATTCAGCTTACAATAAGGAGTCCATGCAACACCCCTGAGACACGTTTTGGTCCCAAACTCAATTCCAAGGTTTGGGTCAAAGCACTAGGAAAGAAAACTGGATCCAGAGGCAGACAATAATGGAAGTTAAAAGGCATACTACAGGTGAGTGTGGCTGATTCCTGCCAATTAAGCCAAGCTTCCCATTTCATAGATAAAGTCTACGCTAGTATCCATGACATAAATGAGGTCTAGGGAATTCAAAGGCTACTGACAGCAGGAGAGATATAGCATATGTGGGTAAGAGCTGATACTTCCACCCTCTAGGTTCCCCTGTTAAAATGAGTGAAAGCCACTAAAACACCAATGGGTGGTACCCCATCATGCCTGCCAGGACTCAGGGATGCAAGAACAGAGGAAAGAAACAGGAATGCCTCACTTTCCCTCCCTCACATATCCCAGGTATTTGCTAGGAAGAGAAAGGAACCAGGGATGCCTGCTCTCTTTTTCTAGATGAATAACCATTCATCTTCAGTCTGCACCCCTTTCAAATGCATCCTGAATTCCTGGGACTCCTTTGGAAAAAAAAAAAAAACCTTCTTTTTTCCTTTTTCCTCCTCTCTTCTCTCTTCACTGATAGGTAATTGTGTGTTCATACTATGGGAGACTCCCCTCAGATGCATCCTCCAAATTGGGAAGTTAATTTCTCAAACCTTAAACTGGTCGGTTTAGGATTGGGCTCAGGGGAAGGGAACCCAGAAGCCTGACATACCAGCAAAAAGGTAAAAGCTTTTCTTACCAGTCAGGCTTTTGGCCCCCCTTTCCCCATGCAAACTGGTAAAAGGCCTTGGGATTTTTGAGCTGTCCTTACTGCCCACCCCACATTTCATTTTGATACATATTTTCTAATAACCCTGTTTGTGTCTTCTCACCTTCAGGCCATCAAACTCCAAAACGGTCATGCAACTCAGACATTGGCCCCTTTTGCCAGGAATCCTTAGATATGTCTCTGAGGGAGATTTGACTGCTATTTTCCCAAAACAGAACCTCCTGTCAGTAGGAAGCAGTTAAGATTGGTCTTTGTCCATATCCTTATCCTTATTCTAATGGCAGTTAGATGTACTTCTTTAGAGTGGAGAATGAGACAGCCAAGTAAAAAGGTCTTCCCGGAGAACCTCCGACCAGTCTGTGCACTGGGAGAACAGGGTGGGGCCTTGGGAAGTTCATGCCATTTGCAAGAAAGAGGCGCCTGGCCCCTTCTATTCCTGTGTGGTAACTGGTGATTCAATCTGTGAGGCAGAAAGCTTGTTAGCAGGACTCTCACGTTGCTGACAGTCCCTGATTCCCTTTTTTCACTTTTCACCAAATAAAAACTGATCTACACACCCTTCAAAGTGTCTGCGAGCTCATCGTCTCAGCCCAAAATCTCCTTAAGCTGATAAGCAACTTCAGCAAAGTCTCAGGATACAAAATCAATGTGCAAAAATCGCAAGCATTCCTATACACAAATAACAAGCAGAGAGCCAAATCACGAGTGAACTCCCATTCACAATTGCTTCAAAGAGAATAAAATACCTAGGAATCCAACTTACAAGGGATGTGAAGGACCTCTTCAAGGAGAACTACAAACCACTGCTCAATGAAATAAAAGAGGACACAAACGAATGGAAGAACATTCCATGCTCATGGATAGGAAGAATCAATATCATGAAAACAGCCATACTGCCCAAGGTAATTTATAGATTCAATGCCATCCCCATCAAGCTACCAATGACTTCCTCACAGAATTGCAAAAAACTACTTTAAAGTTCATATGGAACCAAAAGACAGCCCGCATTGCCAAGACAATCCTAAGCCAAAAGAACAAAGCTGGAGGCATCACGCTACCTGACTTCAAACTATACAAGGTTACAGTAACCAAAACAGCATGGTACTGGTACCAAAACAGAGATATAGACCAATGGAACAAAACAGAGCCCTAAGAAATAATACCACACATCTACAACCATCTGATCTTTGACAAACCTGACAACAACAAGAAATGGGGAAAGGATTCCCTACTTAATAAATGGTGCTGGGAAAACTGGCTAGCCACATGTAGAAAGCTGAAACTGGATCCCTTCCTTACACCTTATACAAAAATTAATTCAAGATGGATTAAAGACTTAAATGTTAGACCTAAAACTATAAAAACCCTAGAAGAAAACCTAGGCAATACCATTCAGGACATAGGCATGGGCAAGGACTTCATGTCTAAAACACCAAAAGCAATGGCAACAAAAGCCAAAATTGACAAATGGGATCTAATTAAACTAAAGAGCTTCTGCACTGCAAAAAAAACTACCATCAGAGTGAACAGGCAACCTACAGGATGGGAGAAAATTTTTGCAATCTACCCATCTGACAAAGGGCTAATATCCAGAATCTACAAAGAACTTAAACAAATTTACAAGAAAAAATCAAACAACCCCATCAAAAAGTGGACAAAGGCTATGAACAGACACTTCTCAAAAGAAGACATTTATGCAGCCAACAGACACTTCTCAAAAGAAGACATTTATGCAGCCAACAGACACATGAAAAAATGCTCATCATCACTGGCCATCAGAGAAATGCAAATCAAAACCACAATGAGATACCATCTCACACCAGTTAGAATGGCAATCATTAAAAAATCAGGAAACAACAGGTGCTGGAGAGGATGTGGAGAAATAGGAACACTTTTACACTGTTGGTGGGACTGTAAACCAGTTCAACCATTGTGGAAGACAGTGTGGTGATTCCTCAAGGATCTAGAACTAGAAATACCATTTGTCCCAGCCATCCCATTACTGAGTATATACCTAAAGTATTATAAAGACATATGCACACGTATGTTTATTGCAGCACTATTCACAATAGCAAAAACTTGGAACCAACCCAAATGTCCATCAATGATAGAATGGATAAAGAAAATGTGGCACATATACACCATGGAATACTATGCAGCCATAAAAAAGGATGAGTTCATGTCCTTTGTAGGGACATGGATGAAGCTGGAAACCATCATTCTCAGCAAACTATTGCAAGAACAGAAAACCAAACACCGCATGTTCTTATTCATAGGTGGTAATTGAACAATGAGAACACTGGGACACAGGAAGGGGAACATCACACACCAGGGCCTGTCATGGGTTGGGGAGACAGTTTTACGTACTCCTTTCTAATTTGTATATATTTATTTTTCTTGCCAGAACCTCCAATACAATGTTGAATAGGTGTAGTAAGAGCAGACATTGTTCTTGACACTGCCTTTCATCAGTAAATAGGATGCTAGCTGTAGGTATTTTGTAGATGTTCTTTATCAGATTGGAGAAGTCCTCATCTATTCCTAGTTTGCTGAAAGTTTTTTTTTAATCATGAATGAGTGTGAAATTCTGTCAAATGTCTTTCTGCAACTATTGAGATAATTATATTATTTTTCTCCTTTGTTACTTGATACAGTAAATTACACAGATAGCTCAAATTTTAAACCAACCTTACATTTCTGATAAATCCCATTCTTGATCAATTGTTTGATGTAATATGATCTTTATCATGTATTAAAATCTAGATTAGATTCACTAATACTTTATTAATAATTTTATATTTATACTCATATTCATAGGGATATTGGTCTGTAATTTTCTTTTATTCATAGGGATATTAGTCTGTAATTTTCCTTTATTATAATATCTCTGTTAGGATTTGGTATCAAAAACCTACTTGAAAATTGTTTTCACTCTTCTATTTTTTGGAAAGATTTGTGGAAGACTGGTATTATTTCTTCCTAAAGTGTTCGACAGAATTTACCAGTGAAATCGTCCATGCAGAAGTGAATCATTATATAAAAGCCAATGCTTTAGTATTCATTCAACAAATATTTATAAAGTGTTACAAAGTGTCCCTTTCTCTACTAAGTACTAGAGTCACAAGGTAAACAAGACAAACGCTCCTAAACCTTATTGAAACATACATTCATTCCACTATTTATTTATTGAGCACCTACTATGTGCCAGCCACTATGCTAGATAAGGAGTCTAAAGGGTGAATAAAGCCTTAAATAGTAATACCAAAAATAAGTGGATTTCATTTGTGATAAGTGTTATAAAGGAAAAATTCAGGGTGCTATGGAAATAAGCCATACAAAGACCTAAACCTAGCCTGGAGTATCAAGAGAGGTTTCATAAAGCAGTGACATTTAAGCTAAGACCTGTATAAGCATGCATTAATAAATCTGAAAGCACTGAAAACATTATTATTAGTTGCAAACAGTTTGTCCCAGAGCAATTAAATGGAGAAAAGAAAAGTATTTTAAAATAATGCTTCCAAGGGACAGAAGAAGTAGGAGCTGCAAAATCAGGTAGAGATGTGATAGGTAAACACAAAATCAATTAATCAGTCATCATAAACAATATTATTTTCTACATCAGGGGCCAGAAAACTGCAGTATGCAAGACAAATTCAAGTCTCTTTTCCTAGATCCTTAAGCTAGGAATGGTTTTTATATTTTTACAAGGTTCTTAAAAATAAAAGAGAGAAGGCAAAAAGGAGGAGAAGAAGAGAAGAGAGACCATGTATGACCCACCAACTGTAAAATATTTACTATCTAGTCCTCTAAAGAAAGTTTGCTGACCCATGTTCTATACACGGCAATCAATTAAAATATAATGAAATTTTACCCTACATCTTCACTGTAGGTAGAATAAACATGATTCTACCTGAACATTAAACATAGGTACTGAATATATATCATACACCTTTTTCAAAATTGCATCTTTATTGTTCAAAGGGTACAACATCCAAAATTACCAAATTTACAATCAGTTACATAACATGCAAATTTGATCTTAGTGTGCTATCAGCACATATTCAAATGATATAAACAGCTTGATGAAGACAGTTAACAAGGTATATAAAAATTGGTATAAAAATGCATCTTTACTTAAAACCAAATATAATTTTTACATTTTTGCTGAAAAAATTAGTATAAAACATCTATAGTGTGAGAGTCTGTAAGTCAAGGGATTCAATATTCTTCTGAAAAGTAATTGCTATATATTAATAGGAAAGACTATACTTACCAAGGCTTTTTTCAATTCTTCAAGTTCTACTTCTTTGTTATTTGTAAGCTTAGTCATCTCTTCTAAAATAAGCAAAAAAAAGTGTTAAAAAGCTGGATTAAAATAATAGGAAAAGAGACAGAAGGAACAAGCATAATACTATGCAAAAGGGAAAAATCAAGAGAGGTAAATGCAACTAGAGCAATGTAAAGCATAGAGGAAGTCCAAATCTAACTATGCAAAGCTAATTAAAGATAAATATTAATAGTGATGTTTCTATAAAGTTAATGCCATTGCCAAATAACCCAACATTCACAAAGCAAAATAAGCAATAAATCTATATAAAATATATTTGAAATGAGGTCAGAATGCACATTTACCTTCAGCTCATCACTGTCTAAACATCTGACCTTTTAATCGTCATTCCAAACTTAAAAGAAGTGACTCTCTTTTTTCAAGCTAATTCTGAGCATTGTACTTTGGATTTCAACATTCCCACCTCCTGTGAGACTCTGCTCTTATACTACCAATATACACAGATTCTATGTAGAGGAATCTTTAATTTCCCCTATCTCGTCCAAACATTCTATTTGAATATAAAACAATATCTGACCTTTCTGCTCTTTCAAGCAACTATCAAATTTCTTAGTTTGTTTTGCCAACAAATTCCTATTTGTTACCTACACATCTCATTTTGAACTCCAAGTAAAACTAATGCCTATCACCATAATAATAAAATTATCATCTTAAAGATCACCAATAACCATTTTGTGATACAATTCTTAAGTCTTCATCATTGTGGAAGTTTGTACTATTTGATACTATTAACTTTTCCCGTTTTTTCCTCTTTGATTTTGCACTATTCATATTTCCTGTTTCCTCTCTAACTCCTGCTGTTGTTTTCTTTGCTGACAGCCTTCTTTCTTGCCATCCTAAAAAATAAAGCCCAATGTTTTTCTTTCTACACTTCCATGAGTTCAACATTATGCTAATAAATTGAAAAATCTTTCCAGCCCAAGCCTCCCCCATTTTTCAACTTTCTTATATTTTTAACCTGCCCACAAAAAATGAAACCAAAAAAGAACTGCTTACAGAGTTCCCTAATATGGCCAGCTGTCAGCTAAAACTTTATTATGTCTGAAATATTGTCCTTCCTCACTGTTAAGGGTCATTATTGATTACTGGAGATGTAATAGACTTACTGAAAATTTCTCAAACTCTGTACATTTTTAAAAACACTTGTAATAATTGTCCACAGTCTTTAAGGAAAATTAACAAAATATAAAATGTCAATATAGAATCCAAAAGAAAAACCTGACATATACGTAGCTTATTTAACCAGAAAGTGTTATTTCAGGTCAAAATACTTAATTTTTAAAAACTCAAAAACTGATTAAAGACAGTGGACTGAGCATGTTTCTATATGCTCTCTCACCCCAATCCCACAAAATTAGGAAAAAAGGTACAAGAAAAAATATATATAAAAGAACAACATTAACAAAATAAGAGAATATCATTAACAAACCAGAAAATTAAGGAATCATTGGAGGAAAAAAAAAGTCACACTAATTCAATGAAGGCTATATGGAACAACAAGACCAAGTGACCATACCTCTCACCACAAAGCCTACCTCAGGATAAAGTAAGGATCCTAGGAATTTGGGTGGCAGACGAGGTAGTGTTCCAAATAGCTCATTATTCTTAAGCAGGATAAACATCCCCTATAGTAAAAGACAAGCCACTATGTCCACCTTTCCACACAGCAACTCCCACTCACTCCCATAATCAGAAGAATTAGATTGTAATACACAGTGGGAAAAGATGAATACTTATACATAGATGAGTCAACAATCAGGTACCAACAATTTGTGAAGAAAAGCAAAACAATGAAAAAGAAAGCTCCAAATTAAACTGTGAAAAAAACTAAAACCCAAAGAAAAAGAGTTAATAGAGTAAACAGAAACAGATATTTAACTAAGTATAATGTTCCAATAGGATACCAGATCCCTGAAATAGATTACCTAGAGCTCTTAGAAATTTAAAATTTGACAACTGAGATTTTTAAAATAGCAAAACAGACATAAAATTTAAAGATTGAATTAGCAAGGGAGAAACAAATTTAGATAGATAGAGATAGAGATAGAGATAGAGATACAGATAGAGATACATATAGAGATACAGATAGAGATACAGATACAGATACAGATACAGATACAGATACAGATACAGATACAGATACAGATACAGATACAGACACAGACAGAAATAGGATAGAGATATCTCCCAATTCAGGAAAAAGAACAAAGTGGTAGAAAATGTAAGACGAACGTTTAAAAACCAGAGAGGCTTCAAGATGGCTAATTAGAGGCATCTGCCCACTCACCTCCTCCACAAAGAAGAACTAAATTAGTGAGTAGATAATTACACTTCAAATAGATCCTCTAAGAACACTGAAATTCAACAGAGATGTGTCAGGAAACACCTAAGGCAAGGAAGGAGAGGGAAGTGAGGCAGCCTGCTCAGGATGGGCTGGGAGCCTGGAAAGACTCCCTAATCCAGGGAAAGGGTAAGTGAGAAAGCCCCAACTATCCACAGTCCCACTGCAGACTCCTGCAATCCTAGCCATTGTAGACTCCTTTGGGCCCTGAGATTAACATAGGTAGCTGACTAGAGATCTCACAAAGGCATTGCTCCAGAGAGGGAGTTCATGTTGAGTCCCACCCACCCTCTGAGTTCTAAGCAGCTATAGCACAGTGCCATTTTGAGAGCCCAGCCCCCAGGAGTCTACATCTTACTCTGAGGCCCAACAACCCCTGCATCTTCATATCCCTGGAGCCCCACTGATATACCCCCCAGCCAATACTCACTGCTGACTACTGCCATCAAGACTGAAGTGCACCCCACTGGCAGCAACCCTGCCCCCTACCAACAGCAGGACTGCTGCACATCTTCCCGTGCCCCAGGGAAAGTCTCCCCCTCCCGCAGCTGCTACTACTGGCTGCTGCTGCTGGAGCCATAGCATAAGCCAATGGCATCAATCCCATGTCACCCCAGCAGCAGGGCCATCACACATTTGCACACACCCCAAGGACAAGCTACCTTGCTCACAGCCACAACCACTGCCACTGCCAGCTACCAGGTGAAGCCAGAGCCACTAGCAGCAACCTCATTGCTCCCAGCAGTGGGGTCACATACCCTGAGTACAGGCTCACAGACAGCTGATGCCTGGGGCTGAAGTGCACACTCCTCAGAGGCCTGCCTATAGCTGCTGCCATCTACAACAATCCCATCATCCCTGGCAGCAGGGCCATAGCACACTTGCACATACTCTTAAGGGCAGGCTCCCCCAGCTCACCACAACTGCTGCAGCACTCACCTGAATGCTCCACCAGGGGCGTAGGAACCACCCCACCCTGCCCACCCGAGCCAGCACCTATAAACACAACTAGGAAGCCTGAAGAGAGGCCCACCATGACTACCTCTGCTCCCTCAAGTGCCTGAGTACACTGTCCAAGAGCCTAGGGGATCACACTGCCCCATCCACCACCATTAGCACCTAAGCACTCCTCCTGGGTGCCTGACAAAGGGTCAGCCAGGCCTGCCACTACCACCACAGCTGGCACTCACCCACATGCACTTGCCTGTAGGCTGGAGACTGGCCCACACAGTCCATTGCAGCCACCGCATTGCATCATTTTTATTTCCTTCATAGCACTTATCCCAATTTATAATTAAATATTTATTTGTGATTATTTGTTTTGTATGTTTCTCCAAGAAGAATGCAAACCTCGTGAGAACAAAGACATGTCTGTTACATTCCTCATTACGTATCCAAGGCTAAATAAGGAATAAATATCTAAGCCTTACTTCAATAGTTATTATATTATATATCTAATAATCAAAGCAGAAGCAATAGAACGTACTAGGAGGGGAATCTGTTACATAACCAAATTGAAAGCAAAGATGGATCCAGATATGGAAAAATGAGTACAAGAATAAGACACATTTACAGCAACATTAGATTAAATTGAAGATGGGCAATGTATGAAGCAGCAAAAAAAAAAACTGTAGCAAGTTAAGAAACTGGGAAAAAACTGCCAAAGATTTCCTATTGCAATTGACTTCAACTCACTTGGTATGCAGTACTCCCACTCTTTAAATGAACAATGAAAAGATAACTGATATCTAAATAGTTTGAACTTAGACAATGAGATGCCGCTTAAATTTGCCACATAGAATAATCAGATTTGTATTTTTAAAGAAACACTCTAGCAGCAATGTAGAAAATGATCAAAAGGTGGCTATCCTAGAAACAAAAGGACTGATTCTCAAGCTATTGTAACTATAATAGCACTGGTCAAAGATGTCTGACCTAAAAGAGCAGTACATAGGTTAAAAGTGTTTTGAGGATTGAGACTGCTGAAGAAATAATGGAAGACCGCTTTAACCAAGATGTAAGCCTAAGAAAATACCATCAAGGAAGAATGTAAAGTGTAGCCAGGAAACAAAGAAGAATGAGAGCTGTTGGGGTAAGAAAAGGGATTTTAAAGAAAGGTAAAGCAAACAGAAGCTTAGTTAAATATAGCAAGGGATGAACAAAGATTAGGACAAACGGGGGTAATGTGAAGCACGGATTGATGATTAATCTTACAAATACAATTTTGGTACCATTATGTTCTTTACATGCATCCTGAAATTCTAAAACCAAGAAAGAGAAAATGAGGAATTGAACTGCTCTAGGACTGTGGAAATCAAGAAAAGGAAGATATTCAAATGATAGTTAAGAGGAACTTTTAAGTTAGTTATATTTTATGAGTTAGGTGTCAAGGAACACCAGATAACCAATTAGCAGTAAAGCATAAGGGAAAGAGAATAGTACAGAATATCCTTCAAGATTTCTGGTTTTGAGACTATATTGTCACCCAAAGAAGTTCAGTACCTATGTCATTGTTAATGCTACTTTCCTACACATGATGTTTCCTACACTCCTTCATTCTCTACAACTATCCGAAGCCTTAAAGCCTACTTTTAAATTTAAATCTACCTTTTCCATAAAGCCTTTTCCAACTATGCAGTACACATTGCTATCTCAGGCTTCCTCTTGGTATCAGTATTAACATACCTCCATCAATAAGAAATCTATAAGCATTCACCAAAAATATATAAGTATGTATAAAATACAAATGCATATTTATATTTACATAAATGTATAATCAATGTTATAAATGTTTGTAAATATAAATTTATAAAATAATATGTATTATAGTATTCATTATAAAACAAATTTAAAATATAAAAATAAATAAAAATAAAAATTCTAATATTTTCTTCCCTTTTCCTAAAGGAAATTTTGCTCACTCCTTCATTTTGGACACCATTATTCTAAGGGTTTTATGTGTTTAACCTTTCTCCAACAATAATCAGAGGTTTCTCAAAAGGATGGTATTTTACTTCTATACATTCCTACAACATCTAAGGCAATGCTAAAAAACACACATGGTTCTATTTCATAATTCTAGAATACTTTTTTCAAATTTGCCAAAATATATTGCTCTACTATGAGAAAATCATATAATAATACAAAATAGCAGTCACTTAATGTCAATACTAGACTGAATTATTACAAATAAATATCCGTTAAAGACATTTTAAGAAACAAAATTATTACTTAGTCTAAGACATTAAATTAAACAATTCTAAAGAAAATAAGTATAGGTATACAAAAATTAACTCGATGGATTAAAGACTTAAATGTAAGACCTAAAACCATAAAAAACCTAGAAGAAAACCTAGGTAATACCATTCAGGCCATAGGCATGGGCAAAGACTTTATGACTAAAGCACCAAAAGCAATGGCAACAAAAGCCAAAATTGACAAATAGGATCTAAACTAAAGAGATTCTGCACAGCCAAAGAAGCTATCATCGGAGTGAACAGGTAACCTACAGAATGGGAGAAAATTTTTGCAATCTACCCATCTGACAAAGGGCTAATATCCAGAATCTACAAAGAGCTTAACAAGTTTACAAGAAAAAAACAAACCCATCAAAAAGTGAGCAGAGGATATGAACAAACACTTCTCAAAAGAAGATATTTATGCAGCCAACAGACATATGAAAAAACACTCATCATCACTGGTCATCAGAGAAATGCAAATCAAAACTACAATGAGATACCATCTCACACCAGTTGGAATGGCGATCATTAAAAAGTCAGGAAACAACAGATGCTGGAGAGGATGTGGAGAAATAGGAACGCTTTTACACTGTTGGTGGGAGTGTAAATTAGTTCAACCATTGTGGAAGACAGTGTGGCGATTCCTCAAGGATATAGAACTAGAAATACCATTTGACCCAGCAATCCCATTACTGGGTATATACCCAAAGGATTATAAATCATGCTACTATAAAGACATATGCACATGTATGTTTATTGCAGCACTATTCACAATAGCAAAGACTTGGAACCAATCCAAATCTCCATCAATAATAGACTGGATAAAGAAAATGTGGCACGTATACACCATGGAATACCATGCAGCCATAAAAAAGGATGAATTCATGTCCTTTGCAGGGACATGGATGAAGCTGGAAACCATCATTCTCAGCAAAAATATCACAAGGACAGAAAACCAAACACTGCATGTTCTCACTCATAAGTGAGAGTTGAACAATGAGAACACATGGACACAGGCAGGGGAACATCACACACCAGGACCTGTTGAAGGGTGGGGGGCTGGGGGAGGGATAGCATTAGGAGAAATACCTAATGTTAATGACGAGTTGAGGGGTGCAGCAAACCAACGTGGCACATGTATACCTACATAACAAAACTATGTGTTGTGCACATGTACCCTAGAACTTAAAGTATAGTAATAATTTTTTTAAAGTAAGTATAGGTATATATGATGATTTAAAACAGTACTTTATGCTCGAAGGAAGAATAAAAAATGGAATGGTTTATATTATAACCATTCTACTTTAAACTTATCCTAAGAAGATAAAATTATTTGCATTTGATAGTACAATTTTAGATGATAAAGGGTTAATCTATAGTGGAAAATTAAGCCTTACCAAAAAAAAGCATAAATATGGTCCAAAAGTTCAACCAAACAACCTAACTACTTGTGAAATGTAAAGCACACATTTCAGATACTAGATAATATTTTAGTTGACAATTATTTTAATTATATAAGTAGTTAAATCTAATAATAAAGCTTACATAGTTATGAAAATATTTTATAAAATATTTGCCAATTCATGAATATCTTTAATTTATAAAAATTTTGTTTTCACTAAAATTGGAAAATATTTTATTCTTTGTAATTTTCTACATTTATAGATATGAAGATTTATGAATATGAAGCATAGGTTATTAGAATTATGTAATTACATGGCCATAAATTATAAAATAACTACTGTAGAGAATATCTCTCTCTTTTGGCCATGAAAGTTGTTGAATCTTAATAACACCTTATGATAAAATAGGATCACATTTTCCTGTAAGTAGTACATAATCTAACACAACAAAGCAATTAAATTTCAAAATTCAATTAAACAATAACAGACATTTCTCACTAAGAATTATTAAGATCTCTGAATCCTAAAATTAAAAAAACAGAATATCAACTTCTCTTAGTTGTATTCTGTTAGGAGCCTCAGGCCTCTCTTAGGCTCCCCACACTTCTAAATATCTATTAACTGCATAATAAAATAGTCTTTCTTAAGGTTTAAATTTTCTACCTTCAAATATTGAAATAAAAATATTATCAAGCAATCTCTACTGGCAAATGATAGAGGGGAAATTATATTTTATTTCAAAACAGTGTTCATGATTTTATAATAAGCTAGTATTATTAAGGAACACACATTATTCTCTAAGTCTTACCCAGTTCACTTGATTTCTTTTGAAGCTCCACGGTAAGTATTTTCAATTGATCTTCATTTTTTTCCAATCTTGTAAAATATATCATTTTCAATACAAAATATTATTTTAGTCAGAATTCATCTCATAACTAAAATTGGTGCAATTTAGCAACTGATACATCTTAAAATAGATTCACCCACTGGATTCTTAAACATTTATTAAGTACCTACTCTGTGCTATATAGTGTAACATTTTAAAATAAGATATTACTATTATAAATACATAATCGTATATTACATTTATGTAATATACACATATATCTTAAAGCTTATGGTATAAGCTTTCTCTTAGCTGTTGATGATAATCAGATTAACACATCCTAGAATTCTGAAAGAGATTGAGTATGTAACTACTATTATACTGAATTCTGCCTTAGGAACAATATAATTATGAGAACATGTATAATTTGGTTAACTTCTCTGGCTTTCTGTTTCCTCAAAGTATAACACTGAGGTAATAGGGATAGATGAATCTTAGGTAACTTACCATTTTAAAAATGAAAAATCACTGGATAGGTCAATCAAAAATATACAAATTAGGGGAGCTAGAAAGGCTAGCTTTTCCCTCACCATGCACAAGCAACGGAGAAAAAAATATTGCTAGGCCCCGGCTATGGCTTCAGAGAGAAACGTATTCTCCTTTATCCTACCAAACTTAATTAACCCTAATGCTAATGAGACAAAAAATAATTATCTAGGCCTCCTAACACAGCTTTATATAAATATTTCCTTAATATAAAGTAGTGAAAAATAGAGTCTTTAACACTCAAGTGTTAGAAAAACCGCTATTTAGATGAAATGAAAATACTAGTTTTTTTCTGTAATCACATTTATTAAACCATTTATTAAGTTAATAATAATTATATTAATTAAATTGATACAGATTAATTGGTTAATTTAATAAATATAGAGTAGTACCTATACCAGGCTAGCTGCTAAACTTATAAATCAGAAAGGTCTACAGACCTCAGTAAGATAAACTCTACAGTCTGGAAGTTACTTCTAGGAAGCTAATAATAATCTACAGAGTCATTAAATAAATCACCACATCAACCCTTCATGAGTTTTTGTATATAACTAAATTCTATGGCAAAGCACACATGGGAACTATCCTAGAGAACATCTTCTTTTACATCTTTTCCTAAGATATCTGTCTATCCAAAGAAACTTTTAAAATGTATTCCCACTTTATACATAAGAGACCTGACTACAGTTGTTATATGAATAACACGTCAGTTGGCAATGCAAAGAAAATGGCATTGAATATTAAAAGTAAATTGTTTTTTATTCACTTATTTTATGTATTAAAAATAATAAATATTTTACCTTTGCTGTTCTGTTCTCAATAATTCTTTCAAGCTGCAGATAGTAGTTTCAAATTCAGTAACCACA
This sequence comes from Rhinopithecus roxellana, assembly GCF_007565055.1. Classification (NCBI taxonomy): domain Eukaryota; kingdom Metazoa; phylum Chordata; class Mammalia; order Primates; family Cercopithecidae; genus Rhinopithecus; species Rhinopithecus roxellana. The sequence goes on along the minus strand of NC_044556.1, from coordinate 37,295,752 downwards.
AATGAATGAGCAGCTCTAGCTTTATTAAATGCTTCCATTTCAGCTTCTTTTTCTTCAGTTAGCTGACAAATTGTTTTTGTTGCTATCTGTAAATCTTCCTCTAAAGCCTTTTGAGTACTCTAAATGAAATAAAGTATAAAATAAGAGCAATGATCCAAAGGCCTTAACCAAAAAAGCTGAACTTATCTGCTTCTATACATTTACTACCCCTTTCCCACCCTCATATTTTCCTAACTATTATTCCTCCTCCCTACCCTCAAATGCCCACCCACTACTCTTATTTCAATTCACTGTTCTCCAAATCCCACCTACAGTTCCAACTCCTCCATGGAGCCTTCCTAGCCAACTCAGCCACACTATTCTTTCAATTCTTAGAACTATTGATTTATTACCTAAACAACCCTGTTGGCACCTGTCCAGGGTCTTGTATTTTAATTATACTTTTGATGTGTTTTTATGCAATGTCTCTAAACTATAGCATTTTTCAGACTAGGATTGTGTCTTCTCTATCTATTTGAAACTCCAGGTCCTTGTACATTGTATTAGTATTTAATAAATATTTGTTGACTGATTGATAGTGTGAGACTTATTACACACTACTGAGTTTTTAAATCATACCACACTTCTTTGTAATGACACTTTAATATCTTCTAGTTCTTTAGTCAAATGATGCTGCTTCTCAATTGATTGTTTTAAGTTTTCACTCTGTAATTCTAAAAGAGAAAGTTATAAATAGATCGTACTTAGCAGAAGATATATACCAAGAAAACTAATTATTATTTGTGACAATTAGTCTTTTTCCTCCATTAGATAATAGTACAAAATGAGGGGGAAATATGCAAATATAAACACACAAATATTGGTCACCATCAAGCTTTACTGACTTTTCAAGACCATTATCTCCCAATAACTCAAAAATAAATATTTAAGGATTTACATTTTTTAATACAAATTTTATTGATTGATTACTAATTTGGATATTCACAAAATGTAGAATAAAAAGAGTGGGTTTAAAATGATATTTAAATACTGTATGCAAAAGGAAAATATACACACTAAAATATGAAAAGTAATTTATCTCCTGATGGTAAAATTATTCACGATTTTATTTTCATTATTGATTATCTTGTTTTTTTATTTTTCAAAATATTCTCTTTATTTATTAAATGATAACTAAAAGCTTTTGACTACACTTAAGAGCCCATTTTTAATAAATACTAAGTCTCAGGTATTAGTCTATATGGTTCATATTTATGCACTCATTTTTAAACATCATAAAAACAATAGAAAAAAGAAGTTCATTATATTCTCTGGATTCAAATTATACAATTTCCTTTTACTAAGCTACCTGGCCTCGGGCATGATACTTAACCAGTCTGACTACTTTTCCCACCTGGAATATTAGAATAATGATAATTATTCATATTATGAAGAGTTACCTGCTGTTAGAATTAAACAAGATAATGCAACTTAAAATGCTCAAGCACAGTATCTAATCTATAATCAATAAATGATAACTGCTATTAACATGATGATAATGGTGATATATGGTAGAAACTGGACCTTAATATTCATGATAATTTACAGTATATTGGTCAGGCAGGCAAATAAACAATGATTGTGTTGATGGGTTGAAACATTTGAAAGACAGTAAGAATTAGCAAAGGTAATGGGAGTTAGGAGAGAAAAGGTTACAGGCAAGTGTAAGAGCATGGAACACAGAAGCGATAGAATGACACATTCTGGCATCTAAAGAAAATGTATTTTAGGAGCATAAGGCTTGAAGTATAACGAATAAGTCACAGGAGATATGATTGGAAAGATAATAAGGACAAGATCATAACAGGACTTACACAACTTGTTCAGAGTCTTCTGGTTTATAATTCATGAAGACCATGCAAAACAATGAAGGATGTTAAGCAACAGAAGTATGTGCCAAGTTTATATTTTTAAAATTCCATTCTGAAAAAACTACATAGAATGAAAGGGTCATTGGTCCAACTCTGAGGAAAAAATAGAAAAAGTAAATCTGGGCCGGGTCCGGTGGCTCATGCCTGTAATCCCAGCACTTTGGGAGACCAAGGTGGGCAGATCATGAGGTCATGAGGTTCGAGACCATCCTGACCAACATGGTGAAACCCCGTCTCTACTAAAAATACAAAAATTAGGTGGGCATGGTGGTGCGTGCCTGTAGTCCCAGCTACTGGGGAGGCTGAGGCAGGAGAATCACTTGAACCAGGGAGGCAGAGGTTGAGCGAGCCAAGATCGCACCACTGCACTCCAGCCTGGTGACAGACTGAGACTCTGTCAAAAACAACAACAACAACAACAACAACAACAACAAAACAAAACAAAAAAAATGAAAAAGCTAACCAGGAGAGAGGGAAATGTTGACTAATGATTGTGGTATCCATTATGATACTATTTCTTATGGTCTGGTAATAAATGTTTCCCCTGAAAAATCATAAGCACAAACTAGCCCTTAGTCATGTATGGGAACAGAACGTATACTGCCAGAATGTTCAAAAGAGCTCCAAGCCAAAATTTAATTTGAAGTGCTCCTAAGTTTCCCCAGGATCCTAGAAAATGGAACATGCAAATTTTCTCCGGGCCTAATATACTGCTAATCCAGGCCTTAAAGAATTTACACAAATAAAGTTACATGACCTCACAATCAACAAACACAATGGGAAACAAAGCACCATGAACAGAGTCAGCAAAGTGAACAAAAGGCCAACTTAGATCTGCAAAGATTTCAGATTTTGGAATTATTGGTTATGAAATTTAAAAATAAGTATTATCACATACTTTGTAAACTAAAGGAAGATATCAGTAAATCAGTAAAACTACTAGAAGTAATACATAAAAGTGAAACTGAAAACTCCAAAGGGATAATGATGAGCTTTGTCATTTAAACACTCCTGTAAACGGGAATAAAAATTCAAGATCAAATATTAAGAATATTAAAGCATTAAGCTCCTGACAAAATAGGAATTTGCCAGGCCAAAAATGAAGAGAAAATAGAAACCTATAGAAGTAAGGTACCCACAAAACTTGTTTGTGTCCAGAGGGCATTTGCAAACCCTTGCAAAGCTGGACTTTTGGTTTAAACTATGATGGGATAAAGAATTTAAGATATATGAAAACCCAAAGACTACAGAGAGTAGAGGAAGTCTAAGAAGTAAACTTTTGTACAATAAATTGGGACAGTTTTGATGTAAGGAGCAAGCAAAAGTAAATCAACTCAGAGGCAGATTTGCAGCCCAGGTTGAAATCACCTGAGTGGTTCAGGACACCCCAAGCCTTCAAGCTGACTTAAGGTTGTCCCAAATGGATAGAAACACCATGTGCATGGGGGGAACAAAAAGCAAATCCTCCCAGGGGGATGTTAAGCAGGGCTTAACTTATTCCTATAAGTAATCTTTTTTTTCAAGTAAAAAAAATTAGCATAAAGTCAAAAACAATAAGGCACACAAGCAAACAAGGCACTTTGACTAAAAACTATCATAAACAAGACAGAATGAGAATCACAAACATTTAAAATAAAAAATTATCAGAAAAGGACTATAAAATAGCTATGATTTGTATATTTAAAGAAAAGACAACCTTGAAAATAAGAAGAAATAGAAAACTAGATAAAGTAGAATGGCAGCTTAGAAAAAGAAGAATAACATCTTAAAACAAACATCTTAGTAACTAAAAATAAAATGGAGGAATTTCATAATGTGTGAGAAATAAAAGAGAAGAAAATTAGTAAATTACAAGATAGGTAAACAGAAATTATCTAGGATAAGGTATAGAAAGGCAAAACTGTTGAAATAGGAAAAAGAGATTAAGAGTCAACGAAGAATTAGAAAATTAATGTAGGTTTTTACTTTGGTTTCGGGTTTGGTTTATTTTGTTTGTTTTGTTTGTTTGTTTGTTTGTTTGTTTTGAGACAGGGTCTCACTCTGCCACCCAGGCTGGACTGCAATGGAGCAATCATAGCTCACCGTAACCGCAAACTCCTGGGCTCAAGTGATCCTTCCACCTCAGCCTCCCAAGATGCAACACGGGTTTTTTTCCTCAACATTTTTTTCTTACTCAGAAAATGAGGAAACAGAAAGTAGAGTAAATACAATATCTGAAGAGATTATTGTTGAGAATTTCCAAGACACAATAGTAACAGACAGTAATTTATAGATTGAAGAAGCCATTAAACAAAACTAAGCCTATGAGTAAACATATTATACTGTAAATGCTAAAAATCAAAGATGAAGAAAATCTGAAAAGATATTACTGACTTCTTAAAATCAACATAGTAAGCCAGGCGTGGTGGTTCACATCTGTAATCCCAGGACTTTGGGAAGCCAAGGCAGGAGGATTGCTTGAGCCCAGGAGTTTGAGACCATCCTGGGCAACATAGTGAGACCCTGTCTCCACAAAAAATTTTAAAATTAGCCAGATGTGGTGGCATCTGCCTGTATGCCATTTACTCAGGAGGCTGAGTTGGGAGGATCACTTGAGGCCATGATTGTCCCACTGCACTCCAGCCTGGGCAACAGAGCAAGACTCCATCTCAAAAAAAAAAAAAAAAAAGAAAGAAAGTAAAATAATACCTTTCATGTGCTAAAGGAAATGTCTAAAAACAACATATGGTGTGCCAACCTAGAAAGACATATCATGCAAACATATCCTTTATGGATGAGAATGAATACATAAATTTTCAGACAAATGGAATCTATGACAGCTAGTCACAAACATATTCTCACTAAAGGAGATTTTAAATATTCCTATTTAAAGCAGAAAGAAAATGATCTGAATGAAAAGTTTAAGATACAAAAAAAAAAAAAAAAAAAAAAAGCAAAGAAATTGAAAAAAAAATACATGGGTAAAATGAAATAAATACTGTCTGTATAAAACAGTAATAATAATGTCCTGTCTATAGAACTAAAATACACATATTGTAGCACTATTCACAATAGCAGCAATATGGAATCAACTGATATTCATCAACAGATGACTGGATAAAGAAATGTATATACAACAGAAAAGAAAAAAGAAAAAAACTTAAAAAAAGATAAAGAAATGTATATATATATATATATACACAAATTGGAATACTGTTCAGCCACAAGAAATAATGAAATCATATAAAATATTATTGTTATCTGCTTAATTTTTGATAATTAATACTCTTTAGGAACCAACTATTATTAGCAAGTGACAAAATAAATTAGGTAATATCAAGCAAACATTAAAAAGAAAAACAAAAATTAGTTGATCATAATTAATTTAAATGAATATTTCTAGGCAGGATGGAGTAGTTAGTAGCATACCAACTCTCACGCTGGAAACAACCAGAAAAGACAGAATGACATAAAAGGACTAAATGGGATAAGATTCTTAAAAGAAAACTGCTGAAAGTGAACTGATAAAGTACAACTGACATCTGCCGATCTGGGTATAAACAAAAGACTAAGATGCTGTCTTAACCCAGGCAGAGGCCTGTTGCTAAGGAACAGAAAAGCCAGCTTACTTTTGAGAGGTCTCAAAGAGCTAAAGAAACAAAACTGAAGACTTGAAAAACCTTATATACTTGGCCAGTTTCCTTTCATTTAGCTCAGTCTCTAACTGGATTCAGATAATCAGCCCAACACACACCCAATTTCTCTCTAGCAGAGAAAAGACAACATCTTTGGGAAGCTCCAAGATTTTTCTTATTACAATGTACAGAATTTAATTTTAAAAATTACTGGGCACACCAAAGGATAAGAACAAATGCCCAAAGAGCAAAATAAAAAAGTAAAAGTAAAAAGAAAGAAAATCAAATAGTGGTTGCCAGAAGCTGCAGGAAGAAAGGAATGGAATGTTATTTTTTAATGGGTACAGAGTTTCCATTTTGCAAGATGAAAAGAGTTCTTGGATGGTGAGTTCTTGGAGAAGACAGATGGTGGTTATGGTTGCATAACAATGTGAACATACTTAATGCTGCAGAACTGGACACTTAAATATGATTAACATGGTAAATTTTATGTCACACTTATTTTCCCACAGTTTTAAAAAAGAAACAATAGAAATAAACCAACAGATGAGACATATATTAAAATAAACAGAGAATAGCTATAAAATATCAATGATGAATATATATTTAAGAGGTGAAAAATGAGATTTTTAAAAGAGGAGAAAACTTAACCAGAGAATTGAACTCTTAAGTAATCAAATGGAAACTTCAAAATGAAAAATATATGATTCATTTAAAGTAAAGAATTCAGTAGATGGGTTTAAAGCAAATTAGACACATCACAGGCAGGATTAGATAACAGACCAGTAAAAAATATCCACACTGAACACAGAGAAAAACAAGTGGAAGATACATACATATGGGAAACAATGAAAAATCACTTAAATGAACACATTTCAGTGGGTATGAGTCTACAGAAATCATATAGAATTATAGCTATGTATTACTTTTTTCAGTTTATAAGATTAAATATTATTTCATTTATCCAACTATTGAACTCATATTATGTGCATAACAATATACTAGGCACTATAGTTACAAAGATATTTAAAACCCAATCCCTCCTCAAGACACTTCTAGTCACAGGGGACAGACAAACAGGTAATGCTTATGCCATTACTAACAATTTAGCCAACAGACTTGGGGTGGAGAGAAGAGATTCATTCTGAGCAGAGGTAGTAGCCAAAAGCATGGGGTGGGATCGAAAGATCACAAAATATAGCTGAAGTTAAATTATTTCAATATATCTGGAGAATATCACATAGTTATGACAGTAAGATGAAATTAGCAGGTATAGATTGGCAGAAACCAGATAATTATTTGCCATGTGAAGAAAAGAGAATGTTTTGAAGAACAGAAAAACATAAGATCCCTATAATGTTCTGCAAGGTGCATGGTGTTTCACAAACACTATGCCTTCTAAGTGTCCTGTCTTTTGGAAAAGTTTGAAAAATATTCACTAATAAGACAGTCTAAACATGACACAACACTCAGGATCCTTCATAAAGGGATCCAAATCTTTTACAATTTCATCTGCCTGAGTTCAATAAGATATTGCCACACCAGTCAGTTTACTAAAAATATACCCTAACATTCCTACTTCCATGACTTGCACAAGCCATTTATTCCACCTATATTGTCTCCTCCAGTTCACTGTCTACTAAACTTTTAAACAGTTCAACAGTTTTTTCCTACTGCCTTTCTAAAGGTCTCTCTCTGGGAAAAATTAGTAACTCTCTCCATCGTGCTCCCATACGATTTGTTCATTCAAAAAATAATTTTTGCTAGGCACAGTGGCTCATGCCTATAATCCCAGAACTTTGGGAGGTTGAGACAGGTGGACCACCTGAGGTCAGGAGTTCAAGATCAGCCTGGCCAACATGGCGAAACCCTGTCTCTAAGAAAATACAAAAATTAGCCGGGCATGGTGGTACACACCTGTAGTCCCAGCTACTAGGGAGGCTCAGACAGGAGAATCACTTGAACTCGGGAGGCAGAGGTTGCAGTGAGCCAAAATTGTGCCACTGCACCCCAGCCTGGGTGATAGAGTGGGACTCCATCTCAAAAAATATATATTATTAATTTTGAGTGCCTTATATGTGCCAGGCACTGTTCTCGACACTTGGAATGCAACAAACAGTTTCAAGTCAGTGAACAAAAAAGACAAGGTCTCTGTCTTTGTGGAGCATATAGTTGAAACATTTGAAAAAGGTAACAGCATGGAAAAGGGAAAAGAAGAGTATATGTATTTTACAAAAGCTTCCCAGATTAATCTATTATGCCCTCCTCCAACCAAACCAACTCAGATTGAGAATTACAGTACTAGAAAGCATTAAAACAAACTTGTAATGAAAGCCAACATTTAGAACATAACAAGAGGAATACATAAGGTACATTATACTATCTTATATGAATTCTTACTTGTCTTTTCCTCTAATTGATTAACTTTATCTCTGGATTCCTCTAGCAGAAATGTGAAATCTTTCATTTTATTTTCTTTCTCAGTGATTTGGATCAATAGGAGTGACACCTAAAATATTTAAATAATACATTATCAATATAAAAAGTTAAATATGACATCTTAACATTTATAATACCTACAATTATTTTATGTACTCATCTACATGCTTTTCAGCTGGTCCACTTAACCCTTCTACGCTGGTCTCTACTCCCTGGCAGCCGATGTAGTCAGAGAACTGGCCCTATTATCTTTGTAAGAGACAGTGGCATATCAAATTGAAAAAGGCAATCTCTAAACATGGGTATTCCAGGCACAGGGATGGGTGGGGGTATATATAATGGAAAAGTCAACATATATAATGGTAAGATTCAGTCTGTCTTTGCTATCCTGCCCAATCCAGCTCCAGAATGCCATCAGCCAAGTTTGTATTCGCAAGCAAGAATTTAGAAAGCCCCAGCAAAAAAAATTGTTACAAATAATGACATTTAGGAGTCCTCAGCAAAAGCACTAGCTGGCCATGCCATCATTTTACAAGGAAACCCAACAATCTGTAAGCTCTGCCCATGCACTTAGAACACCAAAAACCATTTTAGTACTTCACTCTATTTTTGTAGTTTTTATTATCCTCTCTGTACTGTGAATTAATTTTTTAAATTATTAAGCAGATATCCCTGTTAACCATGTTAGAAGACATCCTGTGGCAAATCAGACAAGAAAAACTGCAAATATAGTGAGAAATAGAAGAGGATTCTATTATAGATATTGCTTTCCATTTGAGAAGCAGAAGACTTGAAACTGATAGAGATGGCATAATAATAATCTGAAACATTCTTGTGAATGCCAAAGGATATAGAGTTAACATTTTCAAGTCTTCCACTACGTGACATTAATATAAAAAAGCATCTGTGTCTTGTTTTCTTAGGCTAAAAAAGAAAAAAGAAAGAAGCAACAGAATATTTTAGTTCCTCTTCATTGGTATTATGAATAGCACATTTCAAAACAAACTGCAAAATGTAAGTTGAGTAGTCAATGATCATTTATACATTTTATGAAGCTTTGGTCTGAGCAAAGGTTCTCACAAAATAATATATTTTGAGGCAATATCCTATTACTCACTGATATAGATATTATAGAATAATAATTGATTAAAACCCAAAAAAAGCTAGAGTGAGTACATATTTGAGTCAACAAAAATTAAGTGAGTCTAAAGGTTAAATATTTAGATATGTATAATGTTAAAATTCTCTCACAGGAATTTATCATACATTCAGCAAATATAAACTTCTTTTGAAATTTTAAGTATTTAATGAATTAGCAAACATAAAGAATACAAAGAGTTGTTTTTTTAAAAAAAAACCTGCTTTTCCTTGTCATTTACTTCCTTCTTGTATTCTTGTTCAAGGTGTTGGATTTTTTCATAATCTTCCTTTACTTTAAAAATAAAACAAATATACTGTAATGTCATAACATAATTGTATCACATTTCTATTACAAACAAAATTTAAAGTTTATTTCACCTCTTTATTTATCTCTAAATTATATTAAACTCTAAAAGTTTGTAATGGGTTAAAATTGCTGTTTTCATCCTTATTTTCTGTTTAGTAAAATAGTAAATATAAATAATATCAGTTACAATAACCTAAAATTTTACAATTCTTATATATAAAAGTTTATTCTCTAAAACACACTAATCTGAAACAACAGGTTTTAAGTATATATAATATGATATATATAAAATCATTTTAACATGCATACTATATACCAAGATATGTAAAAAGAGACCAAATCACATTCTAAAAAATATATAAAATTAGTTTGATTTCATGAAAGATGTAGTTTTAAAGCCCAAAACTATTTTTAACAAATATTAATTCCCTGCCACATTCCACAAGATTTAGAGGGCTTACAGAAATAAAGAAAATAGAAAATAGTTGAGAGCATCAGGCAAAAGAGATGAAAACATTAATGGAATCCAATACAAATATAAATAGCAAAATAGTAATATAAAAATTAAGTAAGATCCCTATCCCTACACTTAAAATGCATTTCCAGTCTGGAATTCTCAGCTTGCACACGAAGCTCCTCAAAAGCTGTTATCATTTTCTGAAATATAAAGTTTAACTTTTAAGAATCACACTTAGATTTTTTCAAATAGCTTTCTTCAAACTATGAAAATATTATCAAATTTGTATCATGTGATCATTAAATTTAAAACCACACAATTTGGAATAATTAAAACACTGTAATTTGAATTACTTACTAAAAATGTATTAAGAGGGCCTTATGTTAGTTTCCAGGTGCTTAAATGCACTGGCAACATGTTATACAATACAAAACAGCAGCAAATGGATTGTTGGTACACCAGTTATTTACTTAATAGCATGTATCAAAATCTGTAATTTTATATTTATTTGTGCTTATTTATTTATGTCTTCTCCACTAAAGTGAGGCCTCTCAACATGAATCCGAAGTTACACTTCCATCACCTGGCAGCATGTGTTCATTCAGCATTCAACAAATCTTGCTTTGTAAAATCAGGTTAATTAATTAATTAATTAATTACTGAGTGCCTATTATGTGCCAGGAACTGTTTTAGGCAATAGGGATAGAAGACAAAGTTTCTACCCTACTGGAACTTATAATAAAGTATAAAAAAGAATGCAAATACACACACACACACACACATATATATCAAATAAATGCCAAGTAGCTTTATGTGCTCTTAAGAAAAGTTAAATGAGGTGGATATATATAGAATAAGCAAATAGAAATTTTAGATAAAGTATTAAGGGGAGAATAACAAAAAAGAAGAATGAACTTTAAAAATGTGCATAAGACCTTAGACATAAAAGTTCTGAAAAAGGTACAAATTCAAAGAACCACCATCAGAAAGAGCTTAGCAAATTTGAGAAACATAAAAGAGTGACTATAGCAGAAAAGCAAAGTGAAGAATGACAGGAGATGAGAAAAAAAAGGTAAACAGAAGCCAGACACAGATGAATAATACTTTATCTGTTTTCAAATTAATGGTTATATGTAACAATGTGCTGATTTCTGACAAGAGTCAGCAAATATTTGATAAATTAAGTGATGTCACTAACATGTAAATCAAAAAGCTACTACATAACAAAACATTAATGCTCATAGTATAGAACCTTAGGAATTTTATTAGTGATACAATAATATATCAACAAATAAATAATCATCTTTTCAGTAAGAATAGTTGTCCATATCTTTGTGGTAATCACTATAATTTGCTTAGAAATTTCTATGCTTAAAATACTCAGATTTCATTAACACTCACCTCAATGTTATTATTTAGATCCATATAAACTTGCCTGGTTTCTTCCCGTTCATATTCATCTGTTGTTAATACAAAAATTTCAAAATTAAATTTTAAAATAAGGTATCAACAAGACAATGCTCAAAATGCCTCCGGAAAACATTAAAATATTTAAAATTCTGTGTTAATGATGAACATTGGGTTATCTAAATCATTACTGGGTCTTTTTAACTTGCATCAAAAGCTGTTTAGGTCCAGTCTGGTGTGAAGAAGCTTAGAAGTCACTGCTCCATCCTAACGACAAGTAAAAAGCTGAACAAACTAAAAAATTAACAACTCTTCTCAAATCTTAAGAGAAGTAAAGTCGCATGGCAAACTACTACCCCAAAATTGGAGAGACGGGCAAACACAGAGAGAATCACAACTTACCAGGGCAGAAACCCATGAGCAGAAAACTCTGTGGGCACCAGAGTCAGGGAAAGAAAACCTGAACTATAATTGATGCATTGCTGGAAATTCAGTGTAAACAAATCTGAGAGATACACTCTGTGGAAACTGGGTGTGGTGCCTCATGCCTGTAATCTTAGCACTTTGAGAGGCAGAGGTTGGCACGTTGCTTGATGCCAGGAGTTCAAGACCACCCTGGCCAATGTGGTAAAACCCCATCTCTACTAAAAATACAAAAATTCTCCAAGCATGGTAGCACATGCCTATAGTCCCAGCTACTCATAAGGCTAAAACATGAGAATCGCTTGAACCCAGGAGGCAGAGGTTGCAGTGAGCTGGGCAACAGAGCAAGACTCTATCTCAAAAAATAAAAATAATAAAATTTCTGTGGAGAACCAGTCATCAGAGAGGGCCCAGATTCTTGTGAGTTTTACCTTCTGGAGCTCTACCAGGTTTCTCACAATGAACATAGGAAAAACATCCCCTTGTGCTTCTGGCAGGAAAAGCCATTTTGAACTATGCCAATGTGTCCTGTTCTTAACAAGGCCTCCCTTGGGAGAGAAAAATCTGTTGGAAATTTGTCAGAGCCTAACTAACCTGGGGGAAGGGAAATACCCAATTCCAGACAGCTCTAGCCCTCCATGTGAAGTAAGGAAAATATCCAACTCCATCCCCCTCTAGCCTTCCACATGGAAAATGGGAAATTCCCGACTGCAGCCCACTCTACCCACCCTGTCCCATCTAAGGAGGAGTGGGATGCAAGGGCTGAGAAGTATTTATGAAGTTCATAGTCTGGAGGCAAAAATTTGCTGAAAAACTGAGACCTAACTATAGGTCTATGGAACAATCTTCCCCCTATACTTTACCAGCACATTACAACAATTCCTTTACCCGGTACATCATGTGTAGCTATCCAAAACAATAAAAATACAAGCATACTAAAAGGCAAAAAATACACTTTGACAAGACAAGACAAGCATCAGAACCAGACTCCAACACAGTTAAGGATGTCAGAATTATCCCAGACCAGTAATTTAGAACAACTGTGATTGATATACTAAGGGCTCTAGTGGATAAAGTACACATCACACAAGAATAGCTAAGCAATTTAAAGAGATAGGTGAAAATTCTAAGAATGACTCAAAACAAAAATGCTACAGATCAAAACCACTGTAACAGAAATGAAGGGCTTGTGGGTGTGGGGGCTCAGGCCCATAATCCCAGTCACTCAGAAGCCTCAGGCAGGATGATTACTTGAGGCCAGGAGTTGGAGACCAGCCTAGACAACATAGAAAGACCTTGTCTCTAAAAAAAATTAAAACGAATAAATGAAGGGCTTATTAGTAGACTAGACACAGCTGAGGAAAGAAATCTTTTTAAGTTGAAGATATTTCAACAGAAACCTCAAAAACTGAAAGGCAAAGACAGAAAAGACTAGAAAGAACAGAACAGAATATCCAAGAACTGTGAGACAACTACAAAAAGTGTAACGGGAATACCAGAAGGAGAAGAAAGAGAAAAAGGAACATAAAAAAAAAATATTTGTAACAATAATGACTGAGAATTTCCCCTAAGTTAATGTCAGACACCAAATCACAGATCCAGGAAGCTCAGAGAACAGAAAGCAGGATAAATGCCAAAAACACTATACCCATGCATATTACATTCAAACTACAGAAAATCAAAGATAAAGCTAGAGGAAAAAAACATTTTACCTGTAGAGGAGCAAAAAGAAAGATTATATCTGACTTATCCTCAGAAACCATGTAGGCAAGAATAGAATGGAGTAAAATATTTAAAATGTTGAGAGGAAAAAAAAAGCAACATAGAATTCTGTAATTTGAGAAACTATCCTTCAAAAGTGAAGAAATAAAGACTTTCTCTGACAAAAGTTGACCGAATGTGTTGCCAGCAGACCTGCCTTCCAAGAAATGTTAAAAGAAATTATTTAAAGAAAAAGAAAATGGTTTAGAAATTCAGATCTCTATAAAGAAAAAAAAGAGCAACAGCTGGTCTCAGTGGCTCACACCTGTAATCCCGGTGCTTTGGGAGGCTGAGGTGGGAGAATCACTTGAGGCCAGAAGTTCATAGTTAAGACCCCATCTCTACTAAAAAAAAAAACAAAAACAAAAAGAAAGAAAAAAAGAGCATCAACGCAGAAATAAGTGAAGACTAAATAACTTTTATTTTTCTTATTCTTAATTGGTCTAACATATAAGTTTGTCAAAAATAGCAATATCTACAATGGGCCGGGTGCAGTGGCTCATGCTTGTAATCCCAGCACTTTAGGAGGCCACGGCAGGTGGATCACTTGAGGTCAGGAGTTCGAGACCAGCCTGGCCAACATGGCGAAACTCCATCTCTACTAAACATACAAAAGTTAGCAGGGTGTCATGGCACATGCCTGTAATCCCAGCTACTCAGGAGGCTGAGACAGGAGAATCACTTGAACCCAGGAGGCAGAGGTTGCAGTGAGCTAGGATCATGCCACTGCACTCCAGCCTGGGCAACAGAATGAGACTCTGCCTCAAAAAAACAAAACAAAACAAAAAATAGCAACAATGTATTAGATTATAAATGCTTATTTTTGCTTTATATAAAAGAAATGAATGACAGCAATGATACAAAACATGGGAGGAGGCCAGGCGTGGTGGCTCAAGTCTGTAATCCCAGCACTTTGGGAGGCGGAGGAGGGTGGGTCACTGGAGGTCAAGAGTTCAAGACCAGTCTGGCCAACATGACAAAATCCTGTCACTACTAAAAATACAAAAATTAGCTGTGCTTGGTGGTGGGCACCTGTAATCTCAGCTACTCAGGAGGTTGAAACACGAGAATCACTTGACCCCGGGTGGTGGAGGTTGCAGTGAACTGAGATGGCACCACTGCACTCCAATCTGGGCAACAGAACAAGACTCTGTGTCCAAAAAAAAGGAAAAAAAAGATGGGAGGAAAGAATTATAAGGTACCCATAGTAACCTTGAAGCAGTAGAGGGTTATTTGAAAGTGGACTTGGATTACTGTAAATATATATTGCAAACTCTAGTGAAATCACTTTAAAAAGTAAAAAAAGAAGTATAACTAATATTCTAAGAAAGGAGAGAAAATGGAATCACATGAAAGGCTCAGTTAAAACCACAAATAGCATAAAAAGTGTAAAAGACAAAAATAGGAACAAAGAACAGGACAACAAATAGAAAAACAGTAATAAATACGGTAGATAATAATCCAACTATATCAATAATCACTTTGAATGACAATAGTCTAAATGACCAACTAAGAGATTGTCAGGGTGGATCAAAAAACAATACCCAACTACATGCTGTCTATAAGAAACTCACTTTAAATGTAAAAACACATCTAGAATAAAAGTAAATGGATAAAGATATGCCATATTAACACTAATCACAAGAAAGCATATTAACACTAATCAAAAGAAAATTTAAAACTTCCACTCTACAAAAGAGAATGTCAAGAAAATGATAATACAAACCACAGACTGGGAGAAAATGTCTGCAAAAGAAACATCTTTTAAAGGACTGTTATCTATAATATACAAAGACTCAAATACTGTTAAGTCTTTTCTCTTATTGTTGATTAAAATTCAACAATAAGAAAACAAGCAACTTGATTTAAAAAATGGGCCAAAGACTTTAACAGACACCTTACAAAATGAGACGTACAGATGGCAAATAATCATATAAAAAAGAGTAGCTATATTAATTTCAGACATAGTCAACTTCAAAGCAAGGAAAGTTGTCAGATACAAAGAGGGCCATTTCAAAATGCTTTTAGAGCTGAGCACAGTGGCTCATGCCTGTAATCCCAGTACTTTGAGAGGCTGAGGATGGAGGGTCACTTAAGTCCAAGAGTTTGAGACCAGCCTAGGCACCGCAGCAAAATCCATCTCTACAAAAAATAGAAAAATCAGTCAAGCATGGTGCTACACACCTATAGTTCTCACTACTCAAGAGGCTGAGGTAAGAGAATCCCTTGAGCCCAGGATTTCAAGGCTGCAGTGAATTATGATCACATCATTGCACTGCAGTCTGGGTGACACAGCAAGACCCTGTATCAAAAAATAAATAAATAAATAAAAATAAAATGCTTTTGGGTCAATTCTCCAAGAAGATATAACAATGTTTAACATGTATAGGTCTAACAATACGGTGTCAAAATACATGAAGCAAAAACTGGTAGAACTGCAAGGAGAAATAAATTAATCCTCTATTACAGCTGAAGATTTCAACATCTCTATCAGAAATGGACAGATTCAGCAGGCAGAAAATCAGTAAGACATGTAAGGTTGAGTGTCCCTTATCCAAAATGTTTGAGACCAGAACAATTAATATACCAGATTTCAGATTTTTTCTTAGATTTTGGAATATTTGCATTGTGTTTACCAGTCGAGCATCCCCAATCTGAAAATCCAAAATTTGAAATGCTCCAATGAGCATTTTCCTTTGAGCATCAATTTTGGCACTCAATTGGATCTTGGAGTATTTTAGATTTGGGATTTTTGGATTAGGGCTGCTTAACCTGTAGTTGGATTCAATAAAACCATCAATCACCTTGACATCTACAGACTGCTTAATCCAACAATAACATACATAGTCTTCTGAAGCTCACATGGAACATTCATCAAGATAGACCATATTCTGGGCCATAAAATATACCTTAACAAATTTAAAAGATTATAAATTGTACAGTATCTGCTCTCAGATCACAATGGAATTAAACCAGAAATAAATAACAGAAAGACAGCTGGAAAATCACAAAATGCCTGGAGATTAAACAAGACACTTCTAAATACCACCTTAGTCAAAGAAGAAATCTCAAGAGAAATTCAAAAATATTTTGAACTAAATGAAAATTAAAACACACATTATCAAAATCTGTGGGATACAGGAAAAACTGAGAGGGAAATTTATAGCATTGAATGCATACATTGGAAAAGACTATCTGAAATCAATCATCTAAATTTCCACTGTAGGCAACTAGAAAGAGAAGAGCAAATTAAATCCAAACTAAGAAGGAGAAAAGAAGTAATGAAAATTAGAGTAAAAACCATGAAAGTGAAAACAGAAAATCAATAATTTTAAAAAATCAATGAAACCAAAAGCTGGTTATTTGAAAAGATCAATAAAATCAATAAATTCTAGCCAGGCTAAGAAAAAGAGAGAAAAGATTCAAATTGCTAATACATAAATGAAAAAGGAGACATTAATACAAACCCCACAGATGTTAAAATGAAGACATATTATGAACACTTTTATGCCCACGAATTTGCTGACCTAAATGGAATGGACCAACTGTCAAAAGACACAACTGCCAAAACTCACAGAATTAAAAATAGACAATAAATAAGCCTATATCTATTAAAGAAATTAAGTCAATAATTAATAACCCTCCAAAACAGAAAGCACCAGACCTGCCAGCTTCACTGGTGAATTCTACAAACATTTAAGCTAGAAATTATACCAATTCTCTACTATCTCTTTCAGAAGATAGAAGCAGAGGGAATATTTTCTAATTCATTCTGTGATGCCAGCAGTACCCTAATACCAAAACCAGACAAAGACATTATAAGAAAACTACAGACAAATATCTCTCACGAACACAGATACAAAACTACTCAACAAAATATTAGCAAATCAAATCCAACAATGTATAAAAGGAGCCTGACACAGTGGCCCACACCTAAAATCCCAATTCCAGCTACTCAGGAGACTGAAGTGGGACGATTGCTTGAGGCCAAAAGTTTGAGACTAGCCTGGGCAACAGAGCAAGATCCCATTTCTAAAAAGAAATTTTAAAAATTATCTGGGTGCAGTGGCACACACCTATAGTCTCAGCCTCTGAGGAGGCTGAGGCAGGAGGATCACTTGAGCCCAGTAGTTCAAGGCTATAGTGAGCTATGATCATGCCTGTGAATAGCCACTGCACTCCAGCCTGGGTGACAGAGCAAGATCCTGTCTCAAAAAAAAAAAAAAAAAAAAAAAAAAAGAAAGTATAAAAAGAATTATACAACACACAACCAAATGGAATGCAGTCAAGGTATGCAAGGCTGGCTCAGCATTTTAAATCAATTATTGTAATCCATCACATAACAGGCTAAAAAAATTACATGATCATATCAATAGATACAGAAAAATTATTTGACAGAGTCCAACACCCATTCATGATAAAAACTCCTAGTAAACTAGGAATAGAAGGGAACTTGCTCAACCTAATAAAGAATATCTACAGAAATCTATAACTAATATCATATTCAATGGTGAGAATCTAGAAGCTTTCCCACTAAGATCAGGAACAACGCAAGGATGTCCCCTCTCACCATTCTTTTTCAACATTGTACTTAAAGTTTCAATTAATACAATAAAACAAAAAAAAGAAACAAATGGAATCAGACTGAGAATAAAGAAATAAAAACTATTTTTGTTCACAGATAACATAGCTGTCTGTACAGAAAATTTGAAAGAATCAACAACAAAAAAATCCTGGAACTAATAAGCAATTACAGCAAGGTTGCATGATACCAGGTCAATATACTATACAAAAGTCGATCATTTTCCTATATACCAGCAATGAATAAGTGGAATTTGAAATTGAAAACACAATACCATTTACATTAGTATACAAAAAAAATGAAATACTTAGGCACAAATCTAACAAAACATGTGTAAGAGCTATATGAGGAAAACTATAAAATTTTGATGAAAACAATCAAATAATAATTAAATCAATAGAGAAATAGTCCATGATCATGGATAGGAAGATTCAATATTGTCAAGATGTCAGTCCTTCCCAACTTAATCTACAGATTCAATGCAATCCCAGTAAAAATCTCAGCAAGTTATATTGTAGATCTCTACAAACCGATTCTGAAGTTTACATGGTGAGGCAAAAGACTCAGAAGAGCCAACACAACATTAAAGGAGAAGAACAAAGTTGGAGAACTGATACTACTCAAATTCAAGACTTACTATAAAGCTACAGTAATCAACATAGTGAGGGATTAGTGGGGAAAAGAGACATAGAGATCAAAGGAACAAAATAGAGAGTCCAGAAATAGACCCAAATAAATATAGTCAACTGTTCTTTGACAAGGGAGTAACAAATAGACCCAAATAAATATGTTCTTTGACAAAGGAGTAACAGCTATAAAATAGAGAAAAGATGATCTTTTCAACAAATGATGCTGAAGCAAGTGGACATCTACATGCAAAAGAAAAAAAGAATCTGGACATGGATCTTACACCCTTAACAAAAATTAACTCAAAATGTATCATAGACTTGAATGTAAAATACAAACCATAAAACTCCAAGATAAATAGTAGAAACCCTGGATGATCTTGGGTATCATGATGACTTTTTTTTTAGATACAATAACAAAGATACAATCCATGAAAGAAATAATTCATGAGCTGGACTTCATTAAAATTAAAAACTTCTGCTCTCCAAAAGATAATATCAAGAGAATGAGAATATAAGCCTCAGACTGGGAGAAAATGTCTGCAAAAGAAATATCTGATAAAGGACTGTTTTCTATAATACACAAAGACTCAAAATTGTTAAGTCTTTTTTCTTATTGTTGACTAACAATAAGAAAATAAGCAACCTGATTTAAAAATGGGCCAAAGACCTTAACAGACATCTTACCAAAGGAGACATACAGATGGCCAATAATCACGTGAAAAGATTCCCATCATATGTCATCAGAGAAATGCAATTTAGAACAACAATGAGATACCAATACACACCCCTATTCGAATGGCCAAAATCCAGAACTTTGACGACACCAAATGCTGGTGAGAGTATAGAACAATAGAAACTCTCATTCACTGCTGGTGGAAATAAAAATTGCACACCCAATTTGGAAGACAGTTGGCAGTTTCTTACAAAACTAAACATACTTTTACCACATGATCCAGGAATTGTGCTCCTTAGTATTTACCTAAAGGAGTTTAAAATGTCCACACAAAAGCCTGCACATGGATACTTATAGCAGCTTTGTTCATAACTGCCAAAACTTGGAAGCAACCAAGATGTCCTTTAGTAGGTGAATGGATAAATAAGCTGTGGTATGTGCGAACAATGAACGGAATATTATTCAGTGCGTAAAAAACGAACTATCAAGTGATGAAAAGACATGGAGGAACCTTGAATGCATACTACTAAGTGAAAGAAGTCAATCTGAAAAGGCCACATACTGTAGGATTCCAACTTCATAACATTCTGGAAAAGGCAAAATTATGGAGACAGTTAAAAGATCAGTGGTTACCAGGGTAAGGTGTAGAAAATCAACAGGCAGAACACAGAATTTTAGTGCAATGAAACTATTCTGTATTATACTATAATGGGGGACATATTTGTCCAAACCCATAGAATGTACAACACCAAGAGTGAACACTAATGTAAACTATGAACTTTGGACAATCATGATGTGGCAATGTAGGTTCATCAATTGTAACAAATGTGCCACTCTGGTGAGGTATGTTGATAATGGGAGAGGTTATACATGCATGGGACAAAAGCTTTGCAAACTGGACTCTACATAAAACACTACCCAAGACCCAGAACTATCCTTGAGTAGAGCATACATGAAATAGACCCAGGGCAGCACAGCAAAGGCATTGAAAATTGAACTGATATTGGAACTTCCACACTGAAAAGGCAAGACAGAACCTATTATGAACCTAAGTGAGCTGACTGCCTGTTAGAAAATAAACAAATAAACATTCTCTAGGAAATCTGAAGAGGACTCAGATTCTCACAACATAATATTCAAAATGTTCAGGACATAATCCAGAATTGCTGAACATTCAATGAACTAGGAAAATTTAACCATTCTAAGTCTCATATTATTAATTATTATCTAAGATAGCTGATGACATAACCAGTAAAACTAGGATCTATGGGGGAAAAAAATCTCAGAAATGGACCCCAAGATATTCCAGACAGTGGCATTACTGGATACAACTATGGTTATTATGTTCATAGAGATAAAAAGTAGAGCTTTAAAAAGTCAGCAAAGAACTTAAAATTCTGGAAAGTGACCCTACAAATTTTTAAAGAACCAGCTAATACTCAACCAGTAAATACAGTAACAGAAATTAAGACATCAACTGATAAATTTTAAAACAGACAAGAAGTAACTAAATAGAAAATCAGTAAACTGGAAGGGAGGTTAGAAGAAATTATGTGGGCCAGGGCAGTGGCTAATACCTATAATCTCAACATTGTGGGAGGCCAAGGTGGGAAAATCACTTGAGCCCAGGAGTTTGAGACTATCCTGGGCAACATGGTGAAATCCTGTCTCTAAAAAAATACAAAAATTAGACAGGCCTGGTTGTGTGCGGCTGTAGTCCCAGCTACTTGGGAAGCTGAGGTAGGAAGATTGCTTGAGCTTGGGATGCGGGGGTTATAGTGAGCCAAGATGGAACCACTGCACTCCAGCCTGGGCAACAGTGTGAGACCACCCCCGCCCAAAAAAAAAAAAGAAAAAAGTATCCTGAGTGGAGTATAGTGAGAAAAAAGATGAAAAATACATACAAAATCAGAAATACAGAACAGTGGCCTCATTATTGTGACCTGAAAAGATTGAATAGGCTCTCATCTCAGGGACTTTGCACGTAACTGCTTCCTCTGCCTGAAATATTCTTTCCCAAAATAGATGGCCCACTCCCTTACTTTATTCAGGTCTCTACCCAATGTCACTTAATCAGAAAAAACTTCCCAATCACGCTGTCCCAAAATATTATCTCCTTAAGCAGTTATCACCTAACATATATTTTATTTATTCACTATGATCTGTATTCTCCCCCCTCACTAGACTGTATACTCTTTCTTTTTAAAGTTCTGCGATACATGTGCAGAATGTGTAGGTTTGTTACATAGGTATACATGTGCCATGGTGGTTCGCTGCACCTATCAACCCATCATCTAGGTTTTAAGCCCCATATGCATTAGGTATTTGTCCTAATGCTCTCCCTCCCCTTGCCCCCCATCCCCCGACAGGCCCCGGTATGTGATGTTCCCCTCCCTGTGTCCATGTGTTCTCATTGTTCAGCTCCCACTTATGGGTGAGAACATTTGGTGTTTGGTTTTCTGTTTCTGTATTAGTTTGCTGAGAATGATGGTTTCCAGCTTCATCCATTTCCCTGCAAAGGACATGAACTCATTCTTTTACAGAAAAAAGAACCCCATTCAAAAAGTGGGCAAAGGATATAAATAGACATTTCTCAAAAGAAGACATTTATGCTGCCAACAAACATATGAAAAAAAGTTCATCATTACTGGTCATTAGAGAAATGCAAATCAAAAACCAGTGAGATACTATCTCACGCCAGTTAGAATGGCGATTATTAAAATGTCAGGAAACACCCGATGCTGGCGAGGCTGTGGAGAAATAGGAACTTTTTTCTTTGAGATGAGCTCTTGCTCTGTTGCCAGGCTGGACTGCAGTGGCGTGATCTCAGCTCACTGCAACCTCTGCCTCCCAGGTTCAAGCGATTCCCCTGCCTCAGCCTCCCAAGTAGCTGGGACTACATGCGCCTGCCACCTCGCCCAGCTAATTTCTTTTTTTTTTTTTTTCTTTTTTTTTTTTGAGACGGAGTCTTGCTCTGTCGCCCAGGCTGGAGTGCAGTGGCCGGATCTCAGCTCGCTGCAAGCTTCGCCTCCCGGGTTTACGCCGTTCTCCCGCCTCAGCCTCCCAAGTAGCTGGAATTACAGGAGCCTGCCACCTTGCCCGGCTAGTTTTTTTATTTTTCAGTACAGACGGGGTTTCACCGTGTTAGTCAGGACGGTCTTGATCTCCTGACCTCGTGATCCGCCCGTCTCGGCCTCCCAAAGTGCTGGGATTACAGGCTTGAGCCACCGTGCCCGGCCGCCCAGCTAATTTTTTTTTGTATTTTAGTAGAGATGGGGTTTCACCATGTTGGCCAGGCTGGTCTCGATCTCTTGACCTCGTGATCTGCCTGCTTCAGCCTCCCAAAGTGCTGGGATTACAGGCGTGGGCCCCTGTGCCCGGCCTAGGAACACTTACACTGTTGGTGGGAGTGTAAATTAGTTCAACCATTGTGGAAGACGGTGTGGTGAGTCCTCAAGGAAATAGAACCAGAAATACCATTTGACCCACCAATCCCATGACTGGGTATATACCCAAAGGATTAAATATCATTCTACTATAAAGACACATGCACATGTATGTTTATTGCAGCACTATTTACAATGTCAAAGACTTGGAACCAACCCAAATGCCCATCAATGACAGACTGGATAAAGAAAATGTGGCACATATACACCATGGAATATATACTCTTGTAAGAGTAGAGACTTTGTTCACTGCTGTTTTTCATCAGCATCTAGAAGATTTCGTGACATAGCAGGCACTAAAAAAAATATTGAATGAATGAATAAAAGAAAGAAAAAAGCACCACAATAACAAAAAGACTGGTCAACAACTTAAGGTAAGAATCTGTATAGAGTTTACACTAATAATAAGGCAAATATCAAGACTTTAAAAAAAAAAAAAACTTTCTACATGTCACATCAAGACAAACCTCAACTTTAGTCTATTAAAGAGACAACCTTGAAAAATGTTGGGATCTCTAAACCTTCCTCACCATCTGATCTCTAACTTAGCTAAAAACTAAATATAAGAAAGAACTGTTGTCAGGTGCAGTGGCTCATGCCTGTAATCCCAGCACTTTAGGAGGCTGAGGCGGGTGGATCACGAGGTCAAGAGATGGAGCCCATCCTGGCCAACATGGTGAAACCCTGTCTCTACTAAAAATACAAAAAAATTAACCGGGCATGGTAGCAGGCGCCTGTAGTCCCAGCTACTCAGGAGGCTGAGGCAGGAGAATCACTTGAACCTGAGAGGCGGAGGTTGCAGTGAGCCGAGATTGTGCCATGCACTCCAGCCTGGTCACAGAGTGAGACTCCGTCTAAAAAAAAAAAAAGAAAAAAAAGAAAGAACTATCAGACTTGTCTCTCTAATCCAAGTTATTTTCTGCAAGACAGCCAATGTACTATACTTCTACCCTATCACTGTACTTTTTACCACTTTTTATATCTAGGCAGAAAAATTAATCTTGAATGTTGGATACACAGGATATAGCAGAGGAGCTGGTAGTGGCATGGTACATTCTGGAAGATATACATAGTTTTAAAAAGCAAGGTACTACAGGCAGGGACTAAAAATAAAAAACCCGGCCGGGCACAGTGGCTCATGCCTATAATCCCAACATTCTGAGAGGACAAAGTGAGAGGATCACCTGAAGTCAGGAGGTCAAGACCAGACTGGCTAACATGGTAAAACCCCGTTTCTACTAAAAATACAAAAAATTAGCCAGGCGTAGTGGTGCACGCCTGTAATCCCAGCTACTCAGAAGGCTAAGGAAGAAGAATTGCCTGAACCCAGGAGGCGGAGGTTGCAGTAAGCCAAGATCGCACCATTACACTCCAGCTTTGGCAACAAGAGCGAAACTACATCTCAAAAAAAAAAAAAAAAAGAATAAAAAAACCTAACAGTCAATGTTAGAAATAACGACAATAATAATAATAAAATACCCAACATTCATTGAGCACTTTGCACTGTTCTAAGCATATTTATTAACATTTAATTCTCAGGACAATACTAAGAGGCATTTAATTAATAAACAGAGTGACAGAGAGACTACATAATTTACTCAAATTATTCAAGCTCCCCAGGTGGACAGAGACTGAAAGTCTAAATTTGAGCACAGGCTGTCTAATCCTTAAGCCCAAGCTGTTAAGTAGTAAGCTGCATGATACAAATTAAAATTTTTACCGAAGAAAAATAGAGACTATCCTGAAAAAGCAGGTAGACAGTATTTCCCAATGGATTCTTGGCAGAAACAAAGTAAAGTCAGTGTCAAATTATGGCAAAAACACAGACTATTATTTTTTATAATCACACATTTTTATTTTTCATCAAAACGGGAAAAAAATCCTACTCTACAATTTAAAAAAATGAAAACATGCTTAAAAATTTCTAAACTGTTCTTTCACATATACAACACAACCATATTATAATATTTCAAAAGAATGTTTCTTTAGGAAAAATTTGGTAATTCTATTTAGATTGAAAATAAACATTGCACCACTGTTCATAAATACAATGGCTTTAGCAAAGCCTCTACTGGTATTTTCTATTATGAGCATGGCTATGTATCTTATTCTTGATTGAATTTCCTAGTTGTTCCAGACAAAGATTAGTCTCAAAATCATACCTTACCGGAAACCAGGATTAACTATAAAGACAAAGAATATACCTTTTGACATATATTACCTTTCAAAAATTTTTGAGCTTTCAAAACTCAAAAAATTGTGACTCTCCTTATTACTTACATAAAAATAGTCTGAGGCACATATAATTTGTTCAAATCAGAATTGGTTCCAAAAATTAAAAAGACAATTTCTTCCCCTCTCCACCTCTACCAGTAAAATAAATGAATAAAATCACATAAAACAAGAAAGATATTTACATTTCTTTGTCTTTTCTGCAGATCTAGCACAGGTTTCTTTGAGTAGATTACATAAATGCCTTGTGGCATTATTCCTGAAACAAAGGAAAGAGTTCGCCTGTGTGTAATCTGATCCCAAAGCAAAATCACAATATGTGTTATGAAATATATTGTTACAATTTTAAGAAATTTTTAAAATATTATAATATTTGGTATATATCACCTTATTCATAAATGACTATATGAAGAAACAGTGGGTTGACTATACTACTAACAAAGATGATTTAGTAATTGCCTCCCTTTAAAAGCAAAAGTTCTAGTAACTGGCCACTAAAATAAACAAATAAAAGTGACAGCTCCTTAACAAGTTTCTACCCAAGTTGCTATCAATAAATTTTCAGTAGACAGGTCTAGATTTGCCTAAGGAAAATAATGAGAATAGGTTGGGCCATTCATTAACAAATTAACATATGTCTAACCTTCAAAACACAAAATAAGGTAACTTTCTGATTAAGCATTCATTATGTGAATAATGAGACCTGTGACTATCTTGAAGTTACTAACACATATGGCAGTTAGACTTAATTTTCTAACTTATCATTTTTCTGTAGAAATAAACTGTTACATTTTCAAAAACAGGAATTTGAGTAAGAATTAACTTGGAACTAAGTTAAGCCCTATTTTATAAGTACTGTACTCAAGGCAGCAGTGAAACAGACAACATATATAGGTAGGTGTAGATACAGAATTATCAGGCATCTTACCAAGGAATGTTTATTCCTGATGCCTGACATTTTAAAAAGTGAAGTTATTAGTCAGTGACCACAGTTTGCCAAACACAAGAATGTATGTCTTCCTTTTTCCGTAGCACTCAGATATAATTCTACTTATAAATTCATATTATATAACATATAGAAAGTGCTCAATATGTTTTGGAAATTATTTTAGTAGTAAATTTGGAATAAAGTGTGAAAGAACAAATTCATTAAATTACTACTTACTCTTTTATTAAATCTTTATTTTCTTGAATTCCTTCTTCTAATTTCAAACTTACTTTTTCATTTCCAAACTAATTTATAAAACAGAACAGTTCATCACATTTTGCTTATTAGCAAAATAAACATGAATATAATCATTAAGCAGTATTTCTTTACTAATGCACAATAGTCGAAAAGAATTATTTTCTTTCCACATAAAAAGGAAACATTTTTGTAATAGCTTATGATTTCCCTTAAGAATATGGCCTTCATCAATCTAAAATAAAGATGGCTAAATCATCTCCAAAAAACATTCAACAATATTTTAATGCAATATTATCTTCTCTAAATATTTTGAAGTAATGTTTTATTTTTGTCCTAACACAATGTCACATTTTCTCAACATTTTTTTCACTTTATGCTACACAAAAATTTACACAGTTTCAGCCAGGCGCAGTGGCTCACGCCTGTAACCCCAGCACTCTGGGAGGCCGAGGCAGGCAGATCACAAGGTCTAGGAGTTCGAGATGAGCCTGGCCAATATGGTGACATCCCGTCTTTACTAAAAATACAAAGATTAGCTGGGCGTGGTGGCAGGTGCCTGTAGTCCCAGCTACTTGGGAGGCTGAGGCAGAAGAATCGCTTGAACCCAGGAGGCAGAGGTTGCAGGGAGCCGAAATGGTGCCACTGCACTCCAGCCTGGGTGACAGAGGGAGATTCTGTCTCAAAAAAATAAATAAATAAAGTTACACAGTTTCAAATTTAAAGTGTTATCTGCAACTATTGTACTCTAAGAGAATATATTTATATAAAACATCAATAGGAATAAAAATTGAAACTCTTTATAAAAATTAGAATCATTAAATCAATTTTATATAAAGTGATTTATTATTTCCCTAATCATTTGCACTAAGCATTATACAACTTGTCCTCTATGCTCATTCTTAAAGTTAAAATGTAACCAGTATTGATGTAACTTTTAAAAAGCAGTATTCTTAAAATATTCATCACAAAAACAAGATCAATCCAATTTATCCCAAATAATACTCTACTTTCAACAGTATTATAAGATTTACTATACTATGTTTACAATTCAAAATTTTATCATACCTGCAGTTCTTGAATGGCTTTTCGCTGTGCTTCAATTATCTTTCTGTTTTCTTGCAACTTATTTTCTTTCTGTTTCAGTTCAGCTTCTATACTTACTTTCCATTTTTTTATCTTTTCAGCCTCTTTATACAGTTTTGAATACACTCTGCTCAATGCCTCTGAATTCTATTAAAATAGGTTTTCAAAAATTAATTGTTCAAAATTCTAATATAACCAAACTACGGCTGCCTACTGAAAATATCCATATACTAATAGTTGAGACCAAATGTTTCCTCAATTTAAGCACTAATAGCATACTGAAAGCCACATTAACTCTTTTAAACTACTAAGGCAATATTTACTTCATTAAAGTTATTGGTCATTTGACTAAATTATACCTTGCTGAATAAAATGAAATGGCTCCATAAAAATATTTTAGTTAGTGAGAGAATTTGGCTGGTTAAAAGCTAAAATAAATCAAACTATAAAAATCTATAAATCTTAACAATAGTCTTGAAACACTTTGATTATACAATCAGTTTGAAGATTCACTAAAGGACATGAAGTTTAAAATATAATGACAAGAAAAATAAAAGTTAACACAAGATACAATTTTCATCAAGTCTGATGTTTTATATAGATTTCCTGCCTTTTTTAAAATCCACATTATATTATAAATATCACAGATTTTTAATCACATCAATTTCTGCTGGTTGATAACTTTTTCTTATAAAAATATATAAATAAGTTCTATATATTTTAAATTGTTTGGTACTATAATCACAGCCTCAAACATATAGTACCTTACCAGGCTGTGGAATTTCTCTTCATTTTAAAGACATCTATATGCCATAAATAAGAAATACCTTTGTAACTAAAATCAAAAGTATATAGCATGTCCTACAAATTCCTTATACAATAAACCAGCCAACCAGTCAATTTCATGTATTAATTAAAGGCTGATTTTGTAAAATACTCTCTTGATACTATACTTTTCACGTATAGTACCCATTTCCCCTCTTCTTGATTTCATGGTTTAAAATGAAATTGCCTCTACATAAATGGAACTTTCATAACCCAAAAAATACAGAAGCAGAAAAAAAGGTTTTAAAGGATATATTTTAAAACATTAACCAAATAATAATCCTTTTCAAGCTTCAAAAGAAATATACGTATAGGTAATAAGTTATATTCCAATTGTAAGAAATTTAATATGAATGGGAAATCTTCTGACCTCCAAATCAGAGTCTTTTAGTCCTTCCTGATAGTGACAGTCAGAATTACCAACCTAAAAAAATAGATGTTTCTATAAGAAAATACTTCTGATAAGAGCTTCCAAATAATAACAATTAAATACAGAAGACTAGTAATGCAGTAACTAAAGACATTTTTCTTCTTCAAATAAGCAGTTCATTACCTAAATAGGTTATATCTGTTTGTACTATGCTTAACTGACCTGCTCAAGCATGGGCAAGAAATTAACTTTTTGTAAAGCAGGATCTGCAAGATAAAAGACGACAGGTATTAAATATGCCAACATCTTTTTTTCTTTCTCTTTCTTTTTTCTTTTTTTGAGAGAGAGAGGGCGTCTGGCTCCGTTCCTAGACTAGAGGGCAGTGGCGCCATCATGGCTCACTCTCTAGGGCTCAAATGATCCACCTTAACCTCCCAAATCGCTGGGACTGCAGGCACATGCCACCACGTCCAGCTAGTTTTGGGGGTGGTGGGGTTTGTTTGTTGGTTTTTTTGTACAGACAGGGTCTCCTTATGTTGCCCAGGCTGGTCTCAAACTCCTGGCCTCAAGTGATCCCCCTCTCTCAGTCTCCCTCCCAAAATGCTGGAATTACAGGTGTTAGCCACTGTGTCCAGCCTTATTTTTTATAGTAAGTATTATATCTAGCTTTTGTGTCAAGAATACTGATATAATACTTATGTTACATTTTCAATAACTAGCGATATATATAACACAATGTTTCCATATAAGCTGATACACTGCTTTTCCAGGCCCTTACCTGAATCAATGTTTTCCCCATTTTTGGAGAGGTTAGTCATTGCAAATGGAAACTCAAAATCATCTTCAGTACATTTGTTGAAACTCTAGAGACACAAAGAAGTTCTTAAATATGCTGTTTCATACCACTCTGATACTAATAGTGTAATATATACATATGTAATATACACCTGCTTAAAGAGGTCAACTATAATTGCAAATCCTTTAAAGTACATACATGTTTAAAATATCAAATGCCTTTTCTATATTAACAAAGAAAAAATCTAATTAGATATTTCCACTTGTAAGAAGAAGCTAAACAATAAATTACTCAATATATGGCTTTGTAGGTATTCAAGAATAACAGTAAATCTAACTAGTAGTATAGAATAATATTAGCAGATTGCTTCAGTTTATGATTTCCCTTGATAGAATTAAAGATTGTCTTTATTGAATAGCATTTAATAATATATTATTGCCTATAGCAGCAACAAGAATTTTTTTACAGCATGTACAAGTAAAATATTCATTGCATCATTGCATCTCCAATATAAGAATCCAGATGATAAATTTTTTAAAATAATTTTTTAAAAGCTCTGTTTCATCTGGGAAACTTGGTATAATTCCGCCTATCCAATGATAACTCCATTACACAAATGAATTTCCCTCTTTGTCCTATCCACTAGGAAGCTCAGAGTCAAATCTGAAGCCCAGTCACAACACGAATTATTACTCATATATAGGCATGTGTCCAAATAGTCCTCATTTTTCTTGATAATTTTCCTAATTTTCTCCTAACATATTTTACTATCTCATAGTATCTGTCCTATAGTTGCCTCGAATCAAATACGGAAAGAAGGAGGATTAAAATAAGCAGGTTCCACTATGTATGCAGAGTTCTACGGCAGCAGTTATTATTTAAATGAATGATGCCTACATAATAATGCTCACTGTTCATTTAAAGTAATGGGATTCAAAATTCTTGGGTAAATGAGACCATTTATTGAGAAGAAATAATTATAAAACACCACCAGGAAGAAAGGACACTTTTCTTCATTTCCCTAAAGTTAAGAAGAGTCCAATTAAGAGTCACATGGAAATTTACCTTGAGGAAAGTGGAATCTCCTCCCAGGGTCTGAGGTTTCACCGCAGACACCTGACTGCTGCCTAATCTCGGTGGTACGAACAACGTAAAGGGCTTTTGCTTTTCCATTTTCTGTTACGGTTGTAAATATCTACTGCCCTGGGGGCGGGAGGGGAAGGAAAGTTTTTTTCACCGTGTGCCGTGAATACACTATGTATTCTTTAAAGTGATGTTTACAAACTAAATGGCTAAAAAAAAGAAATCCACGGGGCTCTCGCTACAGTGGAGCCCTACGACGTCGTTTACCGCGCAGTGGGCACAGGGATAAACCTTCGTTTCCTTCCCCCTTTCGCCCCACCGCCCGCCGCCACGCTGGCCTGAAAAGAAAGCCCCTTCCCTTCTCCTGCCCTGTTAAATTCCATCACATCGCCAGGAGGAACTGTCTTAAGTTCCTGGACCACTACCCAAAAGAAAACGGCGGCGGGCTGCGGTGGGGAGGTGCAGTAGCACAATATCGCCCCGCTCTGGGCTCAGTCCCCAAGAAAAGAACTCGGGGCACCTGCCCTCACCTTTGAAGAACTAGCGGGAAACCGTGGGCTCGGTGCCCACGCGAACTGCTACCTATGGTCTATGAGGGCAACAGAAAGAACCAATAGCTCCCGCCTCAGAACCTCAGAAAAGGCGGGAAATCGCTCAGGCTGAGCGGCCCGGAGCGCGTGGGCCACGGGCGGCTGGCAGTTCAACGGCTAAATAACCGTCGCTGCGTGGGCTTGCCAGGCTCCCAGGAGCTGAATCTCGCGAGATTTCCCTTCTCGTTAGGAACAATTCCTTCCCAGATTCTGTATTTCCTTGGAGTGGAAGTTCTTTAGGCTTCTGCTATTGTCGAAGAATGCTGGGGAAACTGTCAGGCGCTATGACAGACTGAAGCTGAGAGTGAAAAATCCATTTCTGTCCTCCAAGAGGTCACAATCTTAGGAGGGAAACAGGCAAACAATTACAAAGTCGTATAATCATTTAGGGTAATTCCTATGATAGGGACGTAGGGAAAGTGGCTCTTAGGGTGGCTTGTGGAGTCAGGAGAAGCACCACACATGTGGTATGGTTCTGTTACTGCTTCACATAAGAATGAGTGAATGGAGAGTTGGCTAGGCGGGCTATTGGCTCATGCCTGTAATCCCAACACTTTGGGAGGCCAAAGCGGGAGGATTGCTTGAGCCCAGGAAGGAGTTCAAGACCAGTCTGGGCAATGTAGTGAGACCCTGCCTATCCTAAAATAGCCGGGTATGGTGGCGCGCACCTGTGGTCCCAGCTACTTAAAAGGCAGAGGCGGGAAGATCGCTTGAGTCCTGGAGATAGAGGCTGCAGTGAGCTAATGATCCTGTCAATGGCTCCCGTCTGGGCAACAGAGCCAGATTCTGTCTCAGAGAGACAGAGAGAGGAGAGAGGAGACAGAGGAGAGAAAGGGGGCAGAGGGAGGAAACGGGGGAGAGCGGGGAGAATGGAGAGAGGTGGGAGAGCGGGGAGAAGGGGGAGAAGGAGAGGGAATGGGGAAAGAGTATTGCTGGCTGACAGAAGGCTAGCAAAGGCCTTGGAGTTGTGAAAGAGATTAGTACGACTAAGCCCAAGAAGCGTACTATGTAAGGATTAAGTGGAGAAAATGGCAAGAGATGACACTAGAGATTTCAAGAGCATGGTGGCTCACTCCTGTAATCCCAGCACTTTGGGAGGCCAAGGAGGGCGGATCACTTGAGGTCAAGAGTTTGAGACCAGCCCGGCCAACATGACGAAATCCCGTCTCCAGTAAAAATACAAAATTAGCCAGGCACGTGGCACACGCCTGTAGTCCCAGCGACTGGGAGGCTGAGGCAGGAGCGCCTGAACCACCGGGGAGGCGGTCGTCGCAGTGAGCTGAG
Organism: Rhinopithecus roxellana; assembly: GCF_007565055.1. Lineage (NCBI taxonomy): Eukaryota > Metazoa > Chordata > Mammalia > Primates > Cercopithecidae > Rhinopithecus > Rhinopithecus roxellana. The sequence goes on along the minus strand of NC_044556.1, from coordinate 37,263,515 downwards.
ATCGCGCCATTGCACTCCAGTCTGAGCCACAGAGTGAGACTCAAAAAAAAAAAAAAAAGAGAGAGCGAGAGAGAGAGCAAGAATTATAGAAAAGCCTTGAAAAAGTGTCTGGATTTTAGGTTTTGCGAACGGAGATCCCGAAGAATTTTGAGCAGAAAGGATTACATGATCGAGTTCAGAAGAAAACTTGTAGTATGAGGAATGATTTAGGCTTAAGAGACCAGAGTAGGGAGACAGTTTTAATAGCCTGGGTGAGACATGAGGACCTGAGCTATGACACGGACAGTGGAACTGAAGAGGAGATGTCAAATGTAAAAGATATTTAAGAAGTAAAATTAATAGAATTTGATAACTTTTTAATAAAAAGTGAAAGAAAGGGAGCAGTCTAAGATGACTGCCTGGTTTCAGGTTTGAGTAACTACCTATTATTATTATCCTAGTGCTAAGTTACTTAATTTTGAGCAATAAAATAATGAGCTCCATTTTGAATATACCATTGACTTTGTTTTCCAACTTTCTCTGGGCATCATAATATAATTGATGCTTTTTCTAAGGGCTTTAGCAATATTTTTAAGAACTCATTTTGTATAATCAGAAACAATCATTCCTCATAAAATTTTTGAGCAGTTAAGGATGATCCAGTTTAACTCCTTCATTTTGCTATTTAAGGAAACTGAGTCTAGATACTCCGAAAAAGATAAGGTACTCCCTCAGAGAGATGATACTAAGAATATACACAAAGTACCACCAGAGGCAATAATCGATCTAATTAAAATTTTTCATTCAATTGAGAGTATAAATCTAATATCCCAATATTTTCAAAAGTTTTACAACAGTGAAAATTTCAACTATGATCACTTTTTTCTTTATTGAAAATCAAAATGCTACTCCTAGTGTTATATTAAATTTACCATATTTTATTTACTTAAAATCAGTCTTTCAAAGCAATGGTGCCACCATAGAATTTCTCACTTCCATGTATTTCACATGAAATTTAATTTAGCATATTAACATCCTGTCCATATAAGGACTTAAATATTTGTAGAAAGATTTCTGGTTTTAAGAACTTCGTTTTTTTCCACAAAAGATGTTGGCAAAAATGTTAAAATATTCTGCCAGAATGAGAAGCAAATTATGTTTAATTTCCAAATATATGTTAAAATATTTTAATAATTTGTATTTTAATTTTTCATTATTCTCGCCATCACACAATTTCTACTTTTTTATAAAGCATCTCTTTTTTTAAGGCATTTTAAGACATGATAAGATTTGAACAGGTTTTGCTTGTCTTTAATAATTCATAAAATGCTGTAACAGGAATAGGTTTAAAATGTTACTTCCTTATTCCATCAGTCTGGCTTTAGTTAATGAGACTCACAAACTCTTTATTCTGTTGTTGTTGTTGCTGTTGTTGTCACTGTTATTGCTGAGACGGAGTTTCACTCTTGTTGCCCAGGCTGGAGTGCAAGGGTGTGATCTCGGCTCACTGCAACCTCCACCTTCCGGGTTCAAGTCATTCTCTTGCCTCAGCCTCTGGAGTAGCTGGGATTACAGGCACGCACCACCATGCCTGGCTAATTTTTGTATTTTGTTTTGTATTTTTAGTAGAGACGGGGTTTCACCATGTTGGTCAGGCTGGTCTTGAACTCCTGACCTCAGGTGATCCACTCCCCTCAGCCTCCCCAAAGTGTTGGATTACAGGTGTGAGCCACCACACCTGGCCAAACTCTCTTTATTCTGATTACAACCATTTCCACTAGCTAGCCTTTCTTATATCCATAAATTTATATATTTTCATTCAATGTTTTACTCAATGAAAAAAGTGAAGCTTCTTTAGGTAATAACTGTCTGGCTCCTTTTGAAGGAACCATCATGAGGAAACAACTTTTGCTTTTTTTGAGTCCAATCATAAAAAGAATCCTAGATATCCCTCAGTGATAGTTCTATATTCCACAAAATTTTGATAAAATTTCGATGAACATTGATGATGTCCATTTTATGGTGATATGTTGGTAACACAGCAATAACGTTCGTGTTGTCCAAATCAGTCATCCTATGTGATAAAGTAAACAATTCAGATTTAGGAAGTTTAAAACAAACTACAACATTCTAAAACTTCAGCAAGAATACAAATTTCACTTCTCAGAGAGTAAAGTAGCCAATTTGGGGTCCTTTGTTTTCCAAGTGCTAAGTATTTCTGAACGGTTGTAATTCAGAGTTCTCAGTTCAGTAAACTTCCATATGAGATGAGCAAAAAGCTGTGGGTCTTTTGGATGATACATATTTGAATATTTATACATATTTGTAAAACTGGTTCTTGTAAATTTTCCATATATTGCTTATTCTTAAGGCATGGACGATCTGAAAAATATCATCATATTTATCTTAATGTATATTGGAAAGTAGCAAAATATAAATAATCTTTTAAAACAATGCAGCTTTTAAATAATAAAAAACAAATATTTACTGAGCCCTTAATATACGCTAAATTTTATGTTAAGTGACTTGCCTCTATGCATTATTTTATGTAGTTGCCACAATACTGTATGAGGTAAGTTCTATTATTACCACCATTTTCCAGATGAGCTTCTTGAAACTTAGAAAAATAAGTAATTTCCACTAAGTTACATAGGAAAGAAGGGTCAGTAAGTAGTTATAAGAATATAAAAGCAGCCAGGCCAGGCACGGTAGCTCAAGCCTGTAATCCTAGCACTTTAGGAGGCCGAGGCTGGTGGATCACCTGAGGTCAGGAGTTTGAGACCAGTCTGGCCAACATGGTAAAACCCCATCTCTACTAAAAATACAAAAAATTAGCCAGACATAGTGGTGGATGCCTGTAATCCCAGCTCCTCAGGAGCCTGAGGCAGGAGAATCACTTGAACCCAGGAGGCAGAGGTTGCAGTGAGCCAAGATCACACCCCTACACTCCAGCGTGGGTAACAAGAGCGAAACTCCGACTCAAAAAAAAAAAAAAAAAAAAAAAAAAAGAATATAAAAGCAGCCAAGGGCTTACTTGAAACTAAGAAAAATTCAGTAATTTTCCCAAGGTCAACAGTAAATAAAAGGCAAAGCTGTTCAAGTATCCAGCTGTAAAATATAAGAGCCAACCAATAATTTATTAATGTTTAGACAGCATTCATTCATCCATCCAGTCATTGTGCTAGTGATACAGCAGTGAACATAACAGACAAAATTTTCTCCCCTCACTGAGTTTATATTCTGGGTCTGAGAGGAGTCGAGGAGGAAAGAAACATATACACATTTTTTAAATGTGTATATGTAATACACATTTAAATGTAATAATGTAATATAACAGAGTGGTGTGTTATAGAGGGAAAAAAACAGGGAAGAGGATAAGAATTTAGTGTAAGGGGTGGTAACTAATTTTCAAAGGCAAGTCAGAGATAAAATGGCATTTAGCAGAAATCTAAGATAGTGAATGAGGGAGTCATATGACTATCTGGGGAAAGAGGTTTCTAGGCAGAAGACTTATCAAATACACTAGAACCTGTATCAGGAGCCTGCTTGAAATTTTCTAGGAATATCTACCTCAAAAGCAGCATGGCTGGGATGGAATAAGCAAAATGAATAGTAAATAGGCAATGACGAAAAGAACTTTGGCTTTAATCTGTGTAAAATAGGAAGCTATTTAAGGGTTATGAGCAGAGGTGTATCACATGATCTGACTTACATTTTTGAAGAATTACTCTGGCTCCTGTATAGAGAATAGACTCTAGAGAGGCAAGGGCAGAAACAGAAAAAGCCAGTTAGGAGAGTAGTTTAAATTAGGATTGTAAGGATAGAAATAGTAAGTTCTGGTTTAGTTCTGGATATATTTTGAGAGCAGACCCAGTGGGATTTGTTGTATATTTGATATGGGTATAAGAGAAAGAAAGAAGTTAAGGATGACAAAAAATTTTAGCACATACAATTTCAAGGATGGAAAATACCATTTAGTAGAGATGGAGAACAAATATAGAAGGATGGAGGGGGAGGCAACTAGGAATTCACTTTCAAGCATGTTAAATTTGATATGCCTACTAGATATGCAAGTTAAAATCTTGAATAGGCTATTCAATGGAGTTTGGGGGAGCACTTCAGGTTGGTATGTCTAATAAATTTAGGAGTGGTCAGCATATACATGGCCTTTAAATCCATGAGATAGGATGAAATTGCAAAGGAAGTGAGTACAGAAAAAAGAGAACTGAGCCCTGGAATATTCTTGTCGTTTGTCACTGTGGGAGATGAAGAGGAATTAACAAAAGAAACTGAAAGTGCAACCACTAAAGAGAAAAATCAAGAGTGTGTGGGGTCTTGGAAATCAAGAAAAAAAATGCATGTCAAGAAGGAAGAAGTGATCAACTGAAGCCAAGTGATGAAAATGTTCTAAGAGAGATGACGTGATCTGTTCTGTCAAATGTAGCTCATGGGTCAAGAAAGCTGAGGACTAGGAATTGACCACTGGAATCAGCAATGCCAAGATCCTAAAGATATTGACTAGTTATGGTGGTATGGAGAGGAGAGGACATAATCTTACTGTAGAGGGTTTAGGAGTTAACAAAAGGAATGGAGACAGGAGTATACACAACCCTTTAAAGAAATTTTTTTCTGTAAAGTGGAACAGAGAAATAAGAGAATAAATGAAAGTGGATATGAGGTCAAGAAAGCATTTTTTTAAGCTGCAAAAAATTATAGCACATATATAAGCTTAAAGGAATGCTCCTGTAGAGAAGGAAATTGTGATAAAACAAAATTGGTACATTTGGCTGTAATTAATAATTTAGTAACCACAAACCTCATCATTTCATTGCCAAATTTAATACAGATTTTTACCACTGAATGGTTTTTACATGGAAAAACTTTTTACCTGAAAAAACAATTGTTGCTGCAATCAGAGCATATTCAGTATTAGTAATATCAGGTTTGCTCATTCTTCTGTAGAAGTAAAACAGTGTGGTAACAAATTCTTCAGTAACACCTAAAAAATTGATACAAAAGTGTATTTTCATCCAAACATAGGGTAGAATCAAACATATGGAAATTATCATTGTATCTCAAAGCAGTATATGAAAGTGAAACATTATAAATTTTTCCATCCAATATAACATTTCATATTGAGTCATATCACCAGTTAGAGTAGTAGAAGGATATTCTTCATTGTAACATTTTTCCATAGAACAAATAAGACTTCTGTCACCACTCCTACTGTGACAATTCGGTGTATAATCTGAATGATTTAATATTCTCACAGAATCTAGTTAAAAGGAAAAATATAAAGCCTGAATTTTTTTCTAATCTTTAAACTCAGTCTTTCAGAATCCAGCATAGTTGTTAGATCAGAAATACTCCCAGCAAATGATAGACTTATAATTTTTATTACTGAAACATGAAGTTAAATTAATAGTTTGTAGTTTATGGAAAGATTGTATAGGAGACCCTTCAAAAATGTGTTTTCCATGATGCTATATAATAAAAAATAGCTTTTTATAAAACAACTTGTAAAGAGCTATTATGAAGTATTTTTGCCTATAGTAACTGGTAAAATTAAAATAAAAAATAGCTCAATGTGATACAATGTATTGCTAAATTTAACTAACTATTAACATTGAAGTTAGAAAGAAATCCTTTTTTACTTTCAGAGTCTGGTTCTTTCTGACTGTAAAGTTGGGCCCCACGGAGAAACATCACTTCAGTTTTTGATCCCTTCTGTAGTGCAGTTTGATCCACATTGGTCAAATTTTCAAATCCTTTAAAGAGAAGATCACATAATTGTTTGAAATCAATAATGAAAAGATAATTTTCAGATGTAGCATTTTAACATTTTAAATTATTCATATAATAGTATGAATCCTAAATGCTCCCTTAGAACAATCATAATATCTTATTTCAAATCTGAAATAAAATTTTGATTCCACATGGTAATATTTTGGGACACTTTTATCAGAACTACATAATACTTTTCCTATGGCAAGAGCAAATTAAACATAGTTGATTTAGCCTTGAAGAATTTATGTTTACAATGAGGTATCTGTACATGTAAATAGATAGCTAAGTTTTGGCCAACAGTGGTTTGATATTTCAGTATTGTACAGGGAATTTTCTTTGTTACATACTTTATTGAAAAAAAAAAAAGTCATTTTCCAAAAACAAACAACTTTTTGTTTGTCTTAACTCTCAAGTCTTTGAAGTCATTTGAATAATTTTATTTTTTTATTTTTAATTCTTATGGGTATAGAGTAGGTATATATATTTATGGGGTATATTTCGATACAGGTATACAATGTGTAATAATCACATCAGGGAAAATGGGTATCCATCACCTCAAGCATTTATCATTTCTTTGTGTTACAAATATTCCACTTATAGTTTTGTGAGGTTTTTTGTTGTTGTTTAGAGACAGCGTTCTCAGTCTGTCGCCCAGGCTGGAGTGCAGTGGTGTGCAGTTCACTGTAACCTCAAACTCCTGGGCTCAAACAATCCTCTAGCCTCAGCCTTCTGAGTAGCTGGAACCACAGGCATACACCATCAGGCCTGAGATTTTTAAATATTTTGTTGAAATGGGGTCCTCCTGTGTTGAGCAGACTTGTCTCAAACTCCTGGGCTCAAGTAATTCTCCTGCCTCGGCCTCCCAAAGTGCTGGAATTACAAGTGTGAGCCACTGCACCAGCCTTTTTTAGTTATTTTTAAATGTACAATAAATTATTGTTGACTGTAATCAACATGTTGTGATATCAAATACTAGATCTTATTAATTCTAACTATATTTTTATACCCATTAACCATCCTCACTCCCCTCACCACACTACTCTTCCTAGCCTCTTTATCTGAATTCTACTCTCTGAGCAGTATTTTTAAATATTTAGATTTTCACCCATCTGATTAAAGCAGACAAAATAAACATGTTTTTGCATTGACAGGCAGCTTTGTGAGCCCAGGAGTTTAAGATCAGCTTGGGCAAAATGGTGAAACCCTCTGCACACAAAAAATACAAAAATTAGCCAAGCATGGTGCTGCATGCCTACATTCCCAGCTACTCAGTAGGCTGAGGTGGGAGGATCATGTGAGCCCAAGAAGTCAAGGCTGTAGTGAGCCATGATCATGCCACTGCACTCCAGCCTAGGCAACAGAGTAAGACCCTGTCTCAAAAAAAAAAAAAAAAAGAAAAAGAGAAAGAAACAAAAGATTGGTGAAAAACATAGAGAGTTTTTTTTTCCTTTTCCTAAAATACCCACTTCCCTTAAAACAGGGAACTTTTTATAAAATTAGCTTAAGTATTAAATTAATTTTTCCCAAGGGTAATTACCTGGGAGCCCCTTGGTAAAATTCATTAGCCCACATATGTGTAGGACTGCTATCTCTGAGAGTCGCAAAAAGCTTAGTTCAGAATTTGCATGTTCCTGCAGCTAACCCATAAAAAAGCAGTAAGATTAATAAATTTTATTTTTTCAAATATCTTTTGAAATTTTAAGCTGTTATGCTTGTGCCTTTGCTTCCTAACATAATTATACATTATTTCTTTCAGTAATGAACACAAACAAATTTGTTTCTTCTAAAGGAATGGTATATTTTTGATGAGCAGCCACAATGCTATTAATGAGCTGATGTTCCTCTTGAGTTAGTTCCATGCTTTCCTGAATCTATAAGAAAACATAGGAGGAAAATTATAAATATAGAATTCACAGTTATTAAACAAAATATCATAATTAAAGAAACAAATTTTATAAGAAAAACCTTGCCACTTTTCCAGATCTACTGGTGGATGATAGAAATGTGTTGTCTACTCCTTCCTCTTCCACTTTGATGTTAGAGTAAAATCAATTATTCTGCTTAAAGTTCTTTTGAAGTCTCTTCGATTTACATTGGATTTCTGTGAGCAAACCCGTGTTATTACAAAATTCATATAAAATGTTTTCAGTATGACAGATAACATGGTAGGATTAAAATTCTCTTATATTGTACCTGTATATATACATATATCATCATAGACTTGTCTTTTTACAAAGAAACCTTCTTTTGGGCAAGTATGTACATAGCAATTACATTTACTACATTACTTTCTCCTTTTCATTCCACAACTGTCTTGTCTACTTAAAAGTACATAGTCATCCTAGACATAAATTATACATGAATTTTGCATCTCCAAATTATAAATTTAGACTTTTTAATATTAGAACAATTTTCACATTAATTATATTTTGGAAATAACATAAAATATCAACTCATAAAGCAGTTGAACTACCTTAGCTACAGGCTTTTATCTTTGATTTTGACATCATACAGTCAAGAGAGTATCTTGTGATGTTGAAAATCAGCTCAATTTCTTTCTTATAATCAAGACAAGGCAGTGGACACTCTTTATAAAGTGAATAATTTTTATTTTTGGCTTGCCACCTTTACACATCTTTGAATCTTCAACTAGAACTTCTACCTGAAGAGCAACAATTGTTGCTAAAACTAACCAAATATTAATCTTTATCATTTGTTATGTTTGTCATTTTTTCATAAGTATTTAAAACATACCAATCACATAAAAAGTATATCAGGAGCTGAGGTAGAAAAAAACAAAAACAAAAGTGTTAGCCGCTTTCTAAATTATTTTATTATTTTGTTGGGAAACAAGAATACATCAAAACATAAAGCCGTTTAAAGAATAGTAAATATTAAAATAATTAGAACTGAATACACAAATGCAAAAATTATATAAAGAAAAGGAGTCATTAGAATCAGAGAGAATTAATTGTGGGGAGGCTTACTAAAGAGGTATATTCAAAAGAGGTTTTAGTTATGAGAACGAAGAGTACCCTAAAGGAAAAGGGAATGGCAGAGAAGTGAAGATAAGTCATGAAAGGGTGAAAAATAAATTCATAAAATCTTAGACAGGCACAAGACAAAATGGTGGTAAAGAATTTCGACTACAGAAAGATTTCAAATTAACAAGAATTAACTGGTTGGAAAGAGAAATTATAGACTCCTTTAAAGAAAGGAGCCATGCAGGAGTTTGAGAACAGCCTGAACAACATGGTGAAACCCCATCTCTGCAAAAAATACAAAAATTAGCCAGATGTGGTGTGTGTGTCTGTAGTCCCAGCTACTCAGGAGGCTGAGGTGGGAGGATCACCTGAGCCCGGGAGGTCGAGGCTTCAGTGAGCTGTGATCACACCACTGCACTCCACATACTGAGCAACAGAGTGAGATCCTGTTGAAAAAAAAAAAAGGAAAAAGAAAGAGAAAAAAAATAAAGAGCCATGTCAAAATGGAGTCCGTGATATGTGGGAAAAGGGCATGTTTATAGTTACATTCAAAGCAAGAAATGAGACTCACAACTTGGTGCCTGTATATAATATTGATGACAACTTAAAGAAAACAAGTCAATCTTTTTGGACAGCACAAAATAAAATGGTCATCTAAATGGTTGAAGAAATTATTTATAAGCAAGTGTTCTTAATGCATTTATATCTCTTCAACTGAAAAACATTAGTTTCTATAGAATTGAACCTATAGTCTGATAGTGGAGGAATAGTACATAATAAGAGAAATGTCATTAGAAGTCAGAACACTTCATAATGATTTTCAAAAAGAGGCAGAAAGATAAATTTCATACAAACTACACCTGAACAATTTGTTTATGGAAGCTCAAAAGGAAAAGCAATAATCAGTGAAACCCAGTATAAATTAACAGAACAACTAATCATGTCAGCTTAATTTCAGTTCTATCTTGGACAGGATTCTTAAAATGGCAGATCAAGGAAATACTTTAGACAAAGTATATATGGAATTTAACACGTCATTTCACAAGTCCTCTTAATATGTGCTTAGAGGCAGAATTGAGATGTAGGTTGGATTCAAGATTGTTGGTGTAAAGTAATAACTACTTGAGGAACCATATTCTAAGAAAGTTGATAAATAGATGAATGCCAGTCTATAAGAATATTTTTAATGGTAAGTCATAAGGTTTCATACTTCATCTAGTTCTAGACAATATTTTAAACCACAATATGGATCAAATTTGTCAATGTTATCTTAAAGAAATAACCCAAACATCATATGACAAAAAAATAATTTTAAAAGTTCTTCAGACTGAATATTATGCTGAAATGTAACAAAGGAAAAGTTTACTGAGGATAGATATTAGGACCTGCACATGATGTCAGTCCCTGACTTTTCCAGTGCTCCTTAGCAGGAAGTGCTAGTATCTTTAACCTGCAAGGTCGGCTTTGCAATGTTTTTGAACCAATCTTGAATAACATGAAGGGGGACACAGTCACACACATTGTATTTCTGACTATAACACCACATGTTTAACATAACCAATACTGGAGCTGGTCAGCATGCCTGGGTTTGAATGTTGGCTCTACCACCTAGTTAGCTATGTGACTCTATGACTTGCTTTCCTCCTCCATAAAATGGAATGGTAAAATGCCATTTTCGTTGTGGTTATAGTGAGAATTAAGTAAGATATGTGGAAAAATGTTTGGTTCTATTTTTTATTTTTATTAGCTTTCTGTTCAGCTCCCCAGTGAGAGTGAAACCTTCTCTTGAGCCGTAACCTATTTTTCTAGTGGCCTATAAACATTCTTAGATCTCACCAGCTCCCCTGAAAGTATAGGACTTGGTCTCCTATGTCCACAACCTTTGACTAGGATGTTAATTCACTGGAACCATGACATTACAACTCATCTGACTTCAAATGACTCCCACTACCTGGGATATCCTATGGTAATCATACCTCAGAGTGTGGTCAGGGGACACCCTTGCTAATAAATCAAATTTGTCCTTGGCATACAACTTTTGAACTTTGTAGAGTGAACTGGTTAATAACAGTAAATTAATAGCAGTGCATGTACAAGCAAAAGGAGGCTGTCATCTCTTAGCTCAATATGAGATAATAGTTTCAGGGTCCAGACTTACTAGCAACCAGTAAGATTGAGCTGAGATTAAAACAGAGAAAAAGGGATCTATAGTGTAGCCACCTTTAAAAGCCAATGTGCTCTTAAACTATATTAATATACCCATAGTATCTAGAAAGACAGAAGTATTTGAATTCCACTCTGCTTTGCACATGTTTGATTACCATGTTTGATAGTGGACATGATACTTTAAAATGAGAGAAAGGAATCCATGAGGAACAAGATAGCTATATTCAGACACTTAAAGTATCATCACGTGGCAAGGGAATTCGGGCTGCAAAGGAAAGAAAGTAATGCTATACAGGCTCTGTTTGTACAGACTTCTATAACTATTTATGAAACTGAAAAAAAATTAAACAAAAGTATATTAGTTCAATTTAATGGTAAGTGTGTAGTATGAATATCTATGGTAATGGTGGCAGGATCATAAAAACCAAAGTCATGCATTACTTTAGGGCAAACTTGGGGCAACCCTCAATTCACTAGGTCTTGACAATTTCAAATTTTACCTGAGCCCCATGCTCCTGTAAAATAGCAAAAGCTAAAGGAATCTTCCCATCCTTTTATGTTCTGGAAAATGGCTTCCTGCAAAGAACTACCTTTCCCAATCTGACTTAGGTAAGACTCATGGATGCCCCTTTGTTTACCTATGACAAAGCCAGACACAGACCATGAAAATTCACATTCTCTGCTTCCTGAATGATTATCTCAACTGTTTTATCCCCACTGATCAATCAAAACAAAATATGCATTAATCAAACTTTGGCTAACCTTCATTTCTTGCTCCAGGCCCTGAAACTTTGATCTACCCTAAGCCTGAGCCAGCAAACATAGCTTTCTGAGACTAGGTTGGACTCAGAGTAAAACATTCTCTGGTACATTTTCTGATCATATCACCTTTTTATCCTACTCTGTAATCAGTTCTTTCTAGCTTTATTTATTCCTTTCCATAAAACTCTTTTTTGCCTAACTTTTGAATTGCCTGTATATCTTTTAACTACAGCATTCTTCCTATTGCAGTAGTCCCCCTTGTCCTGTTGCAAAAGTCCATTCCCTCCTTGCAATGCACCTTTCAAATAAAATCTCTCCATTGTTCTGTGTTTTATTTGACAGATATAGACTTAAGCAGACCTAAGTCTAGAGAGATATGCACATTGTTCTGTGAACACATCTCTCAGATAATAGGCACCAAATGTTTGAGAAGCAAGTGGACTAGCTTTGTGTACTCCATAGGAATCACAAAGTTTTAATGATATATCGATTACTTTACTGGGACTCCTGTATTCTATGAAGATAAGAATGTACTGTGTATTTAATACTTTTGGTTCATCTTTTTCCAGTTCCATCATTTCAGTTCATGATCATGTAATGAAACCAAGCCACATAAAAATCCAGGGCTTTCCTGATGAAAACTCATTTTACCTAGAATATGGGGTCTAGACACCCAGAAATTCAAATATAGAAGGATAAACATGAGAGAGAGAGAGAGAGAGTGAAAGATTCAGTGGGAGACTGGAAAGCATATGAATAACATTTGAATAATGTTTATATTCACATTCCATGACAGCTACACTCATATCGATTCTCTTTTTTCAATTTTGGAATAATTCCTTCAAGTTTAGAGGAAAGGAGGACTGATTTCACTTATGGATTGTCTTGGAAGAAAATGAGTTCCCTTTCACATAGGTTTTCAGGCATAGGTTAAAAGACAACTTACCAGGGATTGCTAGGAACTGAATTGTATCCTTCAAAATTCATGTATTGAAGCCCTAACCCCCAATGTGATGGAATTTGGAGATGGGGCCTTTGGGAAGTAATTATGTTTAGATAAGGTCATGAGGGGTGGAGCTCTGGTGATGGGATTTGTGCCCTTCTAAGAAGAGATTAACAAAGCAATGTTAACAAAGGTTAAGTGTAAAACAACCTCAGGCAGATCCTTCAAGAGGTATTCCAGGGAAGGCATTGTTATCTTAGGAGATGATGGTTCCCTGTATATTTATTGCCCTTGAAGAACTGCCAGAGGGACAATGATGTGGAGGTGGAAGATGACTGATGATTCTGACCCAGTGTAAATCTAGCTAATGCATGTGTTTGTGTCTTGTCCTTAACAAAAAAGTTTTAAAAGTTTTTAAAAAATTTAATAGAAAAAAGTTAAGAATAGGAAACAGATATGAAGAAAGTATTTTCATACAACTGTACAATGTGTGTTTTAAGAAAAGTATTATTGCCAAAGAGTCAAAAAGCTAAAAGAATTAAGTTAATAAAGTAAAAAAGTTACAGTAAGCTAGGATTAATTTATTATTGAAGAAAGAAAATAATTTTTTATAACTGTAGGGTAACCTAAGTATACAGTATTTATAAGTTCTATAGTAATGTACAGTGATGTCCTAGGCCTTCACATGCACTCACCATTCACTCACTGACTCACTCAGAAAAACTTCCATTCCTGCAAGCTCTATTCATGAGTACCCTATACAAGTGTATCATTTGTTATCATTTGTACCGTATTTTTACTGAACCTTTTCTATGTTTAGAATAATCTACCAAATACTTACCATTGTGTTACAATTGCCTACAGTATTAACTACAGTAATATGCTATACAGGTTTTAGCCCAGGGGCAATAGGCTAGGCCATAGAGCCCAGGTATGTAGTAAGCTATACTGTCTAGGTTTGTGTAAGTACATTCCATGATATTCACACAATCATGAAATTGTCTGACAATGCATTTCTCAGAAAGTATGTAAGCAGCACATGTTATTAAGTAGCACATGACTATATGTAATTAAAAGCATGTATATGCTATACTATAAAATGATACGTAATGTATATCATTATTATCAGAAGCTCCCAAACACCAACTTACTTCCTGTTTTCAGGAGAATTACTAAATTTAAAATTTTAAATTTGGCTGCAGAAAGATCCAGGAATACTTCATTGTTCAATGTCCATAACTAGTAATATGTGTGCTTCCCCTGGTGCTGAATCATTAGATGATTAGACTTATTCTTATCCTCAAAATTCTGCCACCAAGATTGGTAAACATCATAATTTTAATTAATTTACATAAATCATTTACAATCTTACAGTATCCAAAGCAATGCTAAATGTTGAATGAATACCAAATGACAGCTTTATATAAGAAAAAAGGTTAACAGTAAAACAATGTAGCTTTCTTTAAAAAAAAAAGAAAGAAGAGGACCTTTCTTGGATGACTGTCAAAAAAGACTGTCTCTTTTTCACTACAGTAGAAAACTGGCTGATGTTCTGTTGGCATGGAAAATCAGAGTTCAAACTATAAAAGAAAGCTGCATTTAAGGTTAAATTTATCTTATGATCTTAGTCTTTTTGCAAAAATTCCTGTTTCTCTTACATTCTGTTTTCTTTCTCTTTACCTTTTATAAGAATCTTATGTTAAGATTAAAATGTCAAGCATGTGAAAAGCTGTTGCAAACTGCATTTACTAAATGGCATGAAAACTAGTTTGAGCCAACCCCTAAAAATAACTTCAAATTTGCATGTTAATTCTCTTTTTTAAAACTGAATAAAATTTTAGACTATTGTGGTTTTCCTTCCTTACCTTTCATTTTGGCTTACAATATTTTAGTATTATTGAGTTTTGAAGTTAATTATTTTCTTTCAGAGAGAATAATTTACAGTCTTTTGTTCATTTGTTAATTTATTTTTTAAATCTCTGTAATTAGCCATAATTCTCACAAAAAAAGGCTTATTAACCATTTTTTACTGTAGTTTTTTGTTACATATCATAGCAATGCACTGACTGGTTCAGCAAGACAATACCTATCAGACGCAGTGACATAAGTATTTGCCATTCCCTGGCCTAGTTCTCACTTCTTCATTCATTTCAGTCAATGCTGGACTTTTAGAGTAAAACATGAAGGAAATAAAATTTTTGCAGACTATTTGAAAGTATGGTTATCAAATCGTATGGTTTGATGAAAGTACAATGCTATTTTTTAAACTAAGGATTTAGCAGAATTTATACAAGACATTCATATTTATACTTTAAATGGGAAAATGTTGATTTTTTTCATCTCTAAACACTAATTTATTTAATTCTGTTACAGTAGATAGGCGGATATAAGCAGGGCAGGAGAAGCTGCTGATCAGCAGCTTTCCAGTAAGATCTCAGGAGTTAGGTGAGTGGGCTCAAGCATGCGCAATTAAGAGGCAAAATGGCAGAGTTTAACTGGTATATGACCTTCTAGGGACATTCAACTGGTAAGGAAAGAACACCTCAAGTGAGCATTCATACAACTCTAGTAAACTGTGTATGCTCCCCTCCCAACTGCTAGCAGGCCACTATACATGCAGACAACCCACCCCAAGGCAAGAATCAGGGGAGAAGGGATGCAAGAACCCAGAAGTATGCCAATGTATAAGACCCCATGTCAAAGGTCAAAAAACATCTCTCAAATTGCCTGCTTGGCCCTCTTCTAAGTGTACATTACTTCTTTTCATTCCTGCTCTAAAGTTTCTTAATGAATTTTCACTCCTGCTCTAAAATTTGCCTCAGACTCTCCTCCACCTTATGCCCTTCAGCCAAATTCTTTCCTCCAAGGAGGCAAGAACTGAGGTTGCAGCAGACCCATGCAGATTCACCACCACTAGCATACTTGGGTGCTGTGTGACTTGGATACGATCTGTTGCTAACACATTTGGTGCCACGTGACTTGTATACATTCCCCAGTGGTAAGACACCTCTATGCCTTGCCTTCTTCATCTGGAGGCATTTCACCCCCATACACTGTTTTCTTCTCCCCTTTCCCTGTCCTGCTTACTAACTAACACCCAGAACGGTTCCTCTCAGCCACAGTGTTCTGCTTCCCCCGCTGATTTCGCAGTTCACCCTGGCTCATAGGGGTGGCTCATGGGGGTGGGAAGGACTTTGGGGTACACACCGAGTAGAACTGAGGCACTAATGGCCCTTCTGGACAGGGGGCTTTCAAGAGTGAGAGGTCTAAAGCCTAAAACCAGGCAATGTCTGGGGTTTCTTCTGCCTTTTCAACTAAAATCAGCTCTTTCCAAGAACCCATACTGCCTATTCTCCTATTTTCTCTGTGTGTTTTCAGAAATGATCTTACACACCCACCAGACCATCCACCACAGGGGCAAGTTTGCCTGTTTTGCTTTTACTTCACATGCCACATGGCTTCTTAAACACACACTCCCTGTTATTTGTGTGCCCACAGCTCTTACTGTGTTTATGTGGCAGCAAAGACACGGGCTCTCTTGCAGATATCCCCTGAGATTTATACTTGTTTTTACCCTACCAGCTTGCATGACCTCCAAATCTTCCCCTGTCTGCTGGTGACATTGCTGGGACAGACACTAATTGGAACATCTGCTCTGACAGCTCCTTATGACTTACTGAGACAGCCAAGTCCAACGGGCTTGTGCACTGGGAGGAGTGCACACTGGGATGGAGCCACAGAATTTCACACGATTTGCAGTGGGGAGGAGCCTGGCCCCACCTCTACCTGGGTGGAACCCAGGGTTCAGTTTGTGAGGTGGGAAGCACAGTAGCAGGGACTCTGGCTTTGCGGAGAGAAAAGCCCTGTTTCCCTTTTTGCCTTTTTGTCCAAAAAATTCCATTAGCCTCACCCTTCAAATTGTCTGGAAGCCTAATTTTTCATGGTCATGTGACAAGGACCCAGCTCTTAGCTGAACTAAGGAGATAGTCCTACAACATCTTTGTCACCCAACATGCGGCTCGAGAAGCAGTGAAGGAGATGAAAACAAAAAAAAAATCTTTTACCCTCTTGTTTCTAAGCCTTTTCATCCTCGGACTTCTGAGGGTAGGGGAAACTGTGCCCCCACCCCCATCACTCCTGGGGGTCAAGAAGGTCAGCTTCTCTCTCCATGGTCTTTTCCTTCCTTTTTTGGGATGGACAGGCCAGCAACTGTTTCCTCCTCCCCTCACCGGAATTCCCCTCCCTGCCGGGGCTGAAATACATGGCTCAAGGACCCTGAACAACCAACTAGCTGGCATTCCCTGCCACTTACTGCCAGAGACTTTCCCCTTCCCTGGCCAAGGAGTTCAAGTCCATTGGACAGTAATTAAGCTTCTCTCCCCAGTGGAAAAACCACTTGCATAAAAATAAGAGGTTGTTCCCCCAGGCATCTTTTTCCCTACCCCATCAGCAGTTAAAGGTTTTTTTCCTTTTAGAAGGCGTTTTACTCAGCTGGAATGATAGGATCACTGTTTATATTCTCTGTAAAGTTTTAATTGTGAAAAAGACTTTGTAAGGCTGGTCTTAAGCTGTAGACAATCTGGTGTGCTTTGCATGACTGTTATAGCAAACTTCGCTGCAGGCCTTCATCTTGTTTTACATCCTGGGGTTGTGGCCTATAACCCGTGCCAAGGCTTTCTTTAGCAATCCTGCTTTAGGAAATAAGTCCTTTCTGGTTTGATATCTGCATATTTTCCTAGCCCTCTCTCTTAAAGGGCTCCACCTGGGGACTGGGTTTTCTTCTGCCTGTTTGTGCAGCAATATGTGTGCTGTGTGTAATGTCTGTAAAAAGAGCTTTAATTAATTGGCCTAAAAGAATACAAGCAATTGGATCAAGTAGTTTTTAAAGGAAATATAAAAGCTGTGGTACCCTTCAGTTCACATGACTTTAATCTTTGAAAAATGAAAGCAGCCTTTAAGATTATTGGTAAAAAGCAGATGTCATCAAAATGTAAATAGGTGGACTAAATTATGCAGGTCAGATGCAAGGTTTGCTAAGTGTTATAAACTACTTTCTGGGTTTTGAGAACTATTTGACTTGCTGGCTTCATAACTGGTAAGGCCTGGGGACATGTAGAACTAAACGCGCCCTTAATTATGCTGGAAGGAGTCAAACCTTCAAACCTTGGCTGCATATAGCGCACCATTAAACAAGTTACCAGGTTTTACATTAAGGTTAAAAATTGCTAGGAATTACCATTATATCATGTAATTGAAACTATTGAAAATAGATTTACATGTGAGATGTGTAAGAACAGTAAAATGTGTTTTTCAGTAAAAGGTTATAAGAAGGCATGGAAATATAAATTCTTGCCTAGGGTTAAAAGATTGTTTTACATTAGGTAGGATAAGACTGAAAGTTCAAACAAAAGTAGTGGAAGGATTGTGGAAATTTATCTTGCAGAAGCAGTCCTCTGTGTGAACATATTGAGTAAATTCAAAAAAGGTATTATATGGTTTTTCTGTAAATTGAGCATTAAAAGCACAATGAGGTACTCTTTAGGCATGAATCTGCTCTTCAGCAAAATTCATAAAGGGTTATAAAAGGTTTTTGTTTCTTTACAATTTCTGAGTCATCATTTTGGCAAAATAAATAACTTATTGTAATCTGGAATTCTATTTCATAACATCAAGTGTTTTAAAAATCAAACATCTTTAACAACCTTCCCAAAATGAAACTTCAGTTTCAAAATTGTCTTTCCTGATTGTCTGGCTTTTTGGGTGGATCAGAGGGCCCCTGAAACATCCAGAAAAGAAGTAAACAGGATTTTTTACATATTTAGTTACATGAGATTGCCAAAATGATGTTCAATTTTATTTAGGTCATATTGTGGTGAATAATACTAATATATGTTCCAAAATTGTATGGGATTTCTAAAATTTTAATGTCTAAGTATATGCTATCAATCATAATTAAGGTTGTTAAGTTATTGTAAACCACGGTGATAACTAAACTTTGTCAATTGGGTTTCTAACTGTAACTACCCTGGACATTTCGTAATTCACAGACAATTGTTGTCTTGTTGTAATCCTTTTCCAAAGATCATTCATAATAGGCTATAGAACTGTAACAGGTGCTCTCAAATACAGGTTTGGTTTTGATGATTTTGGAGATTGTAACATTGGAATAAAGGGAAATGTACAAGACTCATGAAGAGCTAAAATGTTCACAAATATCAAGCAAAATAAGAGTTAACTAAATGGACTGAACTCAGGAAACTGAAGGAAATCTTTTTTACTTTTGTTTGGAATATTGTTGACCCATGTTTTTTTCAGAGTCAAGGAAACTTATTTTGAACTATTTATAGCCTTTAATAATTGAGTAAGGTATACTTCTGTGAACAAAATTTGGAGCATGTTTGTTTCTCTTTGCCTGGTTCCTCTAGAATTCAGAAAGTATCTGTGAGTATTCTTAACTGTGGCAATATAGTTGTTTGCATCAGTGCAGTAAGAATCTATTTTTCTTTTGCAACAAAACACAATTGGAGAAACTGATTGTTCTATCAAGGCTTTGACTGGAAAAGTATTCTTCCCTTTAAGGAGTCAAGCTCAAGTTTCAGAGTCAATAAAAGCACAGTGGGGAGAGTAGCCTCATACCCTTGTCCAATAAAAGCACAATGGGGAGACTGATCTCATACCCTTGTCCCTGTACAGGGCTCCTGACCAGTGGTCAGCAAAGAATGTCACTTTCCAGCTAGAGGAGACAAGTCCTTCTCTCTTTATGGAGGTGTGGAGAGGCGGCACTCTTCATACACTCCAGACACACTGCAGAGCCATGCATTAGCTCTCAGAGACAAACTTCCCCCACAGAATTGAACAATGAGATCACTTGGACACAGGAAGGGGAGCATCACACACCGGGTCTTATTGTGGGGAGGGGGTAGGGGGGAGGGATAGCATTAGGAGATATACCTAATCTAAATGACGAGTTAATGGGTGCAGCACACCAACATGGCACATGTATACATATGTAACAAACCTGCACGTTGTGCACATGTACCCTAGAACTTAAAGTATAACAATAAAAAAAAAAAAAAACTTCCCACACAATCATCTCTTGGGTCAAAATAAGGGCAATTACAAGCTGACATAAATCAGATAACCAGATCATCAGGGATAGAGGCCTTTGGAATCTCCAGGTCACACTCTCCCAGAGTTCCTTGTTTACTTAATAAATATTTTATTTGCTTTATTGAATTTGACCTTCTTCCACTTTGGTTACAAAACATTAGAGCTCTACAAACTAATGAGTAAAATACAGAGGAAGCAGAAAAAAAAACCTGATTAATTCAAACTTCATTAATGCAGATGCTAAAATGATTCACCTTGATGTTTATCTTTGCATTACCTACAAATAAAGTTTTCAGCCAATTATAAATATGTGGTGCACACCTGTAATCCCAGCACTTTGTGAGGTTGAGACTGCTGGATCACTTGAGCCCAGTAATTTGAGACCAGCCTGGCCAACATGGCAAAACGCCAGCTCTACAAAGAAACACAAAAATTAGCGTGGCTGTAGTGGTGAGGCCTGTAATCCCAGCGACTCGTGTAGCTGAAGTGGGAGGATCACTTGAACCTAGGAGCGGAGCCGGATGTTGAAGTGAGCCAAGCTCGCGCCACTGCACTCCAGCCTAGGCGACAGAGAGAGACCTTATCTTAAAAAAAAAAAAAAAATTAATCTCTTGGTTAGTGCCATGGCTGTAATCCTAGCACTTTGGGAGGCCAAGGTGGTAAGATTGCTTGAGCCCAGGAGGTTAAGAGCCTGGCAACATGGCAAGACTCTGTCTCTACAAAACATTAAAAAAAAATTAGTCGGGCATGGTGGCATGTGCCTGGTCCCAGCTACTTAGGAGACAGAGCTTGGAGGAGGATGGCTTGGGCCCAGGAGGTCAAGGCTGCAGTGAGCCACAATTGGGTCACTGTGCTCCAGCCTGGGCAACAGAGTGAGACCCTGTATCAAAAAAATTTTTTAAAAGAAGATGAAGAAGAAAAAAAGAAAGAAATATGAATAATCCATAGATTGATACAATGTTAGATTTGAACATTCTAATCCAACTTGCTCTTTTTTTGCCTAAGAAAAATTGCGACACAAACAGATGTTACAACTTGTTCAAGTTCTCGTAGCTAATTAGTAGCAGAGGTGAGAATCAATGAAAATCCAAGCACTTGTACAGAATGTATAAATAACTTGGTCATGATTTTTTTTAACATCACTTACAATAACAAAGTCTGTTACATACTAAGCTCATAGTCTCATCCCTTTAAGGGGCAAAGTTTCAAACAGGTTCAGCCAGTAAACTCTGACTCTCCTGGTTATGTCTCCTCTGATCTGATGACTCACTTTTTTTTTTTTTTTTTGAGATGGAGTTTTGCTCTCTCACCCAGGCTGGAGTGCAGTGACATGATCTCGGCTCACTGCAACCTCTGCTTCCCAGGTTCAAGCAATTCTCCTGCCTCAGCCTGCTGAATAGCTGGGATTACAGGCATGGATCACCACACTCGGCTAATTTTTGTATTTTTAGTAGAGACAGGGTTTCAACATGTTGGTCAGGCTGGTCTCTAACTCCTGAGCTCGTGATCCACCCGCCTCGGCCTCCCAAAGTGCTGGGATTACAGGCATGAGCCACCATGCCCTACCGACTAACCTTTTTTATCTGACTGTAGGGTTTGGTCTCAGTCCTGCCCAATTCTACGTTCATAGGAACAACACACTGTTTCAGTATACGCCTCGACTTTCCCTGGCATATGGTCTTAGCCCTCATCCTGTTTCTGGCTTCCCAATGACTATATTCATGTTGAATTCTTCAAGGGTCCTCACTGTAAGTCATGTTACACAGAGTTTTGTTTACTTTTTAAAATAATAGGCCCGGTGCCTGTGAATTTTGGTCAGTGAGCCAAAAAATAATAATCATAGCATTACAATTCCTTTGTGTTGATTAAAAAATATTCCAAAAATAGGCTCCAAATTATGCCTTAAAAGAAGTGACACTCTACTGACAACCTCACATTGAAGAATAGCAAAAGAATTCATAGTACTTGATATTTTTTTAAAGCAATGCTCAACTTCTAAAGTACTTATCAGAAACATTTGTTTCTTTTTTAAAAATATATTTTGTATTGTTTAGTTTTTGCGGAGATGGAGCCTCACCATGTTGCTCAGGCTGGTCTCAAACTCCTGGGTTCAGGAGTGATCCTCTTGTCTCAGCCTCCCAAAGTGCTTGGATTACAGGTGGGAGCCACCATGCCCAGCCCATTTGTTTCTTAAGAGAACATTTTTTTTAAGTTTAATTATTAGTACACTAATATCAAGGTTAAAATTAGCCTTGATAATTTTATGATGGGCTTTTTTAAACCAGGGGCCTTTCAGTCCAAATAGGATTGCCTTTTTTAACTCAGCATAATTCCCCAGAGAGTCAACCAAGTAGTATTTATCAAGTCGTATATATAAGTTACTTAGATAATTCCCAATTTTAACCTTTACTTATAAGCAAAATTATTAGTTTATGAATTCAAATGATATACCTTCAAATACTCCAGGATTCAAACTTTTCACTAATTCATATCATCTTGGCTAGCCATGCCCTCAGTACCACCCATCCACAACCCCAAATTAGTTTGAAATTATCATCACATAAATAAAATGAATTAATGAAGCCTATCACAATAAACTTCTTTGGAAATACAAGATACCAATATGGCCATTACATTTAAGCTGGAACTAACCACATCTTAAATATTATACATCGGGAATAATGTAATTCATCAGGACCCAGATTATATCTGAGATACTTCAGTTCATTATGAATCAGCTTCCTTGTTTAGTTTTACAAAAATAATCCATTCAGAATTATGCAGCTATAGATTTTTACATGTATTTCCTTGATTTATAACACTCTAGACTTACTGTGAGATTGTATAGTTAACTTATTCCAAGGTACAATATATGTCTAAGATATACAAATACATGTCAATATTTTAAAATAATAAAATAGAACATATACATACATTTTTGTTGAGATGGAGTCTCACTCTGTTACCAGGCTAGAGTGCAGTGGCACAATCTCAGCTCACTGCAACCTCTGCCTCCTGGGGTCAAGCAATTCTCCTGCCTCAGGCTCCTGAGTAGCTGGGACTACAGGCGCACGCCACAACACCCAACTAATTTTTGTATTTTTAATAGAAACGGGGTTTCACCATGTTGGTCAGGATGGTCTCGATCTCTTGACCTCGTGATCCACCCGCCTCAGCCTCCCAAAGTGCTGGGATTATAGGCGTGAGCCACTGCACCTGGCCAGTAGAACTTTTTTTTTTTTTTTAATTTGAGACAGTCTCGCTCTGTTGCCAGGCTGGAAAGCAGTGGCGCAATTCCGGCTCACAGCAACCTTCGCCTCCCAGGTTCAAGCGATTCTCCTGCCTCAGCCTCCTGAGTAGCTGAAATTACAGGCATGTGCTACCACGCCCGGCTAATTTTTGTATTTTTCGTAGAGACGGGGTTTCACTGTGTTGGCCAGGATGGTCTCGATTTCTTGACCTTGTGATGCACCCGCCTTGGTCTCCCAAAGTGCTGGGATTACAGGCATGAGCCACGGTGCCCGGCCAATAGAACATATTTTTAAGTTTTGCACAGGCTACTACCGCCTGAGCATTTTATTTATGATCACATATTTCACTGACATTCCTTAACAAGCATGAATGGGGAAATCTCTTACAGTTTATTATTTTTATAATGTCACACAATACACAGCTAGCCTACATAGATAGATACATGCCATTTAAAATATTAACATTATTGCCTTATAAGTAATGATATAAAGAGTTACAGATCTAATCCACTTGTTTTATTTATTTGTGTTTAATATTTACTTTATTTTCTTGATTGACTGATTGCCATTAGGGAAGGGACTTTGAGGAGGTAACATCCAAGCCATGATCTAAAAGATGAGAAAAACCAGCCACAGTAAAAACTGAGGGATGAGTGTTTGAGTGGGAACAACACACACAGAGTTCCTAAGTATGGAAAGAGTTTGGCCTGTGTGAAGAGCAAAAGAAGTCCAGTGTGGTGAATAATGAGAAAAGACAGGATTAGAACAAAATGATACTGGAGAGAAAAT
Organism: Rhinopithecus roxellana; assembly: GCF_007565055.1. NCBI lineage: Eukaryota > Metazoa > Chordata > Mammalia > Primates > Cercopithecidae > Rhinopithecus > Rhinopithecus roxellana. Next base: position 37,239,744 of record NC_044556.1, on the reverse strand, counting down.
ATGAACCAGACTGTATAGGGCCTTACAGAGAAGTCTGAATTTCATTCTGAATGTAATAGAAAATCACTGAAGGGTTTTAAGAAGGCACACAATCTGAAGTATATTTTTTGTTTTGTTTGCTCTTCTTGTTTTGTTTAATTGAAATTTTTATTGAGATCATTGTAGATTCACTTGCAATTATAAGAAGTAATACAGAGAGATCTTGCTTACGCTTTATCCAATTTCCTTCAATGGTAATATTTTGCAAAACTATAGTACAATACCACAAGCAAAACATTGACATTGATACAAGCCACCTATCTTATTCAAATTTCCCCAGTTTTATTTGCAGTTATGAATGTGTGTAAGTTCTATAACATTTTTGTCACTTGCAAGTTTATGTGTCCATCACCACAGTTCAAGTACTGAACAGTTACAACACCACAAGGATCCCTCATGTTGTACTGTTTTAAAACCACACCTTTCTCCCTCCACCATCTGCCCATTGCCAACCTCTGGAAACCACTAACAGTCCTCTATTTCTAAAATTTTGCCATTTCCAGGTTAGCACATTATGTAATCTTTCATGAATGGCTTTTTTTAACCAGGAGCCCTTTTAGTGCAAATAGGATTGGCTTTTTTTAAATTCGGCATAATTCCCTGGAGAGTCATCCAACTTGTATATATCAAGAGCTCACTCCTTTTCATTACTGATTAATATTCCATTGTATGGGTGTACCAAAGTTTGTTTAAACATTCACCCATTGAAGGACTTGGTATTTCATTCTAGTTTCTGGCTATTGCAAATAAAGTTGCTATGAACATTCATGTACAGGTTTTTGTGTTAACATGTGTTAATACATGTTTTCATTTCTCTAGGATGAATGTCCAAGAGTGCAATTGCTGAGTTTTATTGGTAATTGAAAATTTTATTTTATAAAAAGCTTCTAAACTTTTCCTGAATAGCTGTGCCATTTTACCTTTCTACCAACAATGTACGAGTGATCCAGTTTCTTTACATCTTTACCAGAACTCAGTATTATCACTATGTTTTATTTTAGCCATTCTGATAGGTTGTGGTTTTAATTTGTATTTTTCTCATGGCTAATAATGCTAAGCATTTTTTAATGTGTTTATTTGCCATTTATATAACCTCCATGGGGAAATGTCTATTCATGTCATTTTCTCATTTTCTAACTGGTTATCTTTTTACTGTTGCCTTTTTATATATTCTAATTCCCAGTCTTTTGTTGCATATATGATTTGCAAATATTTTCCCAGTCTGTAGCTTATCTATTCATCTTCTTCAGAGGGTCTTTTACAAAGTGAAAGTTTTTCATTTTTATGGAGTCTAATGTATCAACTTATTCTTTTATGGATTCTACTTTTAATGTCAAATCTAAGAACTCTTTCCCTAGTCCAAATCCTGAAGATTTTCTCTGTTTTTTTTTTCTAAAAGCTTTATATATTAAATTTTATGTTTAATCTATGATTCATTTTTAGTTAATATTTTTATAAGGAGTGAGAGTGAGTCTTAAGGTTCTTTTTCTTTTCTTTTCTTTTTGCCTATGGGTATCCAACCAATTGCTCCAGCATCATTGATTGAAAAGGTGATCCTTCCTGCATTGAATTGCTTTTGCACCCTTGTCAAAGTTCAGTTGGAAATATTCATATAGGCCAATTTCTGGATTCTCTATTCTCTTCCATTGTTCTATGTGTCTGTCTCTCCATCAGCAATAAACTGTTTTGCTGTTTTGATTACTATAGATAGTAATCCACAGTATTAAGTAGAGGGATTTCTCCCACTTTTTTCTTCTTTGTTATGATTATTTTAATTTTTCTATGACTTGTGCTTTCTTCATGTAACTTTCAATATAAGCTTGTCTATTGCTAAAAAAAATTCACTGGGATTTTTATAGGAATTGTATTAAATCTGTGAACCCTGAATATCTGAGACAGGTCTCAGTTAATTTAGAAAGTTTATTTTGCCAAGCCTGAGGACATGGACCCATGACACAGCTTCAGGAGGTCCTGACAACATGTGCCCAAAGTGGTCAGCACACAGTTCGGTTTTGTACATTTTAGGGAGACATGAGACATCAATCAATGTATGTAACATGAACATTGGTTTGGTCTGGAAAAAGTGGGGCAATTCAAAGCAAAGGTGAGGGCCGGGCACTGTGGCTCAAGCCTGTAATCCCAGCACTTTGGGAGGCCGAGACGGGCGGATCACGAGGTCAGGAGATCGAGACCATCCTGGCTAACACGGTGAAACCCCGTCTCTACTAAAAAAATAAAAATAAATTAGCCGGGTGAGGTGGCGGGCGCCTGTAGTCCCAGCTACTCGGGAGGCTGAGGCAGGAGAATGGCGTAAACCTGGGAGGCGGAGCTTGCAGTGAGCTGAGATCCGGCCACTGCACTCCAGCCTGGGCAACAGAGCGAGACTCCGTCTCAAAAAAAAAAAAAAAAAAAAAAGCAAAGGTGAGATAACTTGAAGTATGGAGGGAGCTTCCAGGTCATAGATAGAGAAGAGACAAATGATTCCACTCTTTCGAGTTTCTTATTAGCCTCTCCAAATGAGGCAATAAGATATGCATTTATCTCAGTGAGCGAAGAGTTGACTCTGAATAGAATGAGAGGCAGTTTTGCCCTAAGCAGTTCCCAGCTTGACTTTTCCCTTTAGCTTAGAGATTTTGGGGCCCAAAGATTTGTTTTCCTTTCACAAACCAGTTGATTAGTTTGAGACATTAACTAACTACTCTGTTAGTTATAGTAACAGTTATTATAGTAATAGTTAATAATAAAAAATTATTAACATTTTTACTCTGTTGAGTCCTCCAATCCATGAACGTGATGTATCTCTCCATTTATTTAGGTCTTCTTTGAGTTATTTCTTCATAGTTGTTAGAATACAAATCCTGTACATGTTTTGTTAAGTATGTACTACATGTTTCATTTTCTTTGGAGTGATTGTAAATGGTACAGCTTTTAATTTCAGTTTCTTCATGTTCATTGTTAGTATATAGAAATGTGACTGTATTTTTCTGTATTGTCTTATATCCTGCAACATTACTGAACTTACTTATTTCCAGAGTGAATTTTTAATTCCTTGGTATTTTTTTTTACAGACCATCATCTCATTGGCAAATGGGAACAGTTTTATTTCTTTCCTTCCAATCTATATGCCTTCTATTTCTTTTTCTTGACTTATTGCAATGGCTAGAATTTCAAGCATTATATTGAATAAGGATGATGAGAGAAGACATCCTCACTTTGTTCCTAGTCTTAGAGAGAAAGCATTCAGTTTTTCATTCAGTGATGTTAGTTGTAGGATTTTTATATATGCTCCTTATCAAACTGAGATAATTCTCCTCTACTCCTAACTTGCTGAGTGAATTTAATTTCCAAATAACTCAGGATGTTATATGGGGACTAGAATGGAGGAGAGAAAGAGAGAAAGTGAGGTGACTAGTTAAGTGACTATCACAGTATATAAAACTAGGACGATGGCTGTCACTTGAAGTAGGGCACGGAGATAAGTTGACAGATTCAAGAACATTTTGCTGTAGAATCTGTAAGTTTTTCTAATGATTGGATGATTAGAATGAGAAATTGCATTTGGCAGCAAATAATAGAAAATTCTACTACAATGACTTAAATAGAGAAGTGCTTCTCCCATTTAACAAGTCTGAATCTGAGTAGTCCAGGGCTAGTATGGTAGTTCTGTGATGTCATCAATGTCATAAGATCGTTCTATCTTTTGCTCTCTCATCATTAGTGTATGGCTTTCAAACATATGGTCACAAGATAAATGCCATACTTCCAGGCACCACTGCTGAGTTCCAGTAAGGAAGATAGAGGCAGAGTTACAAAGATTTTCTTTTAGTGAGATTTCATTCAGAAACATAAGCACTTCTAGAAACATCCATCAATAGGTCCTTGATCAAAAGTATGTTATTAACCACTCAGATTCAAGGGAGGCTAGGAAATGAGTATTTCATTTTCCAGCCCCTAGAAAGTTTATTACAATAGTGTCAGGTGAGCCAGTTCATAGTATCTGCCACGGTAGGAATGATGGAGAGTAATGAATCACGGATGACTTCCAGGTTTCACAATGATGGATTACTGGATCAATTTACAGTTTATTAAAGATAAATAAGATTTGAATAACAACAGATTTTTAATGGAAATCAATAATTCCATTTCGGACATGTTGAGATTAAAATGAAGTAGTAGGACATGGCCTTGTGGAACTTCAACATTTAAATGTTAGTTTGAGAGTAAACTCATAAAATAGATTGCATAGCTAAAAAGGTAAAAGAAAAAAACAATAGCATGGTATCAAAGAAATCAAAAGGGACATATGTTTCATGGAGAAGGAACTCAACAGTGTGGAATGCTACTGAGAAGCTAAATAAAATGAAGAAAAAAATTTTCTATTGGATTTGGCAAAATGAAAGTTGCTGATGATTGTATTCATTAGAACTTATTTCAGAAGCAAGAAACAAAAATCCAATTAAACCCAAATAGGGCTCTGCTTTTTTATCCCCACACAACAGAAAGTCTTTACGTAAGCAGCTAAAGACATCTGTTGGCAGCTGAACATCAGGGCCTGCTTCTCTGGGATTTCCTTGGACTTTCTCTACTAGTTGCAAGATGGGTGTCATTGCTCTGGACTCATATCTATGTGCAAGACAGGAAAAAAAGGCAAAGGTGTGGTACCAGCAACATGTGTCCTTTATCAAGAATAGAAAAACTTGACATGAATCCACATGGAATGAATCCTGAGTAGTAGGAGAAGGAAAGTCCAGAGCTCTTCTTTTCTGAGGCTTTAGGCCTGTGTGTGAGGGTCTGCCCTCCCAGATCAGTACAGTGACCCCAACGGTGATCATGTCCTGAAGGGGGGATGCTGAGATTGTTTTGGCAGCTGAAGTAGCACCAGCCTCTTTGGTAATACATGGAAATGATAATCTTTAATTCTTAGGCCTAGCTTGTCCCATAAAGTGTTAGGTAAATTGAACAACATCATATAAAAGTGAAGTTACATTACATTCTTCACTAGGTTCTTCATCCATGGACACATTAAAGATGAACTGAATCTTGGTCTAAGAATAGGTTTTCTAAACAAAACCAATGGAAGAAATTTTTTAAAATTTAGAACCTTGATATGGTAATTATTTGTAAAGATAGTTATCTGTAAACATCTAAAATAAAATAAACTAAAATAAACTAAAAAAAGAAAACAGAACAACTTTCCAAGAAGCCCTTATCCCCAGAATTCTTTTACATCTCATTAGTCAGAACTATGTCACGTGACCACCCTAAACTGTAAGGGAAGCTCTGGGAAAAAGACCATTTAATTTTTCTAGTCTCTATAGTGAAAATGGACAAAGGAAAAATGCACTAGAATTGGATGATTAGAACAACCAAAAGTGCCTGCTGTGATGACCTTGATCACAGCAGCTTTACTGGTGTGGTGAGAATGAAATCAGATTCTAAGGATTAATAAGAGTAATTGGGAGGTGAGGTAGTGAAACACAATGAGTAGAAATGTTTTCTATCTGACCAGAGGTTTGTGAAAAAATAAAGCAAAAAATTTTCCCAGGCCCCACAACTCAATCTAGATACCATTCCACTTCTCTGCCTCTCTTCGCATGAAGCAGTAGGCTGTGTTTGTAAGATGATGGAAATTGTTTTGTAGTGAAGAGGGGGAAAGACTAATGATGCAGGGAGGCAAGAGGACACAAAAGAAGACTCCAAATGGTTCATACCTGTGGGTTTCAGCCTGCTTGTAATCCCTCCCTGACCATCAGACTTTCAACTTGCTTAAACAGCGTCCACAATTGCAATTGCATAAGCCAATGCCTTGTAATAAATCTCTTAAAATTCCTGGTTTGGCTTCTCTAATTGATCACTAACTGATAACAGAATTTGGTCCCTGAAAAGTCCTTGAAAAGGCAATAAAGTTATGTACTGTTTTCCGTGAAAGCAGAGAAGAGGGACACTTGCCTGTAGAGGTGAATGAAGTCTTCTGAAATGTAGTTTTATTTAAACTAAGTCTTAAAGAATTATTAAAAATGACTAAGACAAGGAAGGAAGAGAAGCAGTGGTGTGCTGGCAAAACAGCTCACTGGAAAAAATCAAACTTTATCTGTAGCATTTGATAACTTCCTGGTATATATACTCCCACCATGCCCAATTTTAAGCTACCAGTGTAATGTCACAGAATATAGAGTTGGAAAAAGGTGTACACAATCAGCTTTCATAAGTGGTATGAGTTTGCATCACTGATTAGAAGGGCATAGGAGGAACATCATGCACAATAGAAAAGTAAACACCAAACTTCTTTCTTCCACAATATACTTTATCATGGAGAAAAAAATCTAGTGGACACCCTTCTTCACCCAGTTGTCTTTGCAGTAAAAAGCAAAACTCAGAAGCATGCCTGAGGTTTTTGACAACATGTAATAATGAGCACCATGATGATTAATTCAAACAAGAAACTTCTAGACATTTTCTTATAAAGGCAGATATTATTGTTTGGCTGGGGTCAATGACTAGCAAACTCACAGATGTGATTCAAACCTAGGCAGCCTAGAGAGAATGCTGTTTCAACTATAGAATGCTTCTTCCCTACTGCTTCCTATTATAAGAACAAAGTCAAGAGACCAAAATATGTACCTGGAAAAAACGTACATACCCTATTAATCTGGAGTTAAATTTTTGAGCATCTCTGTAGTGAGATTAAGATGTCCACTTGGTGGCAGGGCACATTTAATGCCCTGGATTACAGTGGATCTGTAATCCCAGGACTTTGGGAGGTCAAGATGGGAGGATCACTGGGGGCCAGAAAGCCCAAACCAGCCTGGGCAACATAGCAAGACCGTGTCTCTAAAAAAAAAAAAAAAAAGGGAGCTTAGATTTGCAATAATTTAAAAGTCAGATTCTAACTCATACATCTATGGCTAATTGATTTTAGGCAAGGGTACCAAGACCATTCAATGGGGAAAGAATAGTCTCGACAAATGGTGCTAGGACAAATAGATCTCTACATGCAAAAGAATGAAGTTGGACTTCTACCTCACACCATATGAAAAAAATAAACTCAAAATGTGTCAATGAGAACTAAAATCATAAAACTCTTAGAAGAAAACATAGGGGTAAATCTTCATGAGTTTGGATATGGGCATGGTTTCTTAGATATGACATTAAAAGAGTACAAGTAATACAAAAATAGATAAATTAGACTTCATCAAAATTAAAAACTTTTGTGCATCAAAGAACATTACCAAGAAAGTGGAAAGATAATCTACAATCTACAAAATGGGAAAAACATATTTGCAAATAATATATTTATCAGGGTCTAGTATCCAGAATACACAAAGAACTCTTACAACTCAACAACAAAAAGATTAAATTTAAAAATGAGCAAAGGACTTGTATAGACATTTATCCAAATATATACAGATAACCAAAAGCACATGAAAAGATACTCAACATCATTAGCCATTAGGGAAATGCAAATCAAAACAATAATGAAGTACCACTTCACACCCATTAGCATGACTATAAAAAAAAAGAAAAGAAAAGTACTGGTGAGCATGTAGAAAAGTTATAAACCTCATACACTCCTGGTGGGAATGTAAAATGGTTCATTGCAGTGGAAACAAGTTTTGTGACTACTCAAAAAGTTAAATAGAGAATTTACCATATGATCAAGCAATTCCACTCCCAGGTCCATAACAAAAAGCATTTAAAACAGGTATTCAAAGAAACACATGTTCAGAGCAGCACTATTTACTATAGTTGAAAGACAGAAACAATAAAATGCCCATCAAGAAATGAATGGAGACCATCACAGCAGCTCACACCTGTAATCCCAGCACTTTGGGAGGCCAAGGCAGGTGGATTACTTGTGGTCAGGAGTTCAAGACCAGCCTTGCCAACATGATGAAACCCTGTCTCTACTAAAAATACAAAACCTAGCTGGGCAATGGTGGTGCGCTGCTGTAATTCCAGTTACTCAGGAGGCCAAAGCACAAGAATCACTTGAACCTGAGTGGCGAAGGTTCCAGTGAGCCAAGATCATGCTACTGCACTCCAGCCTGGGTTACAGAGTGAGACCCTATCTCAAAAAAAGAAGGAAGAAGAAGAAGAACAGAAGAAGAAGAAGAAGAAGAAGAAGAAGAAGAAGAAGAAGAAGAAGAAGAAGAAGAAGAAGAAGAAGAAGAAGAAGAAGAAGAAGAAGAAGAAGAAGAAGAAGAAGAAGAAGAAGAAGAAGAAGAAGGAGGAGAAGGAGGAGAAGGAGGAGAAGGAGGAGAAGGAGGAGAAGGAGGAGAAGGAGGAGAAGGAGGAGAAGGAGGAGAAGGAGGAGAAGAAGGAGAAGAAGGAGAAGAAGGAGAAGAAGGAGAAGAAGGAGAAGAAGGAGAAGAAGGAGAAGAAGGAGAAGAAGGAGAAGAAGGGGAAGGGGAAGGGGAAGGGGAAGGGGAAGGGGAGGAGGAGGAGGAGAAGGAGGAAGAGGAAGAGAAATGAAAGGATAAACTGTGGTATGTACATCAAATGGAATACTACTCAGCCATAAAAAGTAATGAAGTACTGATACATATGGATGAACCTCACAAACATTACATTGAGTGAAAAAAGCTAGAAACAAAAGGTTACATATTATATTATTCTATTGGTATGAAATATCCAGAATAGGTAAATCTGTAGAGATATAACACACACTGGTAGTTGCCAGGACTTGAGAATGGGGAGTACACAGCTTATGGGGTATGGACTTTCCTGTTGGGGTGATGAAATGTTTAGAACTACATGGAGATGGTAATTGCATGGTGAGTATACTAAATGCCACTGAATTGTTCACTTTGAAATGGTTAATTCTATGTTATATGACTCTCACTTAATTTTTTTTTAAGCCAGGCCCTACAGATGAAACTCAAGTTATGCAACCAGAAATAATGTCTCCTAAAGTACTGATTTTCACTTTATGTTTAGATCAAGTGAATTCTATTTCATATTTTGGACTTATTTCACTGAATTTAAAAGCTAAACTAGATGTAGCTTTCAATCTCCCAAAAAAGCAGTATAAATTATAGTTACAAGATAGATGGTTGAGTGGTTTTTTTCCTCAAGTAGTTTAAAACATATTTAAGGTTCATAACAGGAAAGGTAAGTAATATTTAATATAGTTGGATTATTTCTACATAATTGGCTTTTCATTTGTGATCTGGTTTGGGACTGTTTATTTCAGTTTAGTAATTAACCATTATCATCCTTATTAATGAAACAGAAACCACCTCTTCTAATCATTTATGAAACACTTGTCACACAAAGTCTAAACAAAAAACAGGATCTGGGCAAAGTAACTGCCCTTTAAAAGCTACTGCCACTAATTATAAGGTTATTCAGGTTATTTTGTTGTTGTTTTCCATTTATTATGATAAAATCCTAGAGACCTACAGCATTTCTTTTGGCATAGCTCTTCTAGAATCTATCTGAATTCTTTTATACAAGGGTAATTATTTTAACAGTACTTTTATCCACTAATGTGAAAAGTTGAGTTGTCAGCTGCTTATTTATGTCTATTAAGTTATTTTTTAAAGTTTCCTATTAAGACACCCTTAGAGACATTTTTTTTTTTCTATTCTACTTAATTTTTAGTTGACTGAGTGAAAACGCATGGGAGAGAGTTTAAGATACATTTCTCAGTTTAAGGTATATCTCTTGCAGCCAGGCACAGTGGCTCACACCTATAATCCTAGCACTTTGGGAGGCCGAGGTGGGCGGATCACTTGAGGCCAAAAGTTCAAGACTAGCCTGGCCAACATGGTGAAACCCAATCTCTACTAAAAATACAAAAATTAGCTGGGCACGGAGGCGGGTGCCTGTAATCCCAGCTACTATGGAGGCTGAGGCTGGAGAATCACTTGAACCCGGGAGGCGGAGGTTGCAGTGAGCCAAAATGGCACCACAGCACTCCAGCCTGGGCAACAGAGAGATTCTGTCTCAAAAATGAATAAATAGGGCCGGGCGCGGTGGCTCAAGCCTGTAATCCCAGCACTTTGGGAGGCCGAGACGGGCGGATCACGAGGTCATCCTGGCTAACATGGTGAAACCCCGTCTCTACTAAAAATACAAAAAACTAGCCGGGCGAGGTGGCGGGTGTCTGTAGTCCCAGCTACTCGGAGGCTGAGCCTGGAGAATGGCGTGAACCCGGGAGGCGGAGCTTGCAGTGAGCCGAGATCGCGCCACTGCACTCCAGCCTGGGCTACACAGCGAGACTCCGTCTCAAAAAAAAAAAAAAAAAAAAAAAAAAAAATACATCTTGTAAGATGGTACAAGCAAAATGTCTCAAAAAAAAAAAAAAATACATCTTGTAAGATGGTACAAGCAAAATTATCAATTTATGTACCCAAAACCAAAATTAGATTTAAATTTCCAATTTTAAAAGATTATTTACTGAGATTTAATGAGAGTGCCACAAAGTTTTAAATGGTTTATAGAAAAATATATTGCACTGTTGTAATTCTTTCTTTCCAAAGTTTCGTATTTTATTGAGTTGAGAATATTATTAAATTAGGAAGATGAGGCAAAAAACTAGAATGCTAATCAGAATATAAGGAATAATCATGGGATGCCAGCTTTGTATACATATGATGCTAGTGACTGGTCATCAATTGAATACGTTCTTTGAGCTGCTTTTCTGGCACTTTTCACAATTCACAGCTGCACTTTGCTAGCATAAGGGGTCAATCTGAAGCTGTGAAACAGGAAAAGGCTCTAATCTGTGATTGGTGATTCAATTCATGATCTTTTTTTCATTATCATCCCATTAGACTCTTGGTCTGTGACTATCTTCCTTACTGTTGTGTCTCCAGTGCCATCACAAGGCCTGGCTCACAATAGGTACTCAGTAAGTATTTATTGTATAAGTGAATAAATGTTCAAGAATGAATGGCTATGTTAATCAACTGAGCTGCCTCTAGGATTCAAGAAAGTCAGAATACTCAAGGCGTTCTTTATCTTATACCTTCTATTTTGAATTCAAGACTTATTCTCATTTCGTAGAAGAAAAACTAGTAGTTGACAATTTGTTTATGCATCTGTTAGTACTTTATCTTGCTGGGCTGTAATTGCTTTCATTCATATGTATCTAACCAATTGATTGTGTATAGCTTGCAAGCAATGGTCATTTTTACTTTTATTTCTCTGGTACTTAATATGGTGACTTGCATGTAAGAGATACTTAACAGACGTTTATTGAATCTGAGGTTGATACTTTTTAGAAAATATTATCTTCATTTTATGTTGTTTCTAGTACTCTAATGTAGTACAGACTTCAGAATTCAGAAATCTATAGAAAATGACAGAGGCATTTCTACCTATGTATAACTTTAATATATTTTCTAAATCTTATTGATTAGCACTACATTTTAAAAATCATATTAATAAAATCACCAATGAATAAATAAAATGAATAAATAAAACCTCATGACAATCTCAATTTCAAGGGCAGGAAAATTGTCTAAAGTGTTCTAGTTACGGTTTTCCTATCTAGAGAATTTGGGAAACAATACTGCCCAATATATTTCCATAATACCAGTTAAAATCTTCTGGAAAAATAGTACTTTTTCTCCAAAGTGTCAAGGTATATGAGCACCTGTTAAGGATCTTATTCTGGGGAATGGAGAGTGGGCAGAAGGAACACCTCGTTAAATGACCAGGTGAATCACCCTTGTATGAATCAAAGAACTGAACAATACAAAGGAGAACTTGTGGTTTCACCATTTATGACCCCGACAACCTTCACCTGGAAATTTCACCATTGATTTTGGACTGTCAGATATTTTGTATAAATGCACTTTAAAATGTAGAATTAAATACTCTAGGACTTTTTTTCATTATATCCCCCTTTCTTCAAGCAATCATATGTTTGATATAATATTATAGAAATACACATCATATGTGGAGACTGTTTCATTGTCGTTGTCTGTTTGTGTAATGGGGCACTGACAGACCAGCTCAGGCTCTAATTGTAAGGGTAAAAATTTATTCACATTTTTAATGCAGTGTTTATGACTATTTGGCACTTCTCTTTATATTAATTCTAGAGTTAGAATGGGTATTTTAAAGATTATCTACGGAGAATGATGGTTGCTCTTTCTTATTTTTTAATTAAATCAAGTAATTCTTTGTTTCTGGGTCCTGCCAGAATGAACTTGTATCATTTTGACAAGATGCAGAAGTGGCACTGATAGTTATTAAAAGCACCAAAGCATTAACCTCAACAACCTCATTTTTCACTTGGAATACACATTTAAGTATTTTATCAAGCTGAAATCAAACACTAAAAATTAGAGTGAAAAATTGACCCATTCTCTTTAGCCTAAAAAGAATAAATGTGATCAAAAGTAAGGGCATTAGTATAAAGAGGGTGTTCATAGTTGTTTTAGTGTCAGTTAATGTAATCCTATTCACTTATGGTTGGTGTAACTTAAGTGTCAGGAAATTATTTTAGAAATATTCACTACAATTATCATTTAGTTATCAGTATTTCAAGATTATAGAACACACCTATGGTCCTAGCTACTCAAGAAGCTGAGGTAGGAGGGTCTCTTGAGACTGGGAGGCAGAGGTTGCAGCGAGCCGAGATCATGCCACTGCACTCCAACCTAGGTAACAGAGAGGGACCCCCATCTCAAAAAAAAAAAAAAAAAAAAAAAAAAAAAAGAAAATAAGAACAAAGGTTATAGAATTTGTAGTACTAATAACGGATTTATTGTGCATTACATAAGAATTCTAGATTCAAGAATTTTCAGATCGGAGTACTGAGATAGCAGGCCCCCAATGACAAATTTAATTTAGTTCAATTTACAGCCATTCACAACACACCTCAATAGTAGATTCTCAACAACTACTAATGACTACCCCAAACCTCTTGCCACATGACTATACCCCAGGCACTTCACTGGCCACTAAAGGAATGCAGAGATGAATGCAACGTAAGTCCTTTCCAGGTGGGAAAGACATGTATTCAAGGAATGCAACACAGGATAAAACATGGTAAGTACTATGCAAACAAAGAACTATGAGGACATAGCGAAAGGAGAAATAATTAGCATGGCCACAATAAACATTCGTAATTGACATCTATCGTACATTCTAGCTACCTAGTATCTGAAACTTCCTTGTTTGTAAACTCCCCTCATCTTATGATTCTTGGTAGGGCAGAGCCCAGCCTCCACTATGAAAACTAAAAATGTGACTTTTCCATCCTCCCTTGAAGCTACAGCATAGGCCTATCCCATGATTTAAGCTCAACTGACCAAACTGCACCCCCCAACTCTGCCCAGTAGTAAAAACTTCCACAAAATTCTGTCTGTGATAGTAGCTACAATTGCAAATAAAGTTCCTGAAGCAACTACAGCAGTTGTTTTCAAGCAATCCCTGCAGAAAAAGCTGAAACATCTAGTGATGAGAGGATAGTGGTTGCAATGTCCTCACTAGGTCAGCTCTGCAACATAATTTTTTTTTTTAGGCAAAGTCTCGCTCTGTTGGCCAGGCTGGAGTGCAGTGGCACAATCTCAGCTCACTGCAACCTCCATCTCCTGGGCTCAAGTAATTCTCTAGCCTCAGTCTCCCGAGTAACTGGGATAACAGGTGTGTGGCACCACGCCCAGCTAATTTTTGTATTTTTAGTAGAGAGGGGTTTCATCATGTTGACTAGGCTGGTCTTGAACTCCTGACCTCAGGTAATCCACCCACCTCAGCCTCCCGAAGTGCTGGGATTACAGGTGTGAGCCACCGCACTGACCTCCAACATGGTTTTGAATGTTGCTCCTGGTTGCACAAGTGTAATCTGATTCTCCAGTCTTCCTAATAATTCTGTAGGAAACTAGGAAACCCAACATCCTTAAAATAAATGATCCTTCACTCAAACCCACCAGAATTTATTTCTACAGCGAGCAACTAACAACGTTGGAAGACACAGCAACTAATAACTAATAAGTAGTTGGCTTTTCTTCTGTCATATTTCTACATATTGACTCAGCCCAGAGTATTAAGCACGACCCTCTATCACATATCACAGCAATGATCCCCAAACGTGGCTGGCTATCAGAATCAAATTGGGGAGCTTTCAAATTCAAAATAAGACTATTTGATCAGGAGGCCCAAAGAGCACCATTCATTCATTCTATTTATTTATTGAGTTCCTGCTACTTTTTAGGCACTCTGCAGGTGCTAGGGATCAAAGGCAAAAAAAAAAAAAGTCTGTTGTCTCTACTGGAAATGACTACCTTGTGGGAAAAGAGAAAGTAATCTTATAAGCACTCTGATGAATATGTAATTATAAATGAAATAAATGTTTTTTAAAAACACGACTTTGTGACAATAATAAAGGAATCTAACCAAAACTGAAGGGTTACAGAAGGCTTCCCTCGTGAAGGATGCTTGAGTTGAGATCTGAAGAATGAGAGACATTTGAGTTGGCCCATAAGGGATCTCAGACTGAAATGCAAGAATGAAAATGTCAGATCAGTGACCAAATTAGATTGTCTCATCTCCTGGAACTATGAGACAGTGCGAGACCAAGAGATAGCAACTTCCTCTTGAGAGTGTTCAAAGGGACTATTATCAAAGGAAAGTCAAGCTTCAAAAAAGGAAAGATGGAAAATATGTTTGAAGAATCCAGATAGCCAGTGAATCTGTTCACAAAAGAAAGTGTGTTCTGGCCGGGCGTGGTGGCTCAAGCCTGTAATCCCAACACTTTGGGAGGCCGAGACGGGTGGATCACGAGGTCAGGAGATCGAGACCATCCTGGCTAACACAGTGAAACCCCGTCTCTACTAAAAAAATGCAAAAAACTAGCCGGGCGAGGTGGCGGGCGCCTGTAGTCCCAGCTACTTGGGAGGCTGAGGCCGAGAATGGAGTAAACCCGGGAAGCCAAGCTTGCAGTAAGCTGAGATCCGGCCACTGCACTCCAGCCTGGTTGACAGAGCGAGACTCCGTCTCAACAAAAAAAAAAAAAAAAAGAAAATGTGTTCTTAGGGACACAATGCAAGGCAGCAGTCTCCAAACTGGGATACTGATAACCCTAGACACACACAAAAACGTTCTTATATCATCCAGTGATGTTTTTGAGAAATCAACCTTTAGATCCACAAGAAATGTTTTTCTGCAATTGATCTTCCTGATAATATGCTTATAGTCATAAAAGTCTTTCTCCTACTTTCCAAAATAAATGCATACCTCTCAGCCAATCCAAATCTTAACGTGCTACTTTCCCCTGGCTTATGCCTCCAGAGTATCAAACAACAGCATACACGAAAATTCTGGTTTGGAAGAAATCTCCCTTAACAATGAACCAAAGCACCCTAATCCATAAGGCTTTCTATCTTTTTTATAAGGCTTGGCATTAGAGATTGGGCATTTGGGTCCACATTGCACATGAATTCAGAACAGATAAAACAAGTATATTTGTCAGGATTATTCTTTTCAATATAAATGGAATATTTTGTGGGACTCCCAAATTTTTTCAGATGCACTGACTAAAATCTGTAGATACATGGTGTGCTTTATTCAATTGGGCATTAAAACCAAATTTATCAAATCATATAATTAAGTGTTTATTCCAATTAGTCAATTCTAATCTTATAAAATGTTTATTTTCTACTTAATATTAACAAAAATTAAACTTATTTAAATGTCTGCTGAAAAATCATTGAAGACAACTTAAAAATTATCAGTAGATGTCAGGTAAAGTGGCTAATGCCTGTAATCCCAGCACTTTGGGAGGCTGGGATAGAAGGTTCACTTGAGGTCAGGAGTTCAAGAACAGGCTGGTCAACATAGTGAGATCTCGTCTCTACAAGAAAATGTTTTACATTAGCCAGACATGGTGACACATGTCTATACTCTCAGCTACTCAGAAAGTTGAGGAGGGAGGATCACTTGAGCCCTGGAGGTTGAGGCTGCAATGAGCTGTGATCATACGACTGCACTCCAGCCTGGGCAACACAGTGAGGCTCTGTCTAAAAAAAAAAAAAAAAAAAAAAAAAAAAAGAAGAAGAAGAAGAAAAAAAAATATATATATATGTAGCTATACATTTTTTTCAAGATTCTTGTAGAAGGTACACAAATACAAATGTGTAAGGAAGGGATCATGCTCATCACTGAGTGTAAACAGTGACTATACTTTTATTTGACAAGCACTATTATTTAAAGTTTATTTAATCTGTCTTCAGGAAATGGGGATAAGGAGAATCATGCTCTCTTGAATTCATCTTCACCACAGAGCCTGCCATCCCACAGAGCCTGCCACTCCCTGTTGTTAGCACTTAGCTCAATAAACTTATTTATAATACCTTTATGCACCCCACCCCTCACCTTGGCCCTTTGAGTTTACAATCCCCATAAGGGAATAGTGTGTATTTGTAATAATACAGGAAGGTGATTGTTGAGAAACAATTCTGCAAGTGTCTTACACATTTCTGCACTTACTTCCCTTTATTCATACTATATTTTCAAAGATGTTTGAATAGCAAACAGCCTTCAAAGATGAGATAGTGCCTCCCTCCATACCAAAAGGGAGACACGCTCACTAGCCTTGGGAAAAAGATTTGGGTTTCCTAAGCTCTGGATTTCTCTCCTGTCACAAACCCACTACATGCACTGGTGTCACCTAGCCCCACTTTACATCATCCTCTGGTAATTATGGATTGGAGAACCAGTGCAACAGTGATACTCTGGCTATTGCTACTGTAAAGAGTGTAAACCAAAAGTATCTAAGATGGGTCTTAATCAATTTAGGAAGTTTATTTTGCCAAAGTTAAGGACATACCCATGACAGCCTCAGGAGATCCTAACAACATATGCCCAAGATGGTCAGGGTATAGCTTGGTTTTATATTTTTTAGGAATGCATTAGACATCAATCAATACATGTAAGATGTACATTGGTTTGGTCCAGAAAGGTGGAACAACTTGAAGCAGGGGCTTCCAGGTCACAGGTAGATTTAAAGATGTTCTGATTGGCAATTGGTTGAAAGAGTTATTATCAATAGAAAGGAATGTCTGGGTTATGCTAAGGGGCTCTGAAAAAACCAAGGTTTATCATGCAGATAAGGCATCCAGATAGCAGTCTTCAAAGAGAACAAACTGTAAATGTTTCTTATCAAACTTAAAGAGTGTGTTCTATCAGTAATTTCAAAAGGGAAAGGGGTATAATGAGGCATGTCTGGCTCCCCGTTACAATCATGGCCTGAACTACTTTTTCAGGTTAACTTTGGAATACCCTTGCTGAGAGGAGGGTCCACTCAGATGGTGGGGGGCTAAGAATTTTATTTTTGGTTTACAAGAGTAATACACTTCCCTTAGTCTCTACTTCAAGAGTTTCAAATATGGTTCCCTCTAATCTTTTTAAGTGGTCTTTGTCCAGCCTCATGCAGTTTTCTCACCTGCTTGTGCTCAAGCAAGTACCTAAATATGAGTGTCTCCTTACAGTTTGTGGTCTAGGTATCTCCCTTGCCTCATCCTAAACCCAGCTCTGTCCATATCTCCAGAGCTCACTCTCTCTCTCTCACTTATTCTTGCTTTCTGTCTTGGTCTCACTGAAACTTTTTTCTCTCTGGTATTCTAACTTGTGAACTCTGGGATGCCTGGGCCTCCCTCAGGCTCCTAGTTTCTTCTCAACTCAGGGAGACCACTAGGCTCTGCCTGTGTAGCTCCTCTCCATGCTGTGCCTGGAATCTCTCTCTAGGTTGTCAATTGGGCAATCACAGGTCTCACCTTGTTTGTTTCCCCTCTCAGGATCACTCTCCAGTGCTACCTGATACACACTGTCTTGAAAATCATTGTTGCACATACGTTTTGTGCAATTTTTTAGTTGGTTCAAAACAATCAAGCAGGCAGGAGAATAAATCAAGTCCTGGTTACACCATTTTGGCTGAAGGTTGGAAGCAGAAGTATTATGTTTTGATGGCATGTTTTGCTGTCCTTTTCTCTTTCTCTCTCTCTCTATTTTTCTGAGACAAGGTCTCTGTCACCTAGGCTGGAGTGCAGTGGCAGGATCATAGCTCTGCAGTAGCAAACTCCAAGGCTCAAGTGATCCTCCCTTCTCAGTCTCCTGAGTAGCTGGGATTACAGGCACCCACCACCACACCTGGCTTACTGTCCATTTTAAGGCACAAAAGATGTTTAGTGGATGCTGGTACTTGGGCTGTCTGAAGCATAAGGCTCTAACAATCTCAGACAGATGAACTGCCTTTAAGAGGTGCAGTTGCTACATGGCACTTTTGGGCAGAGACTTCCCAGGAATCTGGATGGATAACTGTACAGAGTAAGCTGATATCTGCAGTAATGCCTGAAGAGTATCATAGCAGGACTCAGGCTTCCAGTACAATCGTCAGTTTTTCTGCTTCTGCCTCGCCATATGGCTGTTTCCATTGAGGTTTTCGTTGTTGTTGTTGTTGTTTCATTTTTTTGTGAGAGTCTCATTCTGTTGCCCAGGCTGGAATGCAGCAGCACGATCTCAGCTCACTGCAACCTCTGCCTCCTGGGTTCAAGCAATTCTCATGACTCAGCCTCCTGAGTAGCTGGGACTACAGGCACGCACCACCACACCCAGCTAATTTTTGTATTTTCAGTAGAGACGGGGTTTTGCATGTTGCCCAGGCTGGCCTTGAACTCCTGACCTCAAGTGATCTGCCTGCCTCGGCCTCCTAACATGCTAGGATTACAGGCGTGAGCCACTGTGCCAGACTGAGTCATTTCCTTTTTTTTTTTTTTTTTTTTTTGAGATGGAGTCTCGCTGTGTCACCCAGACTGGAGTGCAGTGGTGTGATCTGAGCTCAGTGCAACCTCCACCTCCAGGGTTCAATCGATTCTCTTGCCTCAGCCTCCGAAGTCGCTGATACAACAGGCTTGCACCACCATGCCTGGCTAATTTTTGTAGTTTTCATTGAGACAGGGTTTCACCATGTTGGTCGGGCTGGTCTTGAACTCCTGACCTCAGATATTCCATCCCCGCCTCGGCCTCCCAAAGTGCTGGGATTACAGGCATGAGCCACTGCACCCAGCTGTCATTTCTTAATAAACTGACACATTCCATAGCTTAATTTTCTGTGCTGTTTAATTTTGCAATCATCCCAAACAGATTGGCACAATCTATTTATGGCCCAGGCACTATAATTGTTTTTTTCTATATATTGCCTCTTTAGTTTTCACAAGCACCACATTACACAGGTACTGTGTTATTCTCATTTTACAAATGAGGAAACTGAGGCTCAGAAAAGTTAAATGACTTTTCCATCATCACATAGCTGGTAGGTGTGTATACAATTAAAATGTATACACTCCTAACCTCGTGTAATGGTTCAAGATGAAATAAATTTACACGGGAGATAAACTGGACTATTCTTCTCAAAACACTGATCACAATATGTATGGCCAGATGACCACAGGAAAGAAAGAGACCTAACATAGAAATCATAATCCTCATGTTCTAGGAGTAGTAACCTGTTGGGACTTCTTGACTTGTCCTTGAACATGGCCCATATCATACAAGACCATCGAAAGAACTGGCAGAGTGAGTGCTGCCAGGGGCAGAACCATAGCATAAATGTAAAACTAGCACTTAGGTCTCATCTACTGGGACATGCGACCATCCGTCAGGGAGAAGACCATGAAAATGGGCAAAAAGGAGTAGCTAGAGACAGAATTCCATATATATCTTGCAAATCCCAAAAGGCCAAGGAACTGCCCCATTAATTTTTAGTTCGATAAACCAAGTTAAGTTTCATAAAGGTATTCAAAACTACTAACTGAGTTAGAGGGGGTTTAAACCTGGAATGAATCTCTGTTCCATGAGAGTGATAGAGTTTCAGAGGATACTTGCTTATATCCAAGATATGCTAGAAAAAGCATTTCTTCAATAACTAAACATAGGAAGATAAAAGATCTTCAGATTCTCTTAAGAAATTCTCTGACAGAGATTGCACTGAAGTCTCAAGGAAACACTAACATAAATAATCTAAGTAAATGGCTCAATTGTGTTGTCTACAACTTAAGCATACATCGTATTTCTTTCTCCTAGATAATTTAGATTTTTTTAAATTTTTTACTTATTTATTTACTTATTTATTTTTTAAACAGAGTCTTGCTCTGTCACCCAGGCTGGAGTGATCACGGCTAACTGCAACCCTGACCTCTAGGGCTCAAGCAATCCTCATCTCAGCATCCAGAGTAGCTGGGGACCATAGGTGTGTGCCACCACACCTGGCTTTTTTTTTTTTTTTTTTTTTTCCATAGAGATGGGGGTCTTCCTATCTTGCCCAGACTGGTCTCAAACTCCTAGTCTCAAGTGATCCCCCCACTTGGCCTCCCAAAGTGTTAGAATTACTGGCGTGGGCCACTACACCTGACCCAAAATAATTGTTTAACAATTGAATTGAATTTCCACTATGCTTCCATCAATTATATTACATATTATTCCTTGAGTGAATTTTAAATGGATAAGAACATCAGATTAAATATTCCATATGTCAGTGGTCATTTAAATTTCAATGAATATACTAAACAACAATAATGTTCAGTGAAATTAGTAATACTTTAAACTTTTAATAAAACTGTGTAAATTAATTACTTAAACGGTTAATGTTCTGAAAGTAAAGCTTAATTGGACATTTTAAAAAAGTAAATACCAGGGGAATCTTCTGGCAGAAAATCAAGAATAAAATCAATTCAAAGAAGTTCTGTTATTTTAATGTGAATAATATCATTGACAAGATGGCATAACAAAAGATTTTTATCATACGGTTTTTAAGGAATATCTGAACAGAAAATTTGAATCTCTTTTGGTCAAAGACGGCTTCTCTGTTTTAAATTCATACTAATTTAATAGTTAATTAGTATGAGTGAACTTACCACTATTACATTTAAAGAACATTTTAGAAAGTTTTAAAACACACCAATGCCCTTTACTAGTAGTCATTTCATAAAAAGTTGTGAAGAATAAATGAGCAAATACCTGTAAATGCTTATCAGATGCCTAAAACATATAAAGAGTTCAATAAATATTCATATGTTGTGATTGTTATCATTTAAGATATTTTTGTGCTGGTTGGAGATATTAGGTTTAAGTTTTGTTACTACTTTCATTTTGTTTAACAAAGATGTGTCATTAAATCAAATTCACCAAAGAATCCCCATAGCACATTTTGTGTTTTATTTTATGTACTTATTTTAGAGATAGAGTCTTGCTGCGTCACCCAGGTAAGTGTGCAGTGGTGCAATCATAGCTCACTGCAACCTGGAACTCGTAGGCTCAAGCAATCCTCCTGCCTCAGCCTTCTGAGTAGCTACCACACCACCATGCCTAGTTATTCTTATATATATTTTTTGTAGAGGCAGGGCCTTTGCTATATTGCCCAGACTGGTCTCAAATTCCTGGCCTCAAGCAGTTCTTCTGCCTTGGCTTCCCCAGGCATACTGGGAGTACAGACATGAGCCACTGCACCTGGCCTTATAGCATGTTTTAAAGGGAAAAAAAAATGTCTAGTGATACCTGAAAAAGTTCACATTGTTTAGAAATTACATTACAATTATAAACCTTTATTAAAAACATATACAACCTTGTAAATGAAAAAGCAGAAGCCTTGGCATCAGTCCAGTAGAGAAATTTGACTATACCATCACTATGAACCCATTCAGGAGTAACAAAGCTAAAGTATAATCCTGCCAGTACTTCTCATATGTACACAAACCACTCACAAATTTTTAAAAAGAAATGAAAAGAAATAAAGCAAGCATGCTTATCTAACCCAACTTTCCAATTTATTAAAAATTGAAGCCACTCTCTTACTGGGAATTGTGGTTTATATTGCACACAGAATTTTAAGATTTAGTGTTTCTCTGGCTTTTGCCCTCACTGTCTCTTCAAGTCACCTGTCTTCCACACTCATATTTATGGATGTTCTAAGGAATGCATCACATGTGACAACAAAAATGACTGGTCAAAAATAATCTGGAATTCTTGTTGTTTAGCTTCATCTATCTCACTAAAATAGTGATCTCTACTCGGTACCTTCTACTGCATGGGACTGCCTTTGTTAAGCACCAGTTCCACCTCAGGTGGGTATTACCCTGTCCACGAAATACCATATCCCTTGGTCCACTGCCACCTTCTCTGAGTGAGCACCATGACTAATTCCCAAAGGCCTCACTCTCTTCCACCTCTAATACTACAATCTGCCTTTAAGAAGCTGAGCCATGCTACAGAAAATGTAAAATCATAGGGATTGTGCTATGACAAAAGTATAATTTCTAATTTTAGTTAGACCCTTAACACCCCTCATTAATCTTTAACCATTGTTACCTCTCCTTCTACAGCAGATTGCTAAAATGGCCATGCATTCTTTCCCTGCCTTAAAGAAGTGGGATTTATTTCTCCACACCATGCTTCTCAAAGCAGGGGATTTGAAATAACAATAATAATAACAAATACTTATCTACTTTTTGAATGCAGGTTGACCACAGGATTTGTTTTGGCCAATGAGGCATTTTGGCATACATGAGGAAGCAGAGATTTAAAAAACATTTGCATGTTGGAACTTAGAATGATCTTGTAATCCTGTAGCCATGTGAACAAGCTGGGGCTAGCCTGATACAGGATGAGAGACACATGATTCAGTCACCCTCATCACCACAGTTGACAGCCAGCCTATCACCAGACAGACATGTGAGTGAATCCTTCCAGGACCAGCTAGACTCGGCCAACCAACCAATCACAAACTAGAATCAGATGAACCTGACCCAGACCAAAGCTATCCAGCAGTTTCATGAACAAAATAAATGGTTTTCGTTTTAAGCCACTGCATTTTGGAATAGTTTATTATGCAACAATAGATTAATGATACACCCTTTGACTCACTTCAGTAATTATTCTAAACATTTGCATCATCAATGACTGCTCCTACTCTTATTCTTAGCACCTAACTTTATCTCCTTTTTTTATGGGTAAAACAGACACACTTAACTTCCCACACTTCCCCAATAGCACACTATAGCACAGTGGTAAAGAGAACTGGTTTTGAAGCCAAATTACCTGCTCTTCTCTTGACTCTGGGCACATATAAGCTGTAAGACCTAGAGAAAATCACACAACTTCACTGCGTCTCATGTTTCTTTTCTGTAAAAGTAGGGATAGTGATAATATCCACCTCATAGAGCTGTTATGAGAATTATAAATGAAGAGTTTAGATCATTATATTGTATACAGTGAATGCTATATAAACTACCATTTTTTTTTTTTTTATTGTGCACTGGTCAGTGATCCAGAGCTTAATGTTTTTAACATACCATACTTATATATTCACCTATTACTACATTCACACATTTAAACTATATGTTTCAGACCAGACGCGGTGGCTCATGCCTGTAATCCCAGCACTTTGGGAGGCCGAGGTGGGTGAATCACCTGAGGTCGGGAGTTAGAGACCAGTTTGACCAACATAGTGAAACCCCGTCTCTACTAAAAATACAAAATTAGCTGGGCGCGGTGATGCATGCCTGTAATCCCGGCTACTCGGGAGACTGAGGCATGAGAATCGCTTGAACCCGAGAGGCGGAGGTTGCAGTGAGCGGAGATTGCACCATTGCACTCCAGCCTGGGCAACAAGAGCGAAATTCCGTCCCAAAAAAAAAAAAAAAAAAAAAATTATCCAAGCATGGCAGCATGCACCTGCAGTCCCAGCTACTTGGGAGACTGAGGCAGGAGAATTGCTTGAACCCAGGAGGTGGAGGTTGCAGGGAGCCAAGATCACACCACTGCACTCCAGCCTGGGCAATAGAGTGAGACCATCTCAAAAAAATTTATATAAATTAACAAAGTATATGATAAAATATATGTTTCAGTGGTTTTTAGTATGTTCAGAGTTGTACAACCATCGCCACTATCTAATTTTAGATAATTTTTTATCAACCCAAACACAGCTTGATTTTGAGACCTGAAGTCCTAAGGGGGATCTGAAACAACTCCTTGGGAAAAGGCCAAGAATACAACAGGGAAGATCAAATATGAATGCTGGTCCAATGAACAGATGCAGAACTGTAAACAAGAGATGAAACCAAGAATCAGAGTCAGATGGGAATATGGTTAGATATATTTTAACTAATAGTGAAAATTGGGAGAGGATAGGATACAAGCAGCATTAGACTGTCTACAGCTGACATTACCATGTATGCCAGACTGGCTTAAAGATGTGGATTCAGGGGAGGCTCCTTACTCCCCACATTCAGGTCTCCCCTGCCAAGGCTGGCAAATCAAGGGTTTGCCCCAGATTTTTGCCCTCTAAAAAGTCCTAACATATCTTGGTATGCCTTAGTCAACGTTCTTTGGGTTACAAGTATAACCTTCAAATGTCCCCCAAGTTCAGAATCAAAGGGATTGCTTTTCTTTTTTAATGTCCTATTAACATAGTCTTTTTTGTTGTCATTTTGGTTTTTGAGTCAGGGTCTCACTCTGCCACCCAGGCTAGAATGCAGTGGCATAATCACAGTTCACTGCAACCACAATTTCCTGGGCTCAAGCAATCCTCCCACCTCAGCCTCCCTAGTAGCTGGGACCACAAGCACACACCACCACACCCAGCTCATTGTTAAATATTTTGTAGAGACAGAGTCTCTCTATGTTGCCCGGGTTCTGTTAACACAGTCTAAGCCCTCATCTTATGTAACTTCGGGAAGTTTTGTCTACTCTTCAAGTATTTCTAAGATTCCCTGGGAAATGTTTGCATCTTCCACAAACATATCCTTACTGTTTCCTGCCATCTCTTACTCCAGATTACTTCTTTGTTTCTCACAATATCTCTTCCTACTCTCTCAAAGTCATTTCTCCATCCTGCCAGAGTTATCCCTTTAATACCTTACCCCAAGTATAGACATAGGCATCTCCCTAAAATCCCAAATTACAGGAAATGTTAGGCTTTAGTGTTATAAATTTAACTGCTGACTTTAAGATAAAAGCACTACAACAACACAGGAAAGATGATTATTTAAAACAAAACACAGCTATCATTACTCTAGAATCTACTGGCCATACTTGACCCCAGAGGGTTTCTCAACAGTCATCTTTCCCTTTACCCCTCATTTGGTCACAGAATTATAGAATACAGCTTCCCTCTCAAGGTCAGGACTACAGGAGTAGAAGTCCTTTCAAGTCTGTCTTTTCCTCCCCAAACCATGGTTTCTCTTTCTCACAGACCCAGCCAGGGAAAAAAATCTGTCCTTCTCTACCTATGGGCCACATTTCTTCCTTGAGGATGATTGACAGTGGGAACATGCATTGTATTCAGGAAAGCACTCCTATTTCCTGCCATGCAAAGTATGATATGGACCCTGGCTCCAGGAAGCCAATACATTATAGTTGACAGTACAGTTCCCAAAGTCTGATTTATTCAGCCTTAACTAGGACCATGTTGTTCACTGACTGTTCTGCTTAGGCCCTGCTATGACAGACACAGTATAGTTCCTTTTCACACACTGTCCTCCAGGTTACAGTGAAAAGGACTTCAGATCTGTATGCTTCTCTTCTGGTCTGTTCTCCCAATCTCTTTTGAGAAATTTTTTGTTTGTTCGTTTGTTTTTTAGACAAAGTCCCGCTCTGTTACCCAGGCTAGAGTACAGTGGTGCAATCTTTGCTCACTCTGCCTCCCAGCTTCAAGTAATTCTCCTGCCTCAGCCTCCCAAGTAGCTGGGACTACAGGCATGCACCACCACACCCGGATAATTTTTTGTATTTTTGGTAGAGATGGAGTTTTGCCATGTTGGCCAGACTGGTCTTGAACTCCTGGCCTCAAGAGATCCAGTTGCCTCACTCAGCCTCCCAAAGTGCTGAGATTACAGGCATGAGCCACTGTGCCCATCCTGAGCAACTATTTAAACCAAAGATACACAAAACTCCCAGAGAAAATAATGATTATCGTCTATCACAGAGCAGCCTAAGTCTGGAATTTGAAGAAAACAATCAACTTTGTAGGCAACCAGCCTGTAAAAGATGAAATTACAGGCAAAAGATGCACATAATTCATACTACTAACCCTAACATTTATCTAAAATGGAAGCATATTAATTTGTTTTCTATCACTGTGTCAGGGCCCTCCCCAAAACATTAAATAGTATTATTCGTCACTCAATGATATGGTTTGGGTTTGCATCCCTGCCCAAATCTCATGTCAAATTGTAATCCCCAGTGTTGGAGGAGGGGCCTGGTGGGAGGTGACTGTATCATGGGGGCAGATTTTCTCCTTGCTGTTCTCAAGCTTGTGAGTGAGTTCTCACAAAATCTCATTGCTCAAAAGTGGGTAGCACCTTCCCCTTCTCTCCCTTCCTCTTGCTCCAGCCATGAAAGATGGACCGCTTTCCTCTTTGCCTTCTGCCATGATTCTAAGTTTCCTGAGGCCTCAGGTGATTTGTCCATGTCTACTTTGACCAGCTGTGACCAGGGGACAGGATAATACAAGCTCACAGTCCCTTAAATATACTTCCAAAATCCAAAAACGTATTAAAATTCAAAGCTTTTTTATAATTCATTTGGCAGCAAACTCACTACCTGATATTATATACAAAAATTAACTCAAAATGGATAAGAAACTTAAATGTACAAACTAAAACTATAAGACTCTGAGAAAGTAACATTTAGCCTAGAGGTTTTCAAATGGGGAATTGTTTGCCCACTAGAAAATATTTGGTAATCTTGTGAGACATGTTTATTGTCATGGCTAGAAGAAAATGCCACTAACATCTAGTGAGCAGAGGTTAGAGATGGCGTTAAACATCTTTAAGCCCACAGAACAGACTCCGTAACAAGGAATTGTTAGGTCTAAAGTGTCAATAGTGCTGGGGTTGAGAAATTCTACTTTAATCTCTAAAAATTATCTATATGACGGGGAGTATATGGGAACTTTCTATTCTTCTCATTTTTGCTGTGAACTTAAAACTTCTCTTAAAAAATAAAGTTTTTTCATAATTAAAAGTCATCTACATCTCTCATTGATTGCTCAATGATAATAATGTTACATTTGCCTAAGTAAAAAT
Organism: Rhinopithecus roxellana; assembly: GCF_007565055.1. Lineage (NCBI taxonomy): Eukaryota > Metazoa > Chordata > Mammalia > Primates > Cercopithecidae > Rhinopithecus > Rhinopithecus roxellana. The sequence goes on along the minus strand of NC_044556.1, from coordinate 37,212,673 downwards.
TATGTAATTATTACTCAAAAAAGGTATTATAGTATTTCCTTTTCAAACCAAAAGAAGATTGTTCGCTCGCTCTTCCTGCTTCTTTCACATACCTGAGGGGAAAATTAAAACCAACGACTCAGCTAGATTTCTTTTTAAACAAAAAGTCTGCTATCTGTGTCTAATTTTAATTAAAAGAGAAAGACTCATTGCTAGCTACCCCCATGACCATCACTGCTGCTGCCACCACATAAAAGGAAAAATGGTGGTAACAACATGGAAGACACCCAGAGGGTCTCACAGGCTCTGCGGAGATGAGAATGGTAGCTGAGAATTTGGCTAGGGATCTTACCAGAGGAGTTCACTGCAACTTCAGGAGGTGCCCAAAGTGGTCCTGGAGCTGAGGAGTCCAAGGAGCATTGCCTAAACGTGGGATAACATGGGTGGTACAGCTCTGGGGAAGTATGAGATCTTTTCCACCACCATCGCCAGTATGATGACGGAGGTCTGCCAGATCCTCAGTGAGCCTAGAGAGGATGGAGCACGCTAGCCCAGGAATGGATTCAGACCAGCAACACCTCCACAAGGCTAGGGTTGGGTTGAGACAGAGGGGCACTCTTCACCCCCAACACCAAACACCCACACTCCATCACAGATTAAAGCAGGGAAAAGAGGGGGAAATCCGAAAGACTGAATCATACATAAGAATACTATTCACCTTAAGAGACTGTTCAATTACTTAACCAGACCAAGTTTATCAGACTCAATTAAAAGCTAGGGTTTTTTTTCCCATATCACCTAATGGGGTGGGTATGGGGGCTCACAAGAAAAAGCAAATTTGTTATAGAAAATCAGTTAAAGTTTCTTTGCACATCCATGTGCTAAAAGTAAATTTGTGACTCCACTGCACACATTTTTACATACAACATTTTTCTGCATGCTTGTGAAAGATGTGGAGCAAAATAGATGAGAAACAGTGTAGTGAATGAAGAAATGTTTTTAAAATGGATAAATAGCCAACTCCATTAAAATAAAAGTACAGCTACCCACCTTTTGATTCCACACCAACTCTGCCATTGTTAATAGGATGTAGGGGCTGCATTGATCTGTCCTCCTACTCTACCCAGGAAGAAGCTTCCTTGTCTTGTGTCTAACCCACCAGGAGGTTTCAGGTTTTTTAGTGCCTAAAAACTAGTGTACTTTTAATTTTTTTAATTTTAAAATACTGACAAATTATATTCAAGGTGTGCAACATGATGAGCTATGTGTATATATTGTGTAATGATAACCACAATCAAATGAATTAATGCATCCATCGCCACCCGTGTTGTACGTTAGATCCCCAGAACTTGTTCATCTTATAACTGAAAGTTTGTATCCTTTGACTAAACATTTCTCCATTTCTCCGCCTACCCAGATCCTGCAAACCCTCATTCTCCTCTCTGCTTCTATGACTTTGACTTTTTAAGATTTCACACATAAATGAGATCATATAAGTATTTGTCTTTTTGTGTCTGACTTCACTTAACACAATTTTTCCTGGTGCATCCATATTATTACAAGTGGCAGAATTTTCTCTTTTTTTTTTTTTTTTTGGCTGAGTAATATTCCATTGTGTATATACCACAATTTCTTTATCCATTCAGGCACTGAGGGACACTTGTCTAATGTGAATAATGCTGCAATGAATATGGAGTACAGATATCTTTGGGATAGTGATTTCATTTCCTTTGGCAATATACCCAGAGTGGGAATCCTAGATCATGTGGTAGTTCTATTTTTAATGTTTTTAGGAAATCAGAAGGAGGTATTTTGGTTTTCATAACTAACAACATCCATCTTGCTGTCTCCTCCAGCAGGCATAATACAAATAATGTCTGTTTTTTGGATTCGCTACTATTAATTTGAATGAGAGTAGCTTATTTGTTTACTTTAGAAATCCACCAGTAATAGCTTTTGCTTATTTGTTTTTAAACTCCATGAATGAAGGAGAAGAGGGCAGTACCAACAAAATTCTTCTGATTTCATTTAGAGAAATCAACCTTATATGTATATATTAGTTTCCTAGGATTGCTATAACAAATTACCACTGTGTGGCCTAAAACAACAAAAAATTTATTCTCTTGCAGTTATAGAAACCAAAAGTCTGAAATCAGGGTGTCAGTGGGGTTGGTTACTTTGAAATTTCTGAATGAATTCATTCCGTGCCTCTCTCCTAGGTTCTGATGGCTGCAGGAAATCCTTCACATTCTTTGGTTTATAGACACCACTCCAGTCTCTACCTCCATCTTTACATGACATTCTCTCCTGTGTGTCCCTGTGTGTTTTCTTCTTTTGTTTCATAAGAACATCTGTCATTGGATTTACAGCCCACTCTAATCCAGGATGAGTTCACTTTGAGATCCTTTCCTTAGTTACATCTGCAAAGACCTTTTTTCCAAATAAGGCCACATTCACAGGTACTGGGAATTATAGCTTGGACACATCTTTTAGGGAAACACAATTCATTCCACTACAATGTGTATTTAAACCTTTTAGAAAATAGGGAACTCAATTAAAATATTATTACCAGCACAAGCAATTATTAAGACAACCAACCAGAATTACATAATTTTAGATATTAAAGGTTACTTTCAGAGGCCACAGCAACAATCTCTGAAGTCAGTGTCTTACAAGACTCTTAATTAAAATTAATATTTACAAGGAGAATTTTATGATACAAACTAGTATCTATTTACTGACCCTCTTGGAGAAGACTAAACATTTCTCCTTATCTTGTTAATATTTCTTTCACCATAATTATGAAGGCCTGTGGTTTTTCAAGCCTAAGTCTTAGAAAACCAGCCATTAATTGGTGGCAACAGGGGAAAAAATCAGCTCTGAGAGCTCAAAACTGACCATATGGGAAAGGAGAAAGGATTAAAATAGGATACTTAATAAATGCAGTACAGGACATGAAATGCTTTCCATCTATGCTTCCCAACCATAGATTCTAAGTTTCTATAAAGATTTGCATTTTGAGTTATTGAAAATTTTTTCCAGAGGTGGCATTAACAGGTATGGTATGGATGTGTGGACGTGACTCAAGGGAGCTATGTGAGTGGTACTGGCCAGATAAAGTAGAGTAGCTCTGGAGTGGTACTGGCCAGATAAAGTAGAGTAGCTCTGCCCTTGCCTCTGTTATTGGACCAATGGGTTCACCTTCTACTCGCAGAGCCCTGTACTCCCATACTTCTGCGGCATTTCTCATGTTCAGTGACCAAAGTAAGCCAGGTATCCTGTCTATGTGGTATGGCTATAACAATGGTCATGGTATTGGAAGAGGAATTTGCAATAAAATGTACAAGTCCCTCCCTCACTGGAGTTCAGGTATGGCAGGAACACTGCCTTGTGGGTCAGATTTGGCATTTCAATCCTCAAAGGATCACAGGGGTAAGGTATATACCCAAAAAGAAGTAGAAGTGGAATTGTAAATAGGGTAGTCTGAGAGTTGAGCATAAAGTTAGGGAGACCCACAATTGCTTTCTGGCCCAAAGAGCAACAGTGAAATAATAAGGAGCAAATGTAACCAAGAAACAGGAGACAGATGGAAATTAGACCAGAATGAAAATAATTCAGAACAAGTAAAAGAGGTCTTGGATAATTTGTATAATTTCCACAAAACAACACTAAAGATTGGATTATTGATGGGTGAGGTAGACGTGTTGGATTATCTTGAAATTTAAAACTCCCTTCAACTTCATGCCTCCCCAGTTATACTTCTGTGTATCTACCCAGAAGAACTGAAGGCAGGGACTTAAAGAATATTAGTATATTCATGGTCATAGTGTGACTGGCTTAAGTCCCACTGCTCAGCACTCAGAGGCCAAATACAGGAGAAGCAAGGTGTGGTGAAAGGAAAGCAACTTTATTTAAATGCTAGCAGTTGGGGAATGGCCAAAGGCCATTTCGGTTACGAATTTGGTGCCCCAGGTGAGGAGTTGTGTATTTTGATCAACTCAGCCTGTACACCTGGTTTCCAATGAGTGGAGCAATTGGCTGTGGCAGTGCACCAGGGCTTACCCACCCATGCTACCAGGCAGGACAGAGTCCACTTGCAAACTCCAGCTTCTCATGGCTAGCTGACCCCACAACTGGGACCTTAGGGAATTCCCAGCAGTTGCCAAGATTTTCCCTTCTCTCCCCTTCATGTCTCCTCAACATTGGACTGGGTATAAGTCATCTGTGGTGCCATGTGGGCCTCTGTGACATCTGGACTGAATGCAGGTCACTCTGTGGTGCCACCTGGGTTTCAGACAAGATCTCAGGACTTTTCTTGAGTCTTCCCTCTTTAGGATCAATTTGGAGTGCTCCGTCTTCATCAGATCTGTTTGTGTTTGTCTCTCTGTTTGCTGTTACTCCTCCCTCCGAGGGTACTTTAGCACAGTCTCTGTCCCACCCAATAAGACCAGTCTCATCTGCTTGTCAGAACACAGCAAGATAGGCTGCTCCTGTCCTCACTCGGGGAGAAACAGTTTTCAACCTCCTGGTCCCTGATTTTGTCATCCTTTTTGGGAATCCAGAGTATTTCCTGTAACTGTGTCAAGCTTTGGGGGATGTAGTGTGGAAGCATGTGAACTCTTTTCCTAGGCTATCTGGGACTCCAGTTCGTTATATATTATTGCCACTTTTTGTGCACATTTTTAACTAATGGGCAAATTATGCTAAGGAAAATTTGGAGTTCAAATGGTTAGCCTGCAACTATAAAGTTAAGAAGTCTTCTAAAGCTATCAATTTATTTTCTTTTCCGCCTACTTTCAACCTGTTATTAAGCTACTGGTGTTGAGACAAAACTTACTGTTTCAAGGTTACTTGGAGATTTTGTTTTTCTCATACAGGTCAGCCAGTTCTGGCTAAAATGGAAATATTAGAAACTCATTTGAAACTGAGAGAAAAAAAGAGGTAAAAGATGTTTTTAAAATCAAAACTGCCATGAAAACTACTTTACCCAAATTCTGGTCCACAGCTTTCCTTAGATTATCTGTCAGGGCAAACAAGGTTTAACCATGCGAACAGGTTCCAATTTCATCAGAGAAATAAGTTGGATTCAGCTATCTTTTATAAAGTGGTGAGTTTGTATTGCTATCTTATGGCTAGAGTTCTGAGGTAAAAGCTACTGGATCTTTGTGCATATACGTATACACGTTTTCATATGCTTATGTGTATATATATGTATTGTTATATGTTGTGTCTAGCATGCTACAAAATTGGCTTATAAGTAAATGGGTACTCATAAATTAAGTCCAAATGCTTTTCAAATTTACATGAATCTTTGGTAAATAAAACTGGCTTTAAAATTATTGATAAAATTAGGCCAGGCATGGTGGCTCACATCCATAATCCCAACACTTTGGGAGGTCAAGGCAAGAAGATTGCTTGAACCCAGGAGTTTAGACAAGCCTGGGCAATGTAGTAAGACCCAGTCTCTACAAAAAATAGAAAAATTAGCCAGGTGTGGTGGCAAATGCCTATAGTTCCAGCTATTCAGGAGGCTGAACTGGAAGGATTACCTGACCTTGGGGAGGTCAACGCTGCAGGGAGCTGTGATTGTGCCACTGCACTCCATACTGAGCAACAGTGAGACTCTGTCTCAAAAAAATTATTGGTAAAAATAGAAATGTCATCAGAATTGTCAGCATACATTTTTGTCCGAGTATATTGAACAAATGGTTTTATATTTGTCTCTGTCTCTCTATATTAAGGTGTCAGGGTTTGTCACAAAGGTTGTGAGACTATAAACCCAGCCAAAAACAGGATAATCTTTGTTTGTGCGATTTTTTTTTTTTGTCAAATAAGACTAATTTAATGTTGTTGGTTCAATGAAAATAGCTGAATCTTCTGAGTTAACAGCAAAAGGCATTTAACTTTAAGGTTCTTACTTAACTGTTCACCTGCTATTCTGACTTTAAAAATGATTAACTGGGAAATGACTTTAAATAATAATTAGTTTTGTATAATGTCTCGGTTTTCAGAAGTAATCTAGAGAAACTGTTACAATGAAAATGAGTACATGTAAGTAAGATAAATGCTTATAAGTGGATTTTATGTATAATTTAAAATTTTTTAATTATTTCGAATTAGGTAATAAATTCTCATTAAATGTCTGGGTAATTTCCAAGAATGAAAAGGAACGAACAGCTGGGCATGATGGCTCACGCTTGTAATCCCAGCACTTTTGGAGGCCAAGGCAGGCAGATCACCTGAGGTCGGAACCTTTAAGAAAAGGTTATGATGTAGAAAAACATATTTTTAAAATTGTGGAATGGTTTCATCTATAAAATGCTAACATCCATGAGACAGTTCAGGGTTTTCTGCACTAAAATTTAAGGTTTCAAAGGATAAGTATTCTAACTGATATATACTTCTGTAAGTTGTGTTCTTATTGAAAATAAATTGTGTCATTTGGAGGTTATTTGAAAGTTATTTATTGAAGAAGGTTAAAAAATCAGAAAGTAGGGGAGCGAGATGTGAAAAAAAAAGTTATGGCATATTTTTGGTAAGGAATGCTACAAAGAAAAAAGAATAATTTTGTATGAAAAAGGATCTTGTATGGTAAATTTTTGTCCTAAAGCAAAATGACTGATTATTTAAGAAAGAGGACAAATTAGGAACCCCAAGCATGTCGTAGTTATGTGTAAGTTATGACAAGGTTAGTGAAGGAGAATTTATCAAAGGAATTTTGTGTGTGATTAACTTAGCTATAATTTAAAAGGAAGTGTTTACAATAGTCTTTCTAAAGAATGATCCCCAGCTGGGCATGGTGGCTCACGCCTGTAATCCCAGCACTATGGGAGGCCAAGGCGGGCGGATCACGAGGTTAGGAGATCGAGACCATCCTGGCTAACATGGTGAAACCCCATCTCTACTAAAAATACAAAAAAAATTAGCCAGGTGTGGTGGCAGGTGCCTGTAGTCCCAGCTACTCGGGAGGCTGAGGCAGGAGAATGGCATGAACCTGGGAGGCGGAGCTTGCAGTGAGCTGAGATGCACCTGCACTCCAGCCTGGGCAACAGAGGGAGACTCCTTCTAAAAAAAAAAAAAAAAAAAAAAAAAAAAAAAAAAAAAAAGAATGATCCCCAGAGATTGGCAAGACAGTCAAATAGGAATAGCTACAGTCTGCAGCTCCCAGCAGGACCAACACAGAAGGCAGGTGATTTCTGCATTTCCAACTGAGGTATCCTGTTCATCTCACTGGGACTGGTTAGGCAGTGGGGACAGCCCACAGAGGGTGAGCAAAGGTAGGGTGGGGCATCACCCCACCCAGGAAGTGCAAGCCAGGGACCTCCCTACCCCAGCCATGGGAAGCCGTGAGGGACTGTGCTATCCGGCTCAGATACTATGCATTTCCCATGATTTTTGCAGTCCAATCTGCAGACCAGGAGATTCCCTCATGTGCCTACACCAACAGGGCCCTGGGTTTTGAGCACAAAACTGGGTGGCTATTTGGGCAGACACCGAGCTAGCTGCAGGAGTTTTGTTTTGTTTTTTCTTACCCCAATGGTGCCTGGAACCCAGCAATACAGAACCATTCACTCACCTGGAAAGGAGGCTGAAGCCAGGGAGCCAAGTGGTCTCTCTCAGCGGGTCCCACTCCCACAGAGCCCAGCAAGCTAAGAACCACTGGCTTGAAATTCTCACTGCCAGGCCAGCAGTTTGATGTCAACCTGGGATGATCAAGCTTGGTGTGGGGAGGGGTGTCCACCATTACTGAGGCTTGAGTAGGCGGTTTTCCCCTGACAGTGCTAACGAGGCCAGGAAGTTGAGATTGGGCGGAACACACCACAGCATGGCAAAGCAGCTGTGGCCAGACTGCCTCTCTAGATTGCTCCTCACTGGGCAGGGAATCTCTGAAAGAAGGGCAGCAGCCCCATCAGGGGCTTATAGATAAAACTCCCATCTCCCTGGGACAGAGCACCTGGGGGAAGGGGAGGCTGTGGGCACAGCTTCAGCAGACTTACACATTCCTGCCTGCCAGCTCTGAAGAGTGCAGCAGATCCTGACAAGGAGCATTCTCCCAGCACAGCACTTGAGCTCTGCTAAGGGACAGACTGCCTCCTCAAGTGGGTCCCTGATCCCTGTGCCTCCTGACTGGGAGAGATTTCCCAACAGGAGTTGACAGACACCTCATACAGGAGAGCTCCAGTTGGCATCAGGCCGGTGCCCCTCTGGGATGAAGCTGCCAGAAGAAGAAGAGGCAGCAACCTTTGCTGTTCTGCAGCCTCTGCTGGTGATACCCAGGCAAACAGGGTCTGGAGTGGACCTCCAGCAAACTGCAGCAGACCTGCAGAAAAGGGGCCTATTAGTAGAAAAACTAACAAACAGAAAGCAACAACATCAACATCAACGAAAGAACCTCCACACAAATACCCCATCCAAAGGTCATCAACCTCAAAGATCAAAGGTAGATAAATCCACAGAGATGAGGAAAAACCAGCGCAAAAATGCTAAAAATTCCAAAAACCAGAAGGCCTCTTCTCCTCCAAATGATTGCAACTCCTCTCCAGCAAGGGCGCAAAACTGGATGAAGAATGAGTTTGATGAATTGACAGAAGTAGGCTTCAGAAGGTGAGTAATAACTAACTCCTCTGAGCTAAAGGAGCATGTTCTAATCCAATGCAAGGAAACTCAGAACCTTGATAAAAGGTTACAGAAACTGCTAACTAGAATGACCAGTTTAGAGAAGAACATAAATGACCTGATGGAGCTGAAAAATATAGCACAAGAACTTTGTGAAGCATACACAAGTATCAATAGCCGAATCAATCAAGCAGAAGAAAGGATATCAGAGATTTAAGATCAACTACTGAAATAAGGCTTGAAGACAAGATTGGAAAAAAAAAAAAAAGAATGAAAAGGAACGAACAGCTGGGCATGGTGGCTCACACCTGTAATCCCAGCACTTTTGGAGGCCAAGGCAGGCGGATCACCTGAGGTCAGGAATTTGAGACCAGCCTGACCAACATGGAGAAACCCCGTCTCTACTGAAAATACAAAAATTAGCTGGGTGTGGTGGCACATGCCTGTAATCTCAGCTACTCAGGAGGCTGAGGCAGGAGAATCACTTAAACCCAGGAGGCGGAGGTTGCGGTGAGCCAAGATCATGCCATTGCACTCCAGCTTGGGCAACAAGAGTGAAACTCCATCCAAAAAAAAAAAAAGAAAGAAAAGAAACAAAAAAAGCCTCCAAGAAATATGGGACTAGGTGAAAAGACCAAAGCTACGATTGATTGGGGTACCTGAAAGTGAAGGGGAGAATAAAGCCAAGCTGCAAAACACACTTCAGGATATTATCCAGGAGAACCTCTACAACCTAGCAAGACAGGTCAACATGCTGATTCAGGAAATACAGAGAACATCACTGAGATACTCCTTGAGAAGAGCAACCCAAAGACACATAATCATCAGATTCTCCAAGGTTGAAATGAAGGAAAAAATGTTAAGAGCAACCAGAAAGAAAGGTCAGGTTACCTGCAAAGGGAAGCCAATCAGACTAATAGCAGATCTCTCTGCAGAAACCCGACAAGCCAGAAGAGAGTGAAGGCCAGTATTCAACATTCTTAAAGAAAATAATTTTCAACCCAGAATTTCATATGCAGCCAAACTAAGCTTCATAAGTGAACGAGAAATAAAATCCTTTACAGACAAGCAAATGCTGAGAGATTTTGTCACCATCAGGCCTGCCTTATAAGAGCTCCTGAAGGAAGCACTAAATATGGAAAGGAAAAACTGGTACCAGCCACCGCAAAAACACACCAAAACATAAAGACCAACAACACTGTGAAGAAACTACATCAACTAATGTGCAAAATAACCAGCTAGCATCATGATTACAGGATCAAATTCACACATAAAAACATTAACCTTTAATGTAAATGGGCTAAATGCCCCAATTAAAAGACACAGACTGGCAAAATGGATAGAGTCAAGACCTATCTGTGCTGTATTCAGAAGACCCATCCCACTTGCAAAGACACACATAGGCTCAAAATAAAGGGACGGAGGAATATTTACCAAGCAAATGGAAAGCAAAAAAAAAAAAAAAAAAAAAAAAAAAAAAAAAAAAAAAAAAAAAAAGCAGGGGTTGCAATCCTAGTCTCTGATAAAACAGACTTTAAACCAACAAAGATCAAAAAGACAGAGAAGGGCATTACATAATGGTAAAGGGATCAACGCAACAAGAGCTAACTATCCTAAATATACATGCACCCAATACAAGAACACCCAGATTCATAAAAACAAGTTCCTAAAGACCTACAAAAATACTTAGACTCCCACACGATAATAGTGGGAGATTTTAACATCCCACTGTCAGTATTAGATAGATCAACGACACAGAAAATTAACAAAGATATTCAGGACTTGAACTCAGCTCTAGACCAAGTGGACCTAATAAACATCTACAGAACTCTCCACCTATCCCAAAGCAACAGAATATACATTCTTCTCAACACCACATAGCACTTATTCTAAAATCGACCACATAATTGGAAGTAAAACACTCCTCAGCAAATGCAAAAGAATGGAAATCATAACAGACTCTGAGACCACAGTACAATCAAACTAGAATTCAGGATTAAGAAACTCACTCAAAACTGTACAACTACATGGAAACTGAACAACCTGCTCCTAAATGACTACTGGGTAAATAATGAAATTAAGGCAGAAATAAGTTCTTTGAAACCAAGGAGAATAAAGAGACAACAAAGCAGAATCTCTGGGACATAGCTAAAGCAGTGTTAAGAGGGAAATTTATAGCACTAAATGCCCATATCAGAAAGCAGAAAAGATCTAAAATTGACACCCTAACATCACAATTAAAAGAACTAGAGAAGCAAAAGCAAACAAATTCAAAAACTAGAAAAAGACAAGAAATAACTAAGATCAGAGCAAAAAAGGAGATACACACACACACACACACACACACACACACACACACACCCCTTCAAAAAATCAATGAATCCAAGAGCAAGTTTTTCAAAAACATTAACAAAATAGACAGATGGCTGGCAAGACTAATAAAGAAGAAAAGAGATAAGAATCAAATAGATGCAATAAAAAATGATAAAGGGGCTATCACCACTGATCCCACAAAAATACAAACTACCAGGCTGTGCATGGTGGCCTACGCCTGTAATCCCAGCACTTTGGGAGGACAAGGCGGGTGGATCACGAGGTCAGGAGTTCAAGACCAACCTGGCCAAGATGGTGAAACCCCATCTCTACTAAAATACAAAAATTAGCTGGGCGTGGTGGTGCACGCCTGTAGTCCCAGCTACTTGGGAGGCTAAGGCAGGAGAATCGCTTGAACCCGGGAGGCAGAGGTTGCAGTGAGCTGAGATCATGCCATTGCACTCCAGCCTGGGTGACAAGAGCAAAACTCCATCTTAAAAAAAAAAAATACAAACTACCATCAGAGAATACTATAAACACCTCTACACACATAAACTAGAAAATCTAGAAGAAATAGATAAATTCCTGGACACATACAACCTCCCAAGACTAAACCAGGAAGAAGTCAAATCCCTAAATAGATCAATAACAAGTTCTGAAATTGAGGCAGTAGTTAATAGCCTACCAACCAAAAAAGTCGAGGACCAAATGGATTCACAGCCGAATTATACCAGAGGTACAAAGAGAAGCTGGTACCGTTTCTTCTGAAACTATTCCAAACAATAGAAAAAGAAGGACTCATCCCTAACTCATTTTATGAGGCCAGCATCATCCTGATATCAAAACTTGGCAGAGACACAACACAAAAAAAGAAAATTTCAGGCCAATATTCCTGATGAACACTGATGTAATAATCCTCAATAAAATACTGGCAAACTGAATCCAGCAGCACATCAAAAAGCTTATCCACCACGACCAAGTCAGCTTCATGCCTGGGATGCAAGGCTGGTTCAACATACACAAATCTATAAACATAATCCATCACATAAACAGAACCATGTAAAAACCACATGATTAACTCAATAGATGCAGAAAAGGCCTTCGATGAAATTCATCATCTCTTCACGCTAAAAATTCTCAATAAACTAGGTATTGATGGAATGTATCTCAAAATAATAAGAGCTATTTATGACAAACCCATACCCAATATCACACTGAATGGGCAAACACTGGAAGCATTCCCCTTGAAAACCAGCACAAGACAATGATGCCCTCTCTCACTGCTCCTATTCAACATAGTATTGGAAGTTCTGGCCAAGGCAATCAGGCAAAAGAAAGAATAAAGGGTATTCAAATAGGAAGAGAGGAAGTCAAATTATCTCTGTCTGCAAAAGGCATGATTGTATATCTAGAAAACCCTCTCATCTAAGCTCAAAAACTCCTTAAGCTTATAAGCAACTTCAGCAAAGTCTCAGGATACAAAATTAATGTGCAAAAATCACAAGTATTCCTATACACCAATAATAGACAAGCAGAGACCCAAATCATGAGTGAACTCCCATTCACAATTGCTACAAAGAGAATAAAATACCTAGAAATACAACTTGCAAGGGATGTGAAGGACCTCTTCAAGGAGAACTACAAACCACTGCTCAAGGAAATAAGGGAGGACACAAACAAACGGAAAAAAAAAATTCCATTTGGAATTTTTTCCACTGTTCATGGATAGGAAGAATCAGTATTATGAAAATGGCCATACTCTCCAAAGTAATTTATAGATTCAATGCTATTCCCATCAAGCTACTATTGACTTTCTTCATAGAACTAGAGAAAACTAGTTTAGATTTCATATGGAACCAAAAACGAGCCCATATAGCCAAGACAATCCTAAGCAAAAGAACAAAGCTGGAGGCAGCACACTACCTGACTTCAAACTATACTACAAGGCTACAGTAACCAGAACAGCATGGTACCGATACCAACACAGATATATAGACCAATGGAACAGAACAGAGGCCTCAGAAATAACACCACACATCTACAACCATCTGATCTTTGGCAAACCTGACAAAAACAAGAAACGGGGAAAGGATTCCCTATTTAATAAATGGTTTTGGGAAAACTGGCTAACCATATGCAGAAAACAGAAACTGGGCCCCTTCCTCATGCCTTAAATAAAAATTAACTCAAGATGGGTTAAAGACTGAAACATAAAACCCAAAACCATAAAAACCCTAGAAGAAAACCTAGGCAATATCATTCAGGACATAGGCATGGGCAATGACTTCATGACTAAGACACCAAAAGCAATTTCAACCAAAGCCAAAATTGACAAATGGGATCTAATTAAATTAAAGAGCTTCTGCTCAGTAAAAGACACTATCAGGGTGAACAGACAACCTACAGAATCGGAGAAAATTTTTGCAATATATCCAGCTAACAAAGGGCTAATCTCCAGAATCTAAAAGGAACTTAAACAAATTTACAAGAAAAGAAAACAAACCCATCAAAAAGTGGGCAAAGGATATGAACAGACACTTCTCAAAAGAAGACATTTATACCTGGCACAGTGGCTCACGCCTGTAATCCCAGCACTTTGGGAGGCTGAGGTGGGCAGATCATGAGGTCAGGAGATCGAGACCATCCTGGCTAACACCGTGAAACCCGGTCTCTACTAAAAATACAAAAAAAAATTAGCTGGGCATGGTGGTGGGCGCCTGTAGTCCCAGCTACTCTGGAGGCTGAGGGAGGAGAATGGTGTGAACCCAGAAGGCAGAGCTTGCAGTGAGCCGAGATCACACCACTGCTCTCCAACCTGGGGGACAGTGCGAGACTCCATCTCAAAAAAAAAAAAAAAAAAAAAGAAAAAGAAAAGAAAAGAAGACATTTATGGGGCCAAAAAACATATTAAAAAAAAAAAAAACCTCATCACCACTGGTCATTAGAAAAATGCAAATCAAAACCACAATGAGATACCATCTCATGCCAGTTAGAATGGCAATCATTAAAAAGTCAGGAAACAACAGATGCTGGCGAGGATGTGAAGAAATAGGAACGCTTTTACACTGTTGGTGGGAGTGTAAATTAGTTCAGCCATTGTGGAAGACAGTGTGGCGATTCCTCAAGGATCTAGAACCAGAAATTCCATTTGACCCAGCAATCCCATTACTGGGTATATACCCAAAGGATTATAAAACATTCTACTATAAAGACACATGCACATGTATGTTTATTGCAGCACTATTTACAATAGCAAATATTTGGAACCAACCCAAATGCCCATCAATGACAGACTGGATAAAGAAAATGTGGCACATATACACCATGGAATACTATGGAGCCATAAAAAAGAATGACTTCACCTGGGCAAAGTGGCTCACGTCTATGATCCCCAGGACTTTGGGAGGCTGAGGCAGGCAGATCACCTGAGGTTGGGAGTTTGAGACCAGTCCGACCAACATGGATAAATCCTGTCTCTATTAAAAATACAAAATTAGCCAGGTATGGTGGCGTATGCCTGTAATCCTAACTATTTGGGAGGCTGAGGCAGGAGAATCACTTGAACCTAGGAGGCAGAGGTTTCAGTGAGCTGAGATTGCACCACTGCACTCCAGCCTGGGCAACAAGAGTGAAACTCTTGTCTCCAAAAAAAAAAAAAAAAAAAAAAAAGAATGAGTTCATGTCCTTTGCAGGGACATGGATGAAGCTTGAAACCATCATCCTCAGCAAACTAACACAGGAACAGAAAACCAAACACCAAATGTTCTCATTCATAAGTGGGAGTTGAACAATAAGAATGCATGGACACAGGGAGGGGAGCATCTCACACTGGGGCCTGTCGGCAGGTGGGGGCAGGGGGAGGGACAGCATTAGGACAAATACCTAATGCATGTGGGCCTTAAAACCTAGATGATGGGTTCATAGGTGCAGCAAACCACCATGGCACATGTATACCTATGTAACAAACCTACATGTTCTGCACATGTATCCCAGAACTTAAAGTAAAATAAAAATAAAAATAATGAACGATTCCCTAGGTTTAAATAAGGTTTTCCTAAGGTATTGGTTTACTCTTAATGAAATTAAAGGAAATTTTGCTTTTTAATTCTATCACCTATTTCTTTTCAAAACTTCTCAAATTCATATCTTAGACGTTCAACTTTTGTTGTGCCTGGCTGTTTTCAGCTTTTTCCTCCCTTTGAAAAGGACTCTCTCCTTCAACTTTTTCCATCACCTCCTCTAATTTTTTTCCTCTGATTCTAACTTTTGGGGCCTGATGCTGAAATGTTTTATCTTAGAATTCTATAAAAGCATTGTTTTCCTCCAATATAACTTGATTCTGTACTCTTGGCTTTTCTTGATAAGTGTGATTTTCATTGTAATCAGGAAACTTCTCACACAATTGCTCAGAGTGATGTATTCCCTTGCTGTACTCATAATCGTGAATACGCTCTTCTTGTGTCTGATTAAATTCAAGCACTTTTTTCAAGTCTGACTTTCAGGTTATCTACATGGTCTTCCCATAAGGAGAAGCAGTCACACAGCAGAAGGGGTTTTTTGACTGTGTAGTAACTTGCTTAAGAAACAAGATTTTTATGTTTTATCAAGATAATTCCCATGCTCTCTTTAACGGGTTTTTAATTGCCTAGAAAAACAGATTTAAAAGGGTTTGGGTTTTTACGTCCGGGTACCCTTCTGAATTACCTTTAAAGTCTTTAATTATCAGTTTGGTTAAATGAGTAACCATTTAACCAAATTTATTTATAAAAATAAATACATTATTTTTACAATGAATATTATCTTGTTTTGATCAAATGTTTTGAGACTTTTGAAATCTTTGACAGACGTCCTCAAAATCAAAATCATAAATTAAGTCTCTGACTTATTGCTGGGGTTTATCAAAGCTATAAAAATTAATCACTGCAAGGTTGTAAAATCTTTTTACAGCTTCCAGTCAGGTCATAGACTCCAGTATCACACTTCCAGCTCCTTGAAAAGGTCCTTATCAGGTGATATTAACTAATCTTTGTGCTTTCAAGTTACAGGGCTTTACACATATCTCATCCAAAGAAGGCACCAACTCCTGCCAGTATCTGACACTAAATTGCAGTTAACCAAAGCCTCATCTTTAGACTCAGGCAAAGGCGACAAAGTAAACTGCTTTCATGAGACACAGGGGCAGTCTTGTGTTCAAAAATATTGAGATTCACTTAACAATTTTGCCTCTATCTGAACTAATCTAATGTATTCTGTGCCTTGATAGTAAATAATTTTTTAGCTCCCTGTGAACTTCCTTTCCTGTTATTCTCAAAACTAGGCAGGGTTTATGACTTTGTGTTTGAAATGTTGTTAATTCTTTCTGTTTTGTTTTATCTACAATAGTTAAAACTCTTCAATCCCCTCAGGCCTAGAGACTATAACATAATGTTGTAAGGGACAGTATTGAGGGCTAAAATCAGTTCAGACCCTACAAATCAAGGATGACACACAGATGCCAAAACAGCTAAACAAAATGCTTGCATTTCATATAGCTAATTGCAGCAAGCCAAGATTACAGCAGCTCAATGCATAGAATTTATAGATAAGTCAAGTTTGTAACCTTGCCTTTTGGCTTTTGGATTTTGGCTCTTAACATTGCTTAAGAGGAGTTTTAAGGTTAATGAGTGCCTGCCCACCTCCTTCCCCATCTGGCCTAGAACGTTTAATTGGCTGTAACTCTTTTGACTCTTAAGTCGGTTGGCCGCAGGAGTGACATGATGGACTCAGGGCAGGTAGCACACCACCCTGGCATTGATACGGGACAAAATTAAAGTTTGGACACTGATACTGTCTCTGGGATACCTTGACAAAAAAAAAAAAAAAAAAAAGGTGGAATGCTGTTTTGAAGGCATGAGCGTAGCCATTCCCCATCTGCGAGTGTTTGATTAGTAAAACTGCTTTCCTTTCACCACCCGTCACTTCTCATGTTTTTGGCCTCTAGGCAACAAGCAGCCAGACATGAGCCAGTTGTAATAGCAGCATTATTTACAATAGCAAAAGGCGGAAGCAACCCAACTGTCCAGCGGATGAATGGATAAACAAAACGTGGCATATACATATTATTCAGCCTTAAAAAGGAAGGAAATTCTAACATATGCTACTGTATGGATGAAACTCGTGGACATTACGCTAAGTGAAACAAGGCAGTTATATAAATATAAATGCTGTATGATTTCACTCATGTCAGGTACCCAGAATAGTCAGATTTGTAGAGACAGAAAGTAGAATGGTGGTTGCCAGGGGCTGGAGATAAGGAAGAATGGGGAGTTATTGTTTAATGAGTGCAGAACTTCAGTACTGCAAGACGAAGGAGTTCTAGAAATGGACGCTGATGGTGGCTGTATAACCATATGAATATACTACTAAACTGTACACTTACAAATGGCTGAGATATTAAATTTTATGTGCATTTTGCCACAATTTTTAAAAAACCAAATGCAAGTAGGCCAGGCGCAGTGGTTCACACCTGTAATCCCAACACTTTGGGAGGCCGAGGCGGGCAGATCGCTTGAGGTCAGGAGTTCAAAACCAGCCTGGTCAACATGTGAAACACCGTTTCTACTAAAAATAGAAAAATCAGCCGGCTTGGTGGCGCATGCCTGTAATCCCAGCTACTCGGGAGGCTGAGGCAGGAGAATCGCTTGAACCCGGGAGCCATAGGTTGCAGTGAGCCAAGATCGCGCCACTGCACTGCAGCCTGGGCGACAAGAGCAAGATTCCGTCTCATAAACGAAAAAAAAAAAATAAAAATTAAATGAAAATAAAAAGAAAATAACTGTGACTGAATAACAATCCACATCAATGAAAACCAGTGGGGAAAAGAGACCTTCCTTCTGCCCAGCTCATCATGGCCTGACCACCAGGCTGTGGCAAATGGAAACCAAGAGCGTGGCAACGGCAGATCTGGGGCTCTGCGTAAGGCAGGACTGCAAGCAAGCCACAGGTAAAAGCGGGTGAACCCGCAAAATAGGCTGCCACTGCGCAGGCGCCCCTTGCGTCTGCCAAGACACCTTTTAAACGTGCCCGGAAGTGACGCCAGTAATGCTGAGACAGACTCCCAGAAGATCTGAGCGAGTCGCGTAGTTTAGCCCGGCAGGGGCTGGGGTTGTGCTGCTGCTATGAGCTGCACCATCGAGAAGATCTTGACAGACGCCAAGACACTCCTGGAGAGGCTGCGGGAGCACGATGCGGCCGCCGAGTCGCTGGTGGATCAATCGGCAGCGCTGCACCGGCGGGTAGCCGCTATGCGGGAGGCGGGGACAGCGCTTCCGGAGCAGGTCAGGCAGAGGGTAGGAGTCCAGTGCTCTCGGATTCTGGGCACTGAAGGGTGGAGAGCGAGGTAAAGTGGGAACTCGGCCTGAAATTTATTCCCAGTCTCAGAGGGCGGCGGTGAGACCTTTTTCCTGGGTCGGAGCTGAGAATCCTGCCCTAGAGCCCTGACTTCTGCCTCTTGAGTTGCATCTGCCGCTGTTCTCTTTAAGGCATGCTTAGATTGTCTCTATTTGTCCAGTATCAAGAGGATGCATCCGATATGAAGGACATGTCCAAATACAAACCTCACATTCTGCTGTCTCAAGAGAACACACAGATTAGAGACTTGCAACAGGAAAACAGAGGTTAGTCAGGCCTTTTCATATCTGGTAATAGTTTAAAGTTATTGCAAAATTGCCCTAAACATTCACAAGGGTGTGCATATATTTCCAGGTCAGTACTTTTAGTAGGAGAGTCCTCCTGTGCTGGCTCAGTAACAGTAAAGTTTGTTAGATTACCTATTTCAAGGTCATCTGACTGATTTTGTAGCAGCTTACCAAAGAGGGGCTATGTAGAGTTAGAATTATTGCATGGTTTATTTTTAAGCATCCCCAGATGTGTAACAAAAGAGTTCATATCCTCATGGACTTAAAATTTAATGTTTAAGTATTAATATAAACACTGAAGGTAAGATTTAAGGTTTTGTTTATGTTCTTGTTTGTGCAAGGTGAAGCAGCAGAATTTTATTCTAAGGGTATATATTCTTAGGCTTGATTAGTACATTATTAATGACTGTAGTATTAATAGTTGTTTACCAGAGGGGTTTCACATATATCATTCTACTGTATGCTCATATCTTCATTTTTATCTATCACAATGCTGTTAAGAAATAGGCTCAGAGAAGCTAAATGATTTACTTATGAATATTAACCAAGCAAGTTACAGAACTGAACTCAAATCCATGTCTTCTGATGACATATCCATTGTTGTTACTGCAAGACTTTGCTTCTCTGCCTAGAAAGTTACCTTTAACATAGACTTTAACTGCTCAGTTTTGTGGACTGAAACATTGATTTACAACCTTGGATTCATATTATCTCTATAGTATTACAAAATTCCAACTGTTAAGACTTTGGATTTGGGAACTGTCTCTCAAACATCACTGCCAAGTTATTTTATTTTTTGACAGAGCTGTGGATTTCCTTGGAGGAACACCAGGATGCTTTGGAACTCATCATGAGCAAGTACCGGAAACAGATGTTACAGTTAATGGTTGCTAAAAAAGCTGTGGATGCTGAACCAGTCCTGAAAGCTCACCAGTCTCACTCTGCAGTAAGAAACTTTGAATAAATTTGAAATGAACCAAATTGAAATCTTGAGATTGTTTTAGATTGTGTGCTTGTTTTTTTGCTTTTTGAGATAGGGTCTGGCTCTGTCGACCAGGCTGGGGTGTAATGGCACAATCTTAGCTCACTGCAACCTCTGCCTTCTGGGCTGAAGCCATCCTCTCACCTCTGCCTCCTGAGCAGCTGGGACTACAGGTGCACACCACCATGCCCTATTAATTTTTGTGGGGTTTTTTTTTATTATTATTATTATTTTTTTTTTGTAGAGATGAGGTTTCGCCATGTTGCCCAGGCTGGTCTGAAACTCCTGGGCTCAAGCCATCAACCCACGTTAGCCATCCAAAGTGCTGGGATTATAGGCATGAGCCATTGTGCCCGGCTATGTGTGCTTGTCTTTGAAGAAAAGTAAGCTTGTTTTCCTTTCATGTTTATCACATTTGTTGTTTATTTTGCCATGGCTTTGTAAAGATATGAATAGAAAGAAGGATAGTGGTTGCTCAGGTCCTTTTATTTGAGTGGGACTAACATTCCCCCTCCCTCACCAAGATCTCTTTTGAAAATGTTCATTAATTCTTAGCCCTCACACCAAACGTAATGTCAGTTAGTGTTGAAGGTGCCCAGTAAATACTTGGTTGGTTATTATACATTTCACTTAAGCTCCTTGGTTGTGAGGCACATGAATTCACATTTTATTCCTAACATAGTACCTGACATATAGCAAGCAGTCAATAAACCTTTTATAAACTGAACCACATAGCATCATACTATGTTAGGGGATAGAAGTGTGGTTTTTAAAAAAAAACAAACGGCATAGTTTCTATGCTTTGATTGCTTATTATCTAATTTGGGAGACTCGGTAACTGTTCTTATGTTTGTAGGTGCTTCATGGTTGTCATTGTACATTCGTGTGTACTGTATCATTTAATTCTAGATGTATAGGTTGGAGCCTACTACTTCTGTGAGATGTAGTGAAATATAAGCTTCATCTTAAATTCCATTGAATGCATTTTACTCACTTAAAAGTTTTAGGAAACAGATATTTTAAATATTTGAATGGCTTTCAACTGGAAGAGAAAAATAGATTTTATTTGTTCTCATATGGAGGAAAAAACCTGAACCTTGAAAGAAAGAGACAGTTTACTCAGAGAGATAAACTTTCTAAGTGATATGTCCAAAGATAGAATAAGGCACCTTGGAATGTAGTAAGCTTCCTGCCAGTGAAAGTAGTCAAATTTAAGTTAAATAGCCACTTAGAGATAGTATCCAACATCCAATGGGTAGTTAAACTACAACTGATTTTTTTTTTCCGTTTCAAATATTTTTATTGGAGTGTGGACCTATTGGGTGATTGATGCACTGGACATAGATAATTTTCAGAAATGAAAATAACATTACTTGCATCGGATCAGGTTTCACCCACAGAAATGACTAAGGCCTTATCAGAGTTGGCATTGGATGAAAACTTAATCCTTTATGGAAAGGGAATCATCTGGCCTTCTATTTCTGAAATAGACTAAAGATTACTCATTTATTCTCTGCAATTACAGCCATCAGATCCTTCGAAATCTTGGAAGGCGTGAGATGATAACATGACTGTAACACAAATCCATATCGAAGAGCCCAGTATTTAAAAATTCCCCATGTTCACATACTGAAGGGTTACTTATGAGCTGATGCATATCACTGATAACCATAGGATTATCAACTTGATGTCTGGGCAAAGAGTGAAAACAAAATGCATTCTACTCTTCATTTCTTGGTTTTAAATACAAGAAACATTATATATTTGTTTAAAAACTGTATTCCTTAGTAATGGTATCAATAGAACATATACAACTGGAATGAGGATCCCCTAAAGGAGGCCTTCTTTTTTTTATTTAAGTTTTACGGTACATGTGCAAAACGTGCAGGTTTGTTACATATGTATACATGTGCCATGATGGTGTGCTGCACCCATTAACTCGTCATTTACATTAGATATTCCTCCTAATGCTATCCCTCCCCACTCTCCCCACCCTACGACAGGCCCTGGTGTGTGATGTTCCCCACCCTGTGTCCAAGTGTTCTCATTGTTCAATTCCCACCTTTGAGTGAGAACATGTGGTGTTTGGTTTTCTGTCCTTGTGATAGTTTTCTCAGAATGATGGTTTCCAGCTTTATCCATGTCCCTACAAAGGACATAAACTCATCCTTTTTTATGGCTGCATAGTATTCCATGGTGTATATGTGCCACATTTTCTTAATCTAGTCTATCATTGATGGATATTTGGGTTGGTTCCAAGTCTTTGCTATTGTGAATAGTGCCGCAATAAACATACGTGTGCATGTGTCTTTATAGTAGCATGATTTATAATCCTTTGGGTATATATCCAGTAGTGGGATGGCTGGGTGAAATGGTATTTCTAGTTGTGGATCCTTGAGGAATCGCCACACTGTCTTGCACAATTGATTTTTTGAAAAAAAAAAAAAAAATTATCTGTGAATACCACAAGGTCACTTTACTATGGCTTTATGTCTAAGGACTAAAATTATAGTGAAACTCCATTGTAATTTCTGTATCATAGATTAAATGAACTTTTAAAAATCGTAATGCACACACTTTTATGTTCTTTATATATAGAGAACAGGTGACTTTTCCACCTTTGTTTCCTTAATATCTTCACAGGAAATTGAGAGTCAGATTGACAGAATCTGCGAAATGGGAGAAGTGATGAGGAAAGCAGTTCAGGTGGATGATGACCAGTTCTGTAAGATTCAGGAAAAATTAGCCCAATTAGAGGTAAGATTGTAGCTATTTTAGGTTCACAGTATTTCAGAGTTTTCGGAGTCTGGAAGATATGCCATCACTATGCCATCACTGTAATATATTAATGTTTTCTGTGTGCTCATGATTTAAAATTAAAACTCCTCCTTCATACTCTTTTATATTCTTTTGAAGAAAGGAAATATAGTAAACAGCAATCAGTGGAAATACCAACTATGTATTGGCAATAACTTGAGATATTATAATGGGAAGGTAGAGGGAGTGGAGGGGAGAAGTTATATGTGAGATAAAATCCTTCATCTGCCATAATAAGAGAAGTAGATAATGCCTAAAATTGATGATCAGGAAATAGCAGTATAAGCATATTATTTAGAATTACAGAATTAAATACCAAAAGAAATAGATAAAAGTATTAAAAGTGGTTGCATTTGGGTTACAAAGCCAAAGAACTGCTTGTATAAGCCTTGTAGTCTTGATTTCTTAAAAGCTATGTTCATGTCATATTTTGATTAAAATAGGAATATGTTACAAAAAAAAGGTTTGGGGCATTAGTGTGCTCATAAAATTGTTAAGGATTTCAACTTTGGGAGGCTGAGGTGAGTGAATTGCTTGAGCCCAAGAGTTCAAGAGCAGCCTGGGCGATATGGCGGGGACCCTGTCTTTACAAAAAACATACAGAAAATTAGCCGGGTGTGGTGGTGTGCACCTATAATCCCAGGTACTCAGGGGCTGAGGTGGGAGGATCACCTGAACCCAGGAAGTCAAGACTGCAGTGAGCCATGATCATGCATGCCACTGCACTCCACCCTGAGCGACAGAATGAGATCCTGTCTCAAAAATTAAAAAAAAAGCAAAGCATTTCAGTAAATGGTTTGTGTGCTGCTTATTACAAGGTGCTGTCCTGGGGCCTTTGAGAAATACCAGAGAGAAAAAAACAGGTACCTGCCCAGAGTCTAGTGGAAGGGATAATCCTAGTATCATATGATATTAAATAGTACGTAAATGCTGGGAGACAGATACAAATACTGAAGGAAGCACTTCATGTGGTTGAAGATTCATCGACCACAGGCTCTAATCTCTTAGTTACTCTAGCTGGGACTTCCGCACATCTTGGTGAAGCTAAAAATGCTTTGGTTTACCAGAATTTTCTGCAGAGAATAAGGATGAAGAGCGGAAGCTACTCTCTCTAGAAATCAAAGGTAGTGACAGGTCCCAAGTAGGAATTAGGAGCTAGTGAAATGACAGCATGAACTTCTATTTATCCTCAATTTACCTCACTTATGGAAACAGCCCTAAGGAAATGTGGGACAAATTCTACCTTAATACTTCAAGTAGAAAAAACATGACTACTAGATTCAGACCCCAGTAATACCACATCCAACTTGTCTGAATTTGGACAACTTTTAGGAATTTTGTGAGCCGGAGTATCCTCATGAAATATATGGATGTAGGCAATGATATCTACCCTACAGATTATTGTGAGATAGCATATACAGGGCACCCAAGTAGTACCTTTCCCCCTTTCCTTCCATTTCTCTAGAACTATAAGATATCCAGGAGAGGAGATTAATCAGAGTGAAACGATTATTAGGAATTTTTAAAATAAAAGAAATAAGAGTAAAACTGTGGGAACCATGAAGAATAAAACATACTAAATTCCTCAAATGGAGAGGTACCCTGTTTTTTGTTTCTCTTTTGTAATTGTAACACTTGGTATATAGAAATTACTCAGTAAATTACTACTACAAAAGAGTATCATTGCCTATATCCTACATGTAAATGTTTGTTAAATGAATAAATAAGTAGTATTTAAGGAAATTCTCAACTAGTGGATTTTTTGTTTCCTTAAAATTTTTTAAATTAAAAATAATGTTTTCTGCTCCTGGCTAAAAATAATGTGTTGTTATAATGCAGCTTGACAGTAAATATACCAGAAATAAACATGCCTTTTTTTTTTCCAGCTTGAAAATAAGGAACTTCGAGAATTATTGTCCATTAGCACTGAGTCTCTTCAAACCAGAAAGGAAAACTCAATGGACACTGCTTCCCAAGCCATCAAATAACTGAACTCTGAATGATGGCTGGAGATCGTCTATCAAGGAAGGAAGTTACTATCTTCCCATTCAAGTACTGTCCATTAAGTGTCTTGCCTCAGATTTGATTTAATCTTAATTAAAGGTATCAGGTGGCAATTTAGAATTCCAGTCAATATTGGCTGTCCCCGGTTCTCAGATGTGTTAATGTGAATACATGCTGAATTTTACCATTCCTTTCTCAAAGAGACTACTTTTAATTTTCATTTCTGGGACCTTGATTTATATAAACTGTGTTTTCAGTTCATTGTTATTTTTCACATCTCTGAAACTTTGAGCATTTTTTATAAGCCAGCAATTTTATTTTATATAGCATTGTAAAATACACTTCTAGGAAATTTTAGGAAAGATTTAACTTTTTAAATCTATTTGGCATAAACCCTGATTTTTTTTTTCCATTTGACAAAATAATACAATTCCACAGAACTAGATCAGCAGATTCTCTGATTTGTAATGTCATTCACCTGTGAAGTTTTACGTCTCTCTGGTGCTAAGAATTGGCACTTTATAGCCTGGTGCCTTTACTTTTGAGAGAACCTACTGCTAGTCCCAGGAAACATACTTGGAAATAAGTCAGCTATTTTTTTCCCCAGTGATACTATAGTTGTCATATTGTTCAAAGTTCATATTATTCAAAGCTGAGGAGCTTGTCCTGTGTATGCGCATGCACACGTGCACTTAGTTCAAATACTAAAAGTAGCTTTTATTAAATATAATCAGCCAAAAACACACACACACAAAATCAAAAAACCAAATATAAGTAGTCAGTTTTTCAATGTTATCCTACTAGTTTTATATTCTATTTTAATTTTTTCCATTTTATAATTAAGAACCATCACTTACTTGGATTGGATGTCTTTCATTCCTAGCACTAATAGTTAGTTGGCTTTCTTTTTTTTTTTACATAGAAGCAGTTTTGGTTTTTTTTTTTTTTGTCTTTTTTATTTTTTTTTTTTAAGCTATATAAAAAGGTGAGGAAGCAGTTTTGTTACCTAATGAAAATTATTACACTCATAATGCTATGTAGGCAACATTGAGATTCAAATGCCCAGTGGTCAGGTGGGTTCACTCATCAACTCATTCCCATCTCAGTTTACTCACATTTCAAATTTATAAATTCTTCATGTTATACTATTCTATTTAGATTTGCCCAGAATTAGTTGAAATAATGCTAAACCTGTCAATAGTTTCCAGTAACAGTAAGCACCATACTGCATGGGAGAGACACAGTATTAAAAAGAGTTGTTAGTGCTTTATGTGATATAATATTTCTTTTGTAATGCTACAAAGAACTACAGTTAAAACAACAAAATCTTTCAAAGATGTCCTAAAAGCATCTGATCGCAGTAATAACTAATGGATGTCATCTAGAGCAGTGGGTGTTAATGAATAGGTATATGTCATTTAAGAATTTTTCAAATTTCTGTTCGATATCCTACATAGAATTTGACAAAAAAACACCTCCAAGTGTGAGCATTTTTTATTTCATTTCCCAAAAGTAAGGAAACTATTAGCCCAGCCATTGCCTTGAAGTATACCTTAAGTGACCCATAAATCAATTCAAGAGGCAGGTACTCTATACCATTTAGCAGCCATGGCCAAACTTACCATGGCCAGATTTCAGTGAAAATGATGAAGTAATCAAATTAAAGTATAATATGGTGTCCCTTTATCTGCTTTATGTTCCTTTAGAGCTGTTTATAAAGTTCTTTATATCTCAAGTGTCAGGATAAATCTATATATTAACTTTTCCCCCTGCGAAATTAAAAGCCTGAGGTACAAGTCTAAGAAGCTTTTAGTGCCCTACATAATATAAATTCTGGCTGGTGTTAATGCTATGAAGATAATGTGTAGTTAGAAAATTGAGTGGGGGAGGAATGCTCTTCATTTTAAGTGCATTTTAAAGTTTCTCCTTCAGTGGATGAAGAACTTGCCTGGTTTGCAGAAATCTTAGTTCAAAATTATATTTTCTAACAAAAACTGCATTTTGAGAAGATTAGCTAATTTTACTCAGTAATAAGTCAAATTAGGAAGTGCAGTGTTTTTTTACGTATATATATAGCAACCTTGTCAAGTGGTCCTCACAAGAGTCATAAATACTTTGTAATTAGCACAGTATATTCAGCAGTGTATAACTCTACAAATAGTACATTATATTAGTGTAGTATTATATCAGTATCTTATATATAATTCTTATATTAATACCTTATGCATAATTTGATTCAAACATTGAAGGTCTATTTTAGTGTTCTTCAAACTGTGGTTCCCTGACCCACTGAAATAGAAATTTGGTGATGGAGTTCAAGAATTTATATTCTAATCATCCCAAACAATTCCTGAAGACACTAATTTAAAAATGTCTAGTCTAGGCCCCATTGTTTAATAGTTAGCACTCTAAAAGATTAAAAAGAAAATAGTCTATGTGCCAACCACTTCATTAATACTTATGATTTTAAAAATGAAAAAGTCTGGTACAGGAGATAAGTATATATATATATAATTATAATGCAGTGTGATAAATCTATTATATAAGTTTGTATAGGATACACAAGAGGGACTTTAAACTTGAGAATTCAATAGAGATAATAAATGGGTAGGAGAGAAATAGAAAACTTTGTTGCCACAAAAGCAAAGTATGTATGGTATTGCCAATAATGGCTACCATCTATTGAGTGCTTTACTATCTGTCAGGTACTGTATTATATAATCTCCATTTTAACTGTACCTCATTTTGCAGATACTCAGGCACAAGGAGGTGGTTATTTTTTTTTTTTTTTTTTTTGGATTTTTCAGTAGAGATGGGGTTTCGCCGTGTTAGCCAGGATGGTCTCGATCTCCTGACCTCGTGATCCGCCCGTCTCGGCCTCCCAAAGTGCTGGGATTATAGGCTTGAGCCACAGCACCCGGCCCCCAGGAGGTGGTTATTTGTCCAAACTGGAACCAAGATTCAAACCCAGACAGTCTTAAGCTCATTTTTAATCACTAACTAACTTGAGATGCCTAAATGCCAAATACTGCTGGGAGTTCAAGTGGTTCTTGATTAGCAAAATCTATTTTTATTAGTGCAAAAGAAACACCACAGCTCATATATTAGACAGTATTATGAATTCAATAAATGGAGTCTTAACTAATGAGATATTATTTTCTAGAATGGCGTAGCTGAGAGTATGTGTGCATTCAACTGAAAGGAATAATGTATAATCAGTGATTCTTACTATATACAGGAAAAGGTGCAGTTCTGTCTCTCAGATCTGCCTCCTTACCATATTGGCTTTCCTCCCTCATGCTGTTTTCTTGTGTTTGCTAGGAAGTTGTTGACGAGCCAAGTGTCATGCCCATGTTGAAGGCAAGGAAGAAAAAATGGAAATGGCCTGTGCCAGCTACATATATATCCCCTTTTATGAGGGAAAGCAAAGCTTTCCCAGAAATTCCAAATGGATTCCCCCTTGACTTACTTGCCTGACCAGTTAAATGGCCACTGGTACCTGCAAAGAAAGCAGGGTACATAGCTGTCCCAAATAAAATCAGTATTAGTAAGAAGAAAGAATACTGAGAAAGCAACTAACAGCGTCTGTGACTGTTAATGTCTGTGACTGTTAACATTGTCAAGTCCTTTCCCCTTGAATATAGTTTTAGAAGAATTAGCTGAAGAAGTATGTTGATATTGAATGACCAAGAGAATGGGCTGTAGCAGACATCTGTCATTTCTCTTTTGGCTGCCCAATATCCTAACTCCTGTGTTTAGGGAATCCCTCACCTAATAAGGCAGAGCATTCCTCCCTCCTAAAGAATTTGAAAGTACCAGGTAAATGTTTTATCAGCCTCCTTTGCAGCTAAGGAAGAAACATCTGCCTTCAACTTTAAAGTTAGTGATACAAAGAAGCAGGGAACCATGCAGCAGATTCCTTTGAAGATGGTGACTAACAACACTACTGCATTCATCTCCACAGAGGAGCAGCAAAAGTGGTTTAATGATAACCTCTAATTCTATTTTTTTTTTTTTTTTTTTGGAGACAGTCTTGCTCTGTTACCCAGGCTGGAGTGCAGTAGCACTATCTCAGGTCACTGCAACCTCCACCTCCTGGGTTCAAGCAGTTCTCCTGCCTCAGCCTCCCAAGTGGCTGGGATTACAAGTGCCCACCACCATGCACAGCTAATTTTTGTATTTTTAGTAGAGATGGGGTTTCTCCATGTTGGCCAGGCTGGTCTTGAACTTCTGACCTCAGGTGATCCGCCCGCCTTGGCCTCCCAAAGTGCTGGGATTACAGGCATGAGCCACTGCGCCTGGTTTGTAACCTCTAATTCTTGTTTGTTGGCTGTCCTAGAGAACCTGAGAATTACTTTTAATAAAATCATTTTTTTGTTGTTATTAAAACTAACCTGAATTGCCTAAAACCAAGAACTCTGCTTGATAAAATAAGCATAGTTTTAGGAACAGCCATGCAGATATAAATTTTATCAACATTTTATACATAATTTTGGACTTATATTTAAATGTAATATTTGATGCTTATAAAAGGGTAAATGTGGAATGCAAATAAATTATCAAGCATAATAACTCATCACCTAATTTAAAAATGATAACATTACAAGTGCTTGTATTTTATCTATTTGAGCTCTTTTCCTATCTTTGCCCACCCCCCTGCTTGCTTTTTAATAGTTTTATTCACATGTAGAAAGACCTAAAATACATATGTATCCCTAAAGTGACTTATTTTTTAGTTTTCTTTTTTTTTGAACTTCAAAATAATTGTATCATACTCTATGTAGTCTAAGGATTTTTTTTTTCACTCAACATGTCTCTAGAATTTATACGTTTTATTGTTTTATAGCTGTCACTTTCATTGATATATATTTCTTTGTTGGATTATACAACGTATTGTTAAGGAATACATACATATATAATAAATTATACATTTTTTTAAATCTTTGCTAACATTTTACTTACTAATTTTTAATTCTCCTTTCCTCTGCCTCATTTATATTAAACACATTTAACTGTAAGAGATCATATTTCACATTCTGCAGTTATTTCACTGATATATCTCATGGCAACTTTCAGAGTGAATTAAGGGGTATTATCTGCTAATATAGGAAAAAACAGATAATGCTTTTTGTTTTATCACTCCTGTAATGCTAAAGAGGAGGCAGAACCTTCAGAGTTTAAATTAGGTACAACCTCACTCAGTGTCATCTAGCCTCGTAGAAATATGTGTGGAACTAATTGATGAATTTTTATATATTACTGATTGTTACATTCATTTCTATTTCTTATTTTAACATCTTTTATATTGGGATATGTCTTACACAGGTACAGGTTCCGATGTGGTTGACTGTGAGCGTATACAAAATTGGTTTGCACTCATGGGCGACAACTAGACAAAGGCAATCTGAGTATTTCAGTCAAACTCAGGACCATTTGAAAAAATAACATGGGTTTTGGCCCTTTTCTGTACTTTCCATTGACACCTTTTTATCAAGAGTGTGCCACCATACAAATTTGGAGTATGGCTGGCTGTCTTAGTTTTCTACTGCTGTATAACCAATTACCACAAAACAGTTTAAAGCAGCATCCACATATTATATCACAGTTCTGTAGGTCTGAAGTCCATACAGGGCTCAAATGGGTTCTTCTCTCTTGCACTCACAAGGCTAAAATCAAGGTGTCAGCTGAAGCCAGCATCCCATATGAGGCTCCAGTCTGTCTCCCATGTTCTCATAATTATTGACAAAATCTATTTGAGTACAGCTATACAACTCAAAGACTGTCTTCAAGGCCAACAGGAAATCATCTCTGACTTCTTGCCTCCCCCCCTAGACTCCCCCCTTTTTTTTTTTTTTTTTTTTTTGAGACGGAGTTTTGCTCCTGTTGCCCAGGCTGGAGTGCAATGGCGTGATCTCGGCTCACTGCAATCTCTGCCTCCCAGGTTCAAGCGATTCTCCTGCCTTAGCCTCCTGAGTAGCTGGAATTACAGGCATGCGCCACCAAGCCTGGCAAATAGACTCCCTTTTAAGAATACATCTAAGTCAGGTCCAACCAGAATATCTCCCTCTTGATTAAACCAACTGATTAGAGATCTTAATTATATCTGCAGTAGTCCCTTTGCCATAAAAGAGATATAAGTGATACAGCTTCTCATATCCACGTTTCACCTATGCTTAAGATGGGATGATACAAGACATGTACAGTGCCAGTGGCAATCTTGGCCAGCTTGGAATTCTGCCTACCCCAGTGGCTTTTAGCAGCTTGGAATAAAATCCTGGAAACCATGAAGCACTCTTTGAGGAAATACTACATTATCAGTGTTCTTGGTGGGCTCAATAATTCTATGTGGGAAAACCTGGACATCTGTGAACCAAAAAGATTCAGCAAGATCCACCAATGGATGGTGGGCTAAAATTTAAGCAAAAACAGGATATTTATATATGTTTGTGTTAGTTCCTAGAGTTGCCATTACAAATGAACTCAAACTGGGTGGCTTAAAACAAATTTATTCTTTCATAGTCCTGGAGGCTAGAAGTCTCAGGGAGAATGTGTTCCATGCCCCTCTCCTAGCTTCTGGGGTTGCTGGCAATTCCTGTTCCCTGATTTCTAGATATATCACTTCAATCTCTTGTCTTCGTATGGCATTCTCCCTGCATGTCTCTAGTCAGTGTATAAAACTCCCTCTTCTAAGGACACTACTCATTGGATTCAGGCCCACTCTAATCCAGTATAACTTTATCTTAATTTGATTACATCCACAAAGGCCCTATTTATAAATAAGGCAGGTTCTGGGTGGGAATGAATTTAGGGGGGACGCTATTCAATTCAGTACATTACCAAAGGATTGCCCTGCCCCCAAATATTTACTAATTACAAAGGGAAGAGTAGTAATTTTACAATGGAGAATCCTGGCAGACATCAACTGATTAAGGTAAACATCATTAATAATACACTTCAACGGCTGGGCGAGGTAGCTCACACCTATAATCCCAGCACTTTGGGAGGCCAAGGTAGCTGGATCACCTGATGTCAGGAGTTCGAGACCAGCCTGGTCAACATGGTGAAACCCCATCTCTACTAAAAATGCAAAAATTACCCGGGCATGGTGGTGGGCACCTATAATCCCAGGTACTCGGGAGGCTGAGGTGGGAGAATTGCTTGAACCCAGGAGGTGGAGGCTGCAGTGAGTCGAGATCATGCCACTGTACTCCAGCGACAAGCAAGACCTCACCTCAAATAATAATAGTAATAATACACTTCAACATTATATACCCCTGATATTGATGCAGTGAGAGGCACATAACCTGTAGTCTTCAAAAGAGGGACATTTGTAAAATAGCTGACTGATATTGTTTCAAAGTGTGTGTGTGTGTGTGTGTGTGTGTATATGTAGATAGATATATATATATATTTTTTTTTTTTCAGTGTCTCACTCTGTTGCCCAGGCTGGGGTGCAGTGGCACTATCTCTGCTCACTGCAACCTCTACCTCCCGAGTTCAAGCGATTCTCAAGCTTCAGCCTCCAGAGTAGCTGGGATTGCAGGTGCCTGCCACCACGCCCAGCTAATTTTTATATTTTTAGTAGAGACAGGGTTTCACCATGTTGGCCAGGCTGGTCTCAAACTCCTGACCTCAAGTGATCCGCCTGCCTCGGCCTCCCAAAGTGCTGGGATTACAGCCATGATCCGGCATGCCTAGACTGTTTCAGTGTTAAAGTTGTAAAAGACAAAGACTAAAGAACTGTCATAGAAGGGAGACAAAGGAGACATAAAAGCTAAATGCAGTGTGGGATCCTAGATTTGATCCTGGAGGAGAAAATGGACATTGGAGGAATAACTGGTGCAGCCCAAATTAATTTTGTATTTCAAGTCATGTTATGATGTCAAAGTTGATTTCCTAGTTTTGAAAATTATTCTATAGTTATGTAAGGTTAAAGCAGGAGAAGCAGGTACAGGGTTTATGGAAACTTTCTGTACTGTTTTTCTACCTCTTCTGTAAGTGTAAAAATCTTTAAAAAAGAAAAAAAAAATCGTCCCCCTGATTTCTAATGAGGCTGGGTATAATTTCAAGTATTTGCCTATACAGGTTTTTTAAAAAATACGGACCTTCAAGTCTTTTCCCCATTTTCCTTTTCTTTCCTTTTGGCTTTTTCTTATTAATGTGTTATATATTCATGATACTAATACATTTTTTATATATTGCAAATATACTAGTCTGTTGACTTTTTTATGTTGACTCATGATGAGTGGAATTTTTAAAATATGGTCAAATTTTTTACTGAAAAGAGATTCAGAAGAGTTAGACTTTGTGAAGAATACCTTAACAAATTTATTTTGCTTTTTTTTTTTTTTTTTTACTTCATATACACACAAAAGGGAGACATAATTTAAATCTATGTCTAGGGTGGGCACGGGTGGCTCATGCCTGTAATCCCAGCACTTTGGAAGGCTGAGGCAGAAGGATTACTTGAGCCCACGAGTTCAAGACCAGCCTGGGCATGGCAAAACCCCGTTTCTACAAAAAAAATACAAAAATTAGCCAGGCATGGTGGTACATGCCTGTAGTCCCAGCTACTCAGGTGGCTGAGGCAGGAGGATTGCTCGAGCCTAGGAGGTGGAGGCTGTAGTGAGCTGAGATCATGCCACTGCAATCCAGTCTGGACAACAGAGTGAGACCCTGTCTCCAAAAAAAAAAAAAGTAGTAAGTTTAAAATAACCCTTTCAATAAATATAAAAATTCTAAGTAGTGGAAGTTTTATTTCATAATTATATTGGTCTGTTCTCATGCTGCTATAAGGACATACCCGTGACTGGGTAATTTATAAAGAAAAGAGATTTAATTGACTTTCAGCTCCGCAAGGCTGGGGAGGCCTCAGGAAACTTACAATCATTGCAGAAAGGAAAGCAAACACGTCCTTCTTCACATAGTGGCAAGAAGGAGAATGAGTGCTGAGAAAAGGGGGAAAAGCCCCTTATAAAACCATCAGATAGGCTGGGAGAGGTGGCTCATGCCTGTAATCTCAGCATTTTGGGAGGCCAAGGCAGGTGGATCACTTGAGGGCAGGAGTTTGAAACCAGCCTGATCAACATGGTGAAATCTCATCTCTAGTAAAAAAAAATTCAAAATTAGCTGGGTGTGGTGGTGCACGCCTGTAATCCCAGCTATGTGGGAGGCTGAGGCAGAACTGCTTGAACCCAGGAGGTGGAAGTTGCAGTGAGCTGAGATTGTGCCATTGCACTCCAGCCTGGGCAACAAGAGCGGAACTCCGTCTCAAAAAAATAAATAAATACAAATAAAACCATCAGATATTGTGAGAACTTACTATCATGAGAACAGTGGCACAGGGGTAACTGCCCCCATGATTGAATTACCTCCCATTGGGTTCCTCCCACGACATGTGGAGATTATGGGACTACAATTCAAGATGAGATTTGGGTGAGAACACAGCCAAACCACATCATTCCACCTATGGCCCCTCCTGAATCTCGTATCCTCATGTATCAAAACATGATCATGCCTTTCCAACAGTCCTCCAAAGTCTTAGCTCATTCCAGCATTAACCCAAAAGTCCAAGTCCAAAGTCTCATCTGAGACAAGGCAAGACCCTTCCACTTATGAGCCTGTAAAATCAAAAGCAAGTTAGTTACTTGCTAGATACAATGAGGGTACAGGCATTGGGTAAATATACCCTTTCCAAATGGAAGAAATTGGCCAAAACAAAAGAGCAATAGTCCCCATGCAAGCCCAAAATCCATTACAGCAGTCATCAAACCTTAAAGTTCCAAAATGATTTCCTTTGTCTGACTTGATGTCTCACTTCCAGGTCACACTGATGCAAGAGGTGGGCTCCCACAGCCTTGGGCAGGTCCATCCCTGTGGTTTTACAGGGTACAGCCCCACTCCCAGCTGCTTTCACAGCTGGTGTTAAGTGTCTGCAGCTTATCCAGGCATATGGTGCAAGCTGTCAGTGAATCTACCATTCTGGGATCTGGAGGACAACAGCCCTCTTCTTGCAGCTCCACTAGGCAGTGTCCCAGTGGGGACTCTGTGTGGGGGCCCCACATTTCCCTTCTGCACTGCCCTAGCAGAGGTTCTCCATGAGGGCTCCACCCCTATAGCCAACTAATGCCTGGACATCAAGGCTTTTCCATACATCCTCTGAAATCTAGGTGGAGGTCCCCAAACCTCAATCCTTGACTTCTGCACACTCACAGGCCCAACATCATGTGTTAGCTGCCAAGGCTTAGGGCTTGCACCCTCTGAAATAATGGCCTGAAATAACGTACCTTGGCCCCTTTTAGCCACAGAGGGAGTTGAAGTAGCTGGGACTTAGGACACCATGTCCCAAGGGTGAACATATCCCAAGGCTGCGCAGAGCAGGAGGGGCCTGGGCCAGGCTCAGGAAACGGTTTTTCCTTCGTTGGCCTCCAGGCCTGTGATGGGAGGGGCTACCATGAAGGTCTCTGACATGCCCTGGAGACATTTTCCCCACTATCCGGATGATTAGCATTTGTCTCCTCATTACTTATGCAAGTTTCTACAGCCAGCTTGAATTTCTCCCCAGAAAATGGGCTTTTCTTTTCTACTGCATCATCAGGCTGCAAATTTTCTAAACTTTTATGCTCTGCTTCCCTTTTAAATATAAGTTCCAATTCTAAACCATGTCTTTGTGAATGCATAAAACTAAATGCTTTTAAGAGCACCCAAGCCACCTCTTCAATGCTTTGCCACTTAGAAACCTCTTCCATTAAATACGCTAAATCATCTCTCTTAAGTTCAAAGTTCCACAGATCTCTAGTGCAGGGGCAATATGCTGCCAGTCTCTTTGCTAAAGCATAGCAAGAATCACCTTTATTCCAGTTCCCAACAAGTTCCTCATCTCCAACTGAGACCACTTCAGCCTGGACTTCATTGTCCATATTATTATCAGCATTTTAGTTCCAAACTTCCCCACATATTCCTGTCTTCTAAGTCCCCAATTCTCTAGGAATTTCCAAACCTTCCCACATTTTCCTTTCTTCTTCTGAGTCCTCCAAACTGTTCCAGCCCCTACCTGTTACCCAGTTCCAAAGTCGCTTTCACATTTTTGGGTATCCTTTTAGCAGTGCCCCACTAACTCCTGATACCAATTTGTTGTATTAGTTCATTCTCATACTGCTATAAGGACACACCCAAGACTGGGTGATTTATAAAGGAAAGAGGTTTAACTCACTCACCCAGCATGACTGGGAAGGCCTCAGGGAACTTAACGATCTTGGTGGAAGGGGAAGCAAACACATCCTTCTTCACATGGTGGCAGGAAGGAGAATGAGTGCTGAGCAAAGGGGGAAAAGCCCCTTATAAAACCATCAGATCTCATGGGAACTCTCTATCACAAGAAAAGAAGCATGAAGGTAACTGCCCCCATGATTCAATTACCTCCCACTGGATCCCTCCCATGACATGTGGGAATTGTGGGAACTACAATTCAAGATGAGATTTAGGAGAGGACACAGCCAAACCATATCAATAATGAAAATGGCTACAAATTTTCTTATTGGTAATCCATAAATGATGACCTGACCATACAATCACTACTGCCTTGGATTCAATAAAATAAGTGTAATTTACTCATTCCATGAATATTGTTTAAGTATTTACTGCATACGTAAGTCACTGTGCCAAGTTTTGGGGACGCAATGATGAACTAGAGAATTGAAGCTTATGGTGTAGTTCAGAGGGATGAGCAATAAACAAATGGAAACTGATAGTTTAGTGGGTACTTTTACTTTAGAAAAGGCCTTTGTAAGGTGGTAACATTTGACGTAAAATCTGAATGATGAGAAAGTGCCCAAAGATTTGGGCTAGAACATTCCAAGAAGAGACAACAGTAAATTCATGGGCCTTGAAGGAGGAACAAACTTACAATATTGGAAGAACCAGTTAACCAGGGGTTAGAGAATCTGGTGGGGACTATATCATTCAGGGCCTTGAAGAGCACAGTAAAAGAGTTTGGATTTATGTTAAATACAATTGGATTTCATT
This sequence comes from Rhinopithecus roxellana, assembly GCF_007565055.1. Taxonomy (NCBI): domain Eukaryota; kingdom Metazoa; phylum Chordata; class Mammalia; order Primates; family Cercopithecidae; genus Rhinopithecus; species Rhinopithecus roxellana. The sequence goes on along the minus strand of NC_044556.1, from coordinate 37,176,262 downwards.
GGGATTGAGTTTAAGTTAAATTATAAATATTCTGTTGCTCTACCCTTCCCTCTATTAACTGACTCCCAGAGCTACAATGTTAGATGGTTACTTTCGGTGCAGCAGTTTAGCATGTCCATATAATTATCCCATTAAGTGCAATGTTAACATTTTAAAGGGAAGCATTATACAAAGCTTTTGCATTCTTATTTAAATTCTAATATCTGATTACATTAGTGGTATTATTATATTATTCTTATTTATATAATGCACTTTAACTGTTTAGAGGCTGATTAAAGAATAAAAAGTTTTGGGTCATAGGCCTACAGAACCAGATCTTAATTATTTACATTACTTCTTATGGAAATAATTCTTCTTTACGAATGTTTTTGCTCTAGAAGTATTATTTCTGTTCTGAAACCTTGGACGTGGACCCCTTTACCATCCACTATTATAATTTTATCTTATTTATTTAATTAAATATTTTTTAAGACCGTGTCTCACTCTGTTGCCCAGGCTGACGTGCAATAGCACAATTATGGCTTACTGCTGCCATGACCTCCCAGGCTTAAGCAATCTTCCCATCTCAGCTTCCTGAGTAGCTGGGACCACACATGCATCAACACGCCTGGCTAATTTTTAATTTTTTTGTAAAGATGGGGGTTCGCCACATTTCCCAGGCTGGTCTGGAACTCCTGAGCTCAAGTGATCCTCCCACCTTGGCTTCTAAAGTCTGGGATTACAGTTGTGAGCCACCATGCCCAGCCTATCATAATTTTATAAAAGAAGATCCTCTTGGCCGGGCGCGGTGGCTCAAGCCTGTAATCCCAGCACTTTGGGAGGCCGAGACGGGTGGATCACGAGGTCAGGAAATCGAGACCATCCTGGCTAGCACCGTGAAACCCCGTCTCTACTAAAAAATACAAAAAAACTAGCCGGGTGAGGTGGCGGGCGCCTGCAGTCCCAGCTGCTCGGGAGGCTGAGGCAGGAGAATGGCGTGGACCCGGGAGGCGGAGCTTGCAGTGAGCTGAGATCCGGCCACTGCACTGGAGCCTGGGCGATAGAGGGAGACTTCGTCTCAAAAAAAAAAAAAAAAAAAAAAGAAGATCCTCTTTAGTTTTCCTAAACAGGGAGGACATGTCAGAATAAAAACAACTCTTAAAACCTGGAATAAATTTAGGCTTATTTAATTTTTTAAAACAGCTCTACATTGACTGAATTTTTCTCATTCGATAGAGAAATGACAAAAATCTCACCCACCACTGCTCAAGAAAACCTTACAAACTGTAAGAAATGTTTACTTTTGATTTCTAAAGTAGACTTCAGAGATAATGTGCTTATTTATTATTGTAGAGGGAAAAAAAGCACACAACCATTATCAATTTCATTGTCTAAGTCTTTCAGAGTAGAAAACTAAGTATGATGAATAACTAAAAATAATTTCTGAAATTTTTTTTCTGATGGTTCCTTAACAGACTATCTTCCCAAAATCCATGTCACCCTGTTGCATAGGAGATGGTTTTCTAGTGATTTGACAAGTTTCTGATTTAATTTAAAAAAATAAAAAGATAACCACAATTTTTCAGTTTTTGATTTGACTTCAAAATTCATCTGAAAAAAATCATTATGTAGTGATCTAACAATGAAACCTACCTCTATTTATGGGTTTTACTTGTAGAAAAAGTAAATCATTTTCACTTGTGATTTACATCAAATTGCTCCACCTGTTACTTTCTTTAATGCATTAGAAGCTAAAATGTATATTTCTGGGTTTATACAGATTTGCATTTTGTGTTAAATGTAAATTGATATTAATTTTAGAACAAGGAGGAATTTAAAGGAATTTAAAGGCAATTGTGATATATTCAGAATGACGATGATGAAATGATCATATAATTAAAGAAGGTTTTCAGAAGTTATGTGTAATGGTGGAAATCAAGGCTTTATCCTTTCTTATTAACAGTAATTGTATTGATAGAATTTAGTGAGACTTTTTTTTTTACATTTTCTTTTGCTGTGATATTTGAGAATGTATGCTAAAAGTAGAATTCCCTAATTGCCTAATTAGTTTCACATGACCTCATATCTAGTGCAAGAGCCTGGTACAGTTTCTCTACAACATTTGATTAGAATACACAGACCAGCTGTATTGCAGGAAGGGGGGATCTTGATTTAAGAACTGAGTGAAGCTGGCCATCAGAGAAATGCAAATCAAAACCACAATGAGATACCATCTCACACCAGTTAGAATGGCAATCATTAAAAAGTCAGGAAACAATAGGTGCTGGAGACGATGTGGAGAAATAGGAACACTTTTACACTGTTGGTGGGATTGTAAACTAGTTCAACCATTATGGAAAACAGTATGGCGATTCCTCAAGGATCTAGAACTAGATGTACCATATGACCCAGCCATCCCATTACTGGGTATATACCCAAAGGATCATAAATCATGCTGCTATAAAGACACATGCACACGTATGTTTATTGTGGCACTATTCACAATAGCAAAGACTTGGAATCAACCCAAATGTCCATCAGTGACAGACTGGATTAAGAAAATGTGGCACATATACACCATGGAATACTATGCAGCCATAAAAAAGGATGAGTTTGCATCCTTTGTAGGGACATGGATGCAGCTGGAAACCATCATTCTTAGCAAACTATCACAAGAACAGAAAACCAAACACCGCATGTTCTCACTCATAGGTGGGAACTGAACAATGAGATCACTTGGACTTGGGAAGGGGAACATCACACACCAGGGCCTATCATGGGGAGGGGGGAGGGGGAAGGGATTGCATTGGGAGTTATACCTGATGTAAATGACCAGTTGATGGGTGCTGACGAGTTGATGGGTGCAGCACACCAACATGGCACAAGTATACATATGTAACAAACCTACACGTTATGCACATGTACCCTAGAACTTAAAGTATAATTAAAAAAAAAAAAAAAAAGAACTGAGTGAAGTAAACAAAACAGCTAGTTTGAAATATTTACATTCTGGGCCAGGCGTAGTGGCTCATGCCTGTAATCCCAGCACTCTGGGAGGCCGAGGTGGGCAGATCACCTGAGGCAGAGCATTGTAGACCAGCCTGACCAACACGGAGAAACTCCATCTCTACTAAAAATGCAAAATTAGGTCTGGTACGGTGGCTCACGCCTGTAATCCCAGCACTTTGGGAGGCCGAGGAGGGTGGATCACGAGGTCTGGAGTTCAAGACCAGCCTGACCAACATGGTGAAACCACGTCTCTATTAAAAATACAAAAATTAACTGGGTGTAGTGGTGTGCGCCTATAATCCCAGCTACTTAGGAGGCTGAGGCAGGAGAATTGCTTGAACCCAGAAGGCGGAGGTTGCAGTGAGCCAAGATCATGCCATTGCACTCCAGCCTAGGCAACAAGAGTGAAACTCCATCTGAAAAAAAAAAAAAAAGTGTACATTCTGTACTTTCCCAGAAATACATTTCAATTTCTAACAACTTATCATACTATTGTCCAGTGCTATTCATTCAACAAGCTTTTGAGAGTTGTCGAGACCAGGCACTGTCAGCAACCAGGGATGCAAAGATGAATGTCATAAGCTCTGTGCTGGAGTATTACTACCTAGTAAAAACTAATAATTACAATAGAGTGAGCTATGAAAGCATTGAAAATGAAGCAAATATTTGTGCTTAGGAAAGCGTGGGAAGGCATCAGAGAGAGCAAAGGGGCACTTTTGAGGTGTTATACATGGGACTGGACACCAGCAACAAAGGTGGAGAGGAATTTTTGAACAGAAATGGGACACGGCCTCCTCTTAGAATTCAAGAGGTTTGAATTGAAGATTATCTTTCCTTCATTGCACTTACTCCAGTGTGTACATTTAGATTTATTTTTGTGATCATTAATGATGCTAGACTGAAAGTTCCTTGAGGACAAGACTATATCCAATTTTCTTTACAACTGTACACTTCCCAGTGATTACACATACAACATGTCAAATAAATGTGTTGTAAGCAAAAAGTGGGTAGGAGAGTTCTCAGGAGACTGGCTGCTCATTATTTATCCAATACTGTCAAGTGAGAGAGCCAGTGAATCTGTGAAAATAGAAGCATTGAATCTGGGAAAAGCATTCCTCTCACCAGAGGAGCATGCTGTACTGTCTGACAGGGGATAATCCATTGAACTTCCTGTGGTCATAATTACCCATTTTCCTCCTTCCCTCTTCCCCCATTGGATGAATCATCTCTTTGCTCTTATTTCAACCTTTTAATTACTGATTCACCCTCTTTGATTACCTGACACAACAGGAATATCTTTGGTAACTTGAAAGGTCAGTTGACTGAATGTTTCATTTTGTTTAGTGATTATGCAGCCTTGCTCACTCTTGTGCATCTGTTGCAATGTTGTTCGTGGAAAACAAAGGTCTCATTTAGATTTCCAAATTACCTTGCTAAAAAGCTGACTCTATACTAATGAAATTCGTCTAATGCAGTAGATGTAAGAAAGAATGCTTGCACTATGAGAAGAAACGAGTGTGAGGCCCTTCCGGATTTTTGCTGCGAAAAGATAAATCATTTTTTATGACTCCTGGATATGCCCTCAGAATTGTTCGCCTTCAAGGTTTACCCCATTATTGTGGGCTAAAACGTATTCAAACGCTCAAAGACTAGAGACGCCTAAAGCTACCCGCCACCCCTAGTGTCCAGGAGGAGTCAGTAAACACCCAGATTGCTTCCCACAGCACACCCAAGAAGGAATGTAAGGGAATGCAGCCACCATGTTGGTTGTGGTTAAGTGCAACAAACTGCTTGGCGTCACTCAGCCCTGCTGCGCAAGCGTATTGAGAGTACGCCTCACTCCGCCCCTTCTCGTGCACGCGCTCGGAGCCCGCGACTCTCGCGAGAGAAGCGAGATTTATTCCTACGTACCGGGCCGTGCTGCTTATGGCGGCGCTGGAGAGGGGGCGCTGAGCTGTTGGGGTGAGTGCGACCTCAGGGTCCAACTGGGGGTAGCAAAAACCCAGAGGAAGGGCTGAGAATAAGACCAAGGCTAAGGGGAAAGCCTTCTGAGTCAAGGTGGGCACTCGTAGAGCTCTAGGTGGGGAAGAATGCACCCCAATTCCCTGCCCTGGGCTTTTTCATATGTCTCCCGTTCAACTGCCTGGGCCTCACGTCAGGTCGCAGAGTTGAAACCAGGAGTCGAGGCCAGCCGGCTGCGCGTTTTGGTAGTGGTGGTGGTGACTAAAGTGGGGGGAGGGAGCGAAAATGGAGGCTCCGACCGCAGCCAAGATGGAGGCAGAGGGTGCGGGGCTCAGGCGCGGAGGCTGCTGGGAGCTGTAGTCTGGCGGCTTCCCCATCTGCCGCTTGGCTGGGAAAATGGGAACTACATGTCCCGGCGGGCGGGGCGAGGGGGTGGTGGCGCGGTCCTTTGTGTGAGGTTGGAAGAGCCTGAGATCGAGAAGAGGGGCCTGCTTTGATTCTGGACCCTATAGTTTCCTGGCCGTTACCTGCTTGGGAATCTGACTACCAGTACCAGAGCGCAGTGCGGCAGTGGCGCCTTCTTTGTGTATAGACTGAGACCCCGCTCCATCTAGATATCTAGGGGTAGTGCTTAAAGACAGCTTTCCCCAGCCACACCTGGCACAGCAGCGTGGCGGAATTGACATCGTTACTCCAGTCACCTAGAGCAGGGTCTCAGCACCCAACCTTCCCCGCATTGTCTCCCCTTCGGCTTCTTGAGAAAGGGAACCAGTCCGTAATCTTTTAGGCACGTGGCTCCCACCCCTCTATCTTGAGGAAAGGGCGTGCGCCTTGAAAGCTTAGGTAGTGTCCTCCCTTCCACCTCCTCTAGCTCTCAGGGTGCCAGCGCCTGGCCTACATTGTGCAATGAACGGCCTGGCTTCGTCATTGTATGTAGAATTTTTTGAAGTTCCCCCGTGGGAGACAGCTTCAAATTTTTACCATTGATGTTTTATCAATACGAAATCTTAGTGCCAAGGTTCTTTTGCTTTAAGGTTTTCCCTTAGAAACACCCAGATGGCGGCCGTCTTGTTTAACTCACAGGTGAAGCAGAGAACGCTCCCTGAAACAGGCTTCAATCTGCAAAGAAAATCTGAACGTTGTTAGGCAAGTTAATTTTCGTGTTTTGCACATTAAATGAGTAAAAGAATGTGGCGCTCTTTAAACAGTTGGGAGGCAGGGCGGGGAGGGAGAATGCTCAAAGGCACTGTGGTAGTTAAATCTTTTTGAGAGGCTTAAATTTTCATCAGGCTGGTATGAACTGGCAGTTCTCAGCCACTGCTACTAACCTACTTTTTTAAAATGTAGGTTTCAAATTATAACCCACAAATATAAGCTACACTATACTAAAATACTGAGTACTTTTCATTTTGAGTAAAGGCAAACATTCTTGATACTACATTGAGGGGCACTGTAATACATACCTTGATTTTATTTTGGTATTGATATCCAATAATGTATATCCTTGGTGTGGGTAAGGAGGGGGTTTATATACTTGAATAGGCATATACCTGAGTCATAAAACCTGGATAAATATTCGGCTTTCTTTTTGTTTCGTTTTAGCCCTGGGACTAAAATAAAAGAGAAGCTAATAGTTTGGTTTTGCAGCTGTTCTGGATGTTTACCATCAAGATGAGTATTTATAGCAGCTGAGTTGAAAACTAAAGTATTTGAGGCACAGAAGATAGGTTTTCTTTTTTTGTGAGTAAGTTCTGACTTAAGTGTGACCTTTAGCGAGTGTGGGTGAAAATCTGGTGAAGTCCTAGCAAATCAAAATTGAAAGTGTGAAAACTGACGTGCAGTCCGGCTTTATCCCCTACCCTTGTTTTTTCCTCCCCCCGCGAAGACACATCGTGTAGGGCCATCGATTTTTGTTTTATACAAACGAAATGCTAAAATATCAAATTATGTTGGAGTATACGTTACATTTAGTGTTCCAATGTTTTTTATTGTACAGTTCAGTGGCACTAAGTCTATTGAAGCTGTTATGAGAGCCATACTTTCGACAAGGTAGTTAAAACATGGAAATTTTGGACCGATGTTCTCTTGGACAGATTTTTGAGGAATTGCATTTCAGGACTGTATTGCAAAATGAGATAAATATCTTGATCTTGTTAAACACAAAGAATTGAGGTACTTCTTAGCTTTGTCTTTGCAGAAAACAGAAGAGGAAGCACTTAGAGATCTATTTTGTAAGCTTTAATAGCTAGACTGTCTTAAGTGGTGAAACTACTATGGGTGAGAGTGACTTGCTGTTAAACCCTTCTGCCCAGTCAGGATTTTAAAAATTCCTTTGTTTTGATATTAGAATGTTTTCCACTTGCATGTGTGGGTACCTAGTTAAAAACAACACAAAACTTTTAAATATTTTAATGTCCTTTTATGCTGAGGTAAAACTGTGTGACTGAAAATTACCAGTTTCCATATGTTGCACATGTAAGCTATCCGTTGATTTGCAGCTACAATCAGTACATCACCAGTTATTTGCATTTCTGTTTTTGCAATTTAGTAACAACAAGCTTCTGTGCTAGATACTGCCTACTTTTATTAGTGAAAATCTTTGCTCAAGACCCTTATATTTACTTCCTGTTGCTAATTGGCACAATAGTGCTTTTTTAGACCCCTGCTCAGTTGATACCTACTCTGTGGAACATGGTAGCTGCCAGCCACGTGTGGCTGTTGTGCACTTGAAGTGTGACTAGTTTGAATTGAAATGTGCTGTGATTGTATAATAACATTGGATTTCAAGGAATGTAAAAATGTCAATTTTTACATTGATTCTGTAGAGAATAACATTTTGGATATAATTGGTTAACTAAGATATTTAATTAAAATTCCTTCTGTTTCTTTTGACTGTAATATGGATACTAGAATTAAAATTACACGTGGTTTGCATTGTATTTCTGTTGGACACTGCTGGTCTGTGTTGTTTTCTGATGTGTCTAGAGTGTTTCTTCAGCATCTTCCCACACTGCCATTTGTCCTGCTTAAAAGTATTAGACTTCTGGGTGTATGTATAAGCAGTTAAGTGATAGATAGTTTTAAATATCTCAGTAGCTGTTTAGATAATTAATCCAGCACAGTTGTTACTACTAAACGGATACGAAAAGATAGTTGAGTCAGTTTGATTTTTTTATTTTTTTTACTCAACAGGTGACTTAGGTTGGTTAAGTAGACTTTATCATTTACCTTAGATCCTAAAGTGAAAATGAATTAAGACCTATTAAGTACTTCAGTTGTAAACTGTGGTGCTCAATGAAATGTCAGGCAATAGAGAAACTTTTCAGTCCTATGCTACCTATTTGGGTCTTTGTTTTTCCCGCCTAAAAGAAGATACTGCCTGAAGGAAGTGGGTTAAGTGAGCAGACTTTTGTAGACTGTCTTAGCCTTTTATTAACTTTTCCGAAAGTCAGTGCTGCACATACTTTCAAAATAATTTGTCAAAATAATAAACTAGGTAGTGTGATACATTTTAGATGGTTACTTACCACATAAATGTGTTAGTTTAACCTCTTGATTTAGTGCCTACTATGTCATGGCTTATGCTAGGCCTTTGAGGTAAAACAGCCAACTGAGGAAGACATGAAATAAAACAGGTAGTGGCCAGGTGCGGTGACTCGCACCTGTAATCCCAGCACTTTGGGAGTCTGAGTCGGGTGGGTCACTTGAGGTCAGTTCGAGACCAGCCTGGCCAACATGGTGAAACCCTCTCTGCTAAAAATGCAAAAATTAGCCTAAAGATACAAAAATTAGCCAGCCAGGCGTGGTGGTACACGCCTGTAGTTCCAGCTACTCAGGAGGCTGAGGCAGGAGAATCGCTTGAACCTGAGAAGTAGAAATTGCAGTGATTAATACTACTATTTCCATGCTGGGCAAAGGGAAAAGGAGTTGATTACTTAGCACTCAGGGAGATTCTCAGATACACATTTAAATTGTTCACTAGTGTTTTTATTGGTACCCTATGGTGGGTTTGTGGGGGCGATTTTTTTGAGTCAGCATCTCACTGTCTCCCAGGGAAGAGTGCAGTGGCACAGTCAGCTCACTGCAGCCTCAAACTCCTGGACTCAAGTGATCCTCTTGCCTCAGCCTCCCGAGTAGCTGGGACTACAGGTGCGTGCCACCACACCCATTGAATTTATTTTTTATTTCTAAAATTGTTTGTAGAGACAGCGTCTCACCATGTTGCCCAGGCTGGTCTCAAGCAGTCCTCCCACCTCGTCCTGCCACAGTGCTGGGTATTACAAGCAAGAGCCACCGCCCTAGCCCAATACCCAGTGTTCCCGTGACTTAAGTTTCAAGCTTTTAGGGGGATGGAGGAGATGCACTTATGTTCCTAGGGTTAAGGCAAAAGAGTTGGTTAGTAGCACCAATTAATGTTAATTCGGGCATGAATGGATAGCCGTTTATATTAAAATGCCTGAGCAATACCTTGAAGTTCTTCAGTAAGTGTTAATTTAATTGAAAAACATTTATTTAACTGCAGAAACTGTGAAGATGTTAATTCGGCCAGTAAATTATTCATGACTGTTGGTGGGTTCGTTTGAGCTTTAGTAGCTCCTAATAGACCTCATTAGTGCCTAAGAATGGCCCTGCAATACTCCAGAGTTTCGGTTCCAGAAATCTCTTTCTGTGTTACTGAATCTTGGAATTGACAGTTCTTAATGTAATACAACAACCTAGACTGGGTTAATCCAGTTCAAGTTTTTCAAGATAACTTGCTTTCTCCGTCTTGAGTTCTTTGGGTTCATTAATAGACCTAAAGTATTAAGATAAAACCAATATACACAGTCCGTATTTTTTAAAGAAGAGATTATTTCTTGATCGGATAATTAAAACTTCATACAATTAAAGGTGGTATAAAACTGTTTACACTTGAATTGTGGTGTCCTTTTGCTTATTAAGGATTAACTACCTTTTTCCTTTGGTTTATGGCAGCACTGGATTAGGTGCTAAAGGAGGCTGTGATAAAGAAATTTGAGTTTACCTCTCAGAAATTTGAAATAGAATTGGAGGAACAAGATACATAAAAACGTGAAGTAAACAAAGTACAGAAATTGCTTGGTACCACTTGCCACAAATTGCTTGATGCAGGCAGTGGGTGTTACTGCCCCATTCTTTAGTAGGAATTAATGAATGAGTCTGCTAGAATGGTCAAGAAAGGCTTTTTTGTCACCTTGAAGATCACAACAGTATTTTTTTGGTGGGAAGACCTATATAAGCAAAGGTGGCTAGAGTTCAGGAATTTCTCAAGAGTTGTGTTTAAGGATTAGGCAAGGTAATGGACTTCTGGGAGAACTGGAACACAGTAGAGAGTAGGAATGGGAGGTAGAATGGAGACACCTGGAATAGTAGTTCTTAATTTTGGTTGGAAGTCAGAAACACTTGGGGCAGATTTGTGGCTGGGAGATGGGGGGAGATAACAATGCCTGGCACCTAACCTAGTGTAGTTAAATTTAGAATCTTTGTATGGGACTCAGGCTTTGATTTTGTTTATTTTTGTTTGTTTATTTAAGGTTGCTGGGGGCGGTAGATAGCCCGGATTAAAAACTTCCCATCTAGAGTGGTAGAAAAATAACTGAAGATGTTTGATAGGGGAGATGAGAAGTGAAATTGGAGGGTTTTTGCTTTGTTTTTTGATACAAGGTTCTGATCTGTTGTCCAGGCTGGAGTGCTGTGTTGCTGTCTTGGTCTCTGCAGCCTTGACTTCCCGGTCCTCAGTAGCTGAGACTCCAGGCGTATACCACCATGCCTGGCTAATTTTTTGTATATTTAGTAGAGATGGAGTTTCTCCACGTTGCCTAGGCTGGTCTCGAACTCCTGGGCTCAAGCAGTCCTCCTGCCAAGGCCTCCCAAAGTGCTGGGATTACAGGCGTGAGCCAGCTCACCTGGCCAAAAAATGATAGTCTGGTGGTGGTATGTGACAGAAAATGGAAAGTGTGCACACTGGAAGTTGGCGGATATATTAGACACCTGAGCTAAAATACATCATTTAGTAGGACAAGAGATGAATACAAACGATATCGTGAGGGAAATACTAACACAGCTTGCAACAAACGATATTGTGAGGGAAATACTAACACAACTTGTATGGCGATGGAGAGGGGAAGAATCAAGATAGTTAAAGAAGTGGCCCTACCTCAAACCAGTTATATTCCTCTGAGTGGGGGCTGGGCATAGGTTTTTTTTTTTTTTTTTTTTTAAAGCTTTCCAAGTATTTGAGCACCATTACCCTCAATCATATATCTAGTCTGGATAATAGCAGAATGATCTAAATAAAGTTGAAAGATCAGGCAAGTGTATGTAACATTTGCTATTTGAAGGAACAGTATAAAGTCATAGGATGGTAGATAATAGAAAATGGCCAGATCAGCTATTATTGAGTTTTTATTTTGCATGTGAGGAAAGTGAAGCCTAGAGAGATTCAATAACTTGTTCATGGTATTTACTAGTACCAGTGATTGAGATTACGCTCCTCTGGTCTGAGCCGTTTCATCAGCTCTGATCTCTCACCTGATAATCATTCTTCTGATGTTTTCAAATATATTATCCATTGCTCAGCATGTCCACCTTTTTCTTCTCCCTGTAGAAATAATTTTCGTTAACGCCATTTGGTTAACTTTGGAGTCAGTGCAAAATAGTTGTTTATTTTATACCTAATATAAAGCAGAAATGTGATTTTTACTGACAAATACATTTTATTTCTCTTCTGTAGACATTTCTCATCTGTTTACTGCAGCAGTGCAAATTAGATTTCTATTTGCTCACTAAGTCATCTCCTATAGGATTTCAAGACTTAATACCACTTTCATCAAAAACTAAGGCACTGTTTCCTGTTACATCAAGTTGAAATGCTTCATAATCTGGCTTCACTACACCTGTCACACTACATATCCTATTTCACTTCAGCCCAGTTCTCTGTTCTCCAGGCTAGCCTGTTGATTTTCCACTGAAACAACAAGCCACACTGTTGCCACGGGCATTCATGTAGAAGACTTCATTGATGCCGGGCTTAGAAAATCATAGAATGCATGGTTGCTTCTCTCAAGAAACTTAGAATTTAGTGGCATATTCTAGCTTGACTTACGTGCTATTTCATGCCTAGGACACTCAGCTATTTGCCTGATTTTCCAGATTCAGTTCAAATTCCACTTATTTAAAAGCTTTCTCTATACTTACCATGTTGCTTTGATGCACATGCAGTTGTGGATAAACAATAAGTAATATTTCTAGATAGTCTGTGACATAATAGATATCTAGATGCTAATTGAGAAAATAATTTTTGGCGTTTTTGTCCTATACTCTTTTTTTTTTTTCCATGTATAAATCTTGTATTCTCAGCAAGATTGTCTATGCCCTCATGGCAGGGACTTCTTTTATGTTTCCCACAGAGCTAGATCATTATAAAATACTTGTACCAAATTAAATATTATGCCATGTAACTGAGCTTATTTGGGGGAAGAGGTCAATAAAGACTATGGAATAATTAGAGGTCTTGGGTATGAGATACCAAAGGAGGTAGTTGTTAGTACTTCAGAGATTGCTCCAAATAACATCAAATGAGCATGCTTCCAGGTTTTCTGTATTACTTGCATGACCCATGATTCTAAGTTAATGAAATGAGTTTGTCCCTCTTCTCACCCACTGTCCCTGATTATTTTGTATATGTTATACTTAATGTCTTTATTTTTTACCTCTAGTATGAAGTGTAACAGAACAGACTTTACCACCTGAAACTGCTGCTTCAAGTTCAGATCAGGCAAGGAACAAACCTCGTAACAACTAACAAGACCAAAGAAGAGTACACTTAAGTTGAAGACACAACACTTGATCTGAAACAAGAAGTTTGTGCCTACTCAACAGCTTTGAAAGAGCACTTCCCAACGCTGCTAGTAGTCTTTGTTTTCTTCAGGGCTGTACTGTGAGATTGCCCGGTACAGCAGCAGTTGTATTCTTTATTAGCTTGGTAGATCATTTTCTCTCGCTCTTTTTTTTAATACTAGCAACTTTCATCCTTTGAAACGTGTGCTGAAAAGAAGAATCAGCAAATACTACTGAAAGTGCAATATTCGATTATCACTGCGAGGTAGGTTTGTAATTTCCTATTACGAATCACTTCCATAATCCTGGATTTCCTGATTATTTGGTCAAATGTAAAATCTTTATTTGTTCTTTTTTAAAGGTATTCAGAAGACAGTTTTTCTATTCTCAACTAGTATGAAATATCAACACTATCTCTTATTAGATAAGGACAGTGTTTATGGTCAAAACAGATTTTTCACACCAGATTATATTAATACATGCTGATCTCTCGACTTACTGGTCTCTTAGAGAAGCTCTGTCTGTACTATTTAGAAGTTAGTATTTCAAATAAGAATGTGCATTGCAGTCTTTCCACGAGGGTCTGTGAAACTTTGGTGATACTTGTTACTGACATCTGTTTCTCTCTCTTCAATGTTAGCTTCTTGAGGGAAGGTAGGTTTATATCCATACCTACATTTAAGTGCATATTTGTGAATGAATGGTTGACATGCCTACTGTATTGTTAGGCATTGCTAGTGCTGAAATATAATGAGTGAATAAGATATTAGTGGACTTGCAATATAGGACGATTTGTTACACAGGATCACAGTTTAATATAGGCTAAAAGATATTCATAAAATATTAAGAATATAACTGAAGCTGTTCCCTTGGAGGTAAGGAGGAGGGTAAAGAAAGCCTACAGAGAAAGAATATTTGAAGGTGAGTAGTACCTTGTTAAGAGGGAGAAGAGACATTGGTAGAGGTATAGAGGTAACAGAATTAGCAGATTCAGGGAGACCTGAAAGCACATGGTGTGTATTAAGTTGTTCATTATGAACAAAGTAGAGAATACAATTTTGTGGGAAGAGTTATGAAGGGAAGTTTGCTGGAGGCTTGGCCCAATACATTTGTCTTTATTCTGTAGGAGAGCCATCAGATGTCTGTAAGCAAGGGCTTAATGGGGTTTTCCCCCAAAAGTAAGATAGCTTTATTGCTTCACATTTTAAAGTAATATTCAGAAGTGTACCTTTAAAAGACAAATGGTGACACTTTTGACGGAAAGGCTGAGGATGGGAAAACCTGTCAAAAGCAGTGGATCGAGTATAAGGTTTAGGTAGAGAAAAAGGTAGATGCTGGATGTTCTGATGATAGAAGTGAGGACTTGGAGACCAGTTGATTCTGAAGATAAATGTAGAGGGAATGACTTTATCAAATCAGTTGTCCAAGCTGGAAACCATTGTTCATAGGAATAGGGAAGTTAGAGTAGTAACTTACTGATATTAAAATATATAGTGGAAATTTATTGTGGTCATTAGCAATCTGAAGTTGAAGGAAATACGCTAGTACAGAATATTAAACAGTGGTTAACTTTGAAGGTTGGCTTATGAAGAGCAATTTTACTCTTTAATCTTTAGTTTCCAGATTTTCTAAAGTTAGTAGACATTAAGGAATTCAGAAAGAAGTCATCAGATGATAGGTAATAAAGGAAGAAGCACCAATGAAGAGAGCAAAGAAGTAGAAGTCAGGAAGAAGCACCAAAGATAATTTCAAGAAGTCAATGGTAAACATTTTTTTAAATGCTACAGAGGTCAAATAAAATGAAGAATGAAAATAAGTCGTGCAGTTACAAAAGCTTCACTGCTATTTCAAGAAGCACTTAGGACTTTATTTCCAATTTATTGAAGGATTATGTAATAGTGTTGATGACCTTACTGTGCACTAGAATATTCCTTAACAACTAAAAACTAGTAATATTAAATTATCTATGTCTCATAAACAGACACTGTTATTTAATTTTAAGGTAACTGTACCATTTAGTTTTTCTATTTGTTTCTTCTTACCTTAGCTGATTTTTAAAGAATAATTTTAGAGTGTTAGACTAATTGTTATGGATTCTGTTGGATTAGCTAAGGAAGATTAACACAAATTGAAACCACAATTTTATGTTCTGAAGGATAAAAGATTAGTTTTTTTTTTGTTTGTTTTTGTTTTTGTTTTGTTTTGTTTTGTTTTTTTTGAGACGAGTCTTGCTCTGTTGCCTAGGCTGGATTACAGGCTGCATCACCACACCTGGCTGATTTTTGTGTTTTTAGTAGAGACGGGGTTTCACCATGTTGGCCAGGCTGGTCTCGAACTCCTGACCTTGTGAGCCACCATGCCTGGCAAGATGAGATATTAAGGCTTTCATTTCATTGACATGATTTATAGAAATAGATTTAAAGAAATGCTTTTTGTTTAGCGTAATCTTTGTATTCTGAATATTAGTTTACCACATGAACATTTTAATATATAAATGTATCCATAGCTGTCTAAAAATTACATGTTTACATAGTTACAAAGAAACCACAATTGGGATGAAGATTATTGGCAGTAAAACATGGCCGTGGTTGTACAGTTGTGAAATAGTTCAGTGAAAGGGGACACACAGCTAAGGAAACAGATTTGGTAATGCAATGGAACCCCCAGATTTTAAAGGGGGGTTTTGTAAAGTCAGTAAAAATAATACATAATTAGAAACAAATATATATGGAAGGGTAGAATTAGCCATAAAATGGCAAGTAAGAATGAGGACTGTAAAACATTTGTTTGACATGTGAAAATAGACCTGAATTGTTTGGTGAATGATTTGATCCAGGTAGTCTAAAGGTGACAGACAAGAGGAAAGCAAAACTAGAAAATTCCTGTCATGCTCCTAGTTTTTTTCTGCTGAATGCAACAATTTTCACACTCGAAACATAGCAAAGCAGAGAAAACCGAAGCCCCAGATGAGTGAGAAAATAACAGGATTACTTGGCAGTTGCTAAGGTGCCAGTTGCTAGGTGTGTGATAGTAGTCAAATAGAGACCTATGACAGGAACTGTCAGTGTCCTGATTTTTCAATCAGATGTGGGAACTGTTGAGCTTTTCATTTCTAGCAAAAACCCCAGAGCCAGTGAATAAAAAACTTGACAGAGTAGCTCATGGTAGCATAATGGTCAATACGGAGAAGTGTTGGATGGATAACAATTAAAAGAGGTTAGTAAGAGACTGATTTTAGAGAAGTCTCCAGGTGTATGCTGCCAGATGCTATCCTTGCCCTGCTTTTTTCAGAGACCTAATAAGTAGTTATGTGAGTACCTGTGTGCTACGTAAGCACTTATTTTAGGCTTTTTACATGAAGCAACTCATTTAACTATCTCAACAACTGTGTGAGACAAGTATTAAGATAGGAGAATGAATGATTAAAAGATACACTACACAGAATCTGATAATTTAAAATTAGTCACCAAATTGAAATACTAGATTAACCAACAGAAGGCGTTTTAAAAGCATTAGGTTATAGTTTTTTATTTAGGAACAAAT
Source organism: Rhinopithecus roxellana (assembly GCF_007565055.1). Classification (NCBI taxonomy): domain Eukaryota; kingdom Metazoa; phylum Chordata; class Mammalia; order Primates; family Cercopithecidae; genus Rhinopithecus; species Rhinopithecus roxellana. The sequence goes on along the minus strand of NC_044556.1, from coordinate 37,159,912 downwards.
GATCCATTACAGAGGAACTGAAAGAAAACCTGATTTTGCTAATGTGATTTGTGAAGAAATGATGGGGATATTTTTTAGTTTTACAAAGTTATAAAACTTCAGTCTACAGAATCAAGGGGTGTAATCACTCAGTACCTTATATTGGTCGGGTACGTTAAGAATAGTCTTGAAATGCGCTTTAATGAATTATTACTTAGAACCTATCTAGAAGACTACAATTAGTATGAAAAATGGTTAAGAAAATTGAAAGAAACAGTGGAAGTCAAGGGGAGGTATGTTTGAGAATACAGGGTGGTTTTCTAAAGATCTTATGGTGAAATAGGCTGCCTTTTCTAAAGTAATTGTTTGACAATCAGTAGAAGCCAAGCAGACCAGATTAGTGGGGAAAAACAACTTAGATCTTATAATAAATTACAAAGCATAGATTTCCACCCCCTCTCCCCAAAGGAACTTGGAAACCAGTTAGGTGCTCCCACTTTACTTTTGAGGAGAAAATCCCAGAGATGTTAGAAGTACTTGAGAGTCAGGGCTGAAAGCCAGTCTTTTGACTTTTATGTTCTTCAGGGAACTTTAGTTGATTTCTTGGGTTAGAAATGAAGTTTAAATTTGACCTGAGATTTGTTCCAGTTTTGCTGTTATTAAAGGAGGACTAATTTTGTCAATGACTTCTTTAGTTTTAAAAGTAAATATGTAGAAAAGGGTAGAAGGTCTAAACTTTATGAGGCTGGAGATATTTGTCTGTTGTGTTACCTAGTATATGAGTAGAACCTAAAATAGCGCCGATGCATTGTACGAACTCAATTGTGGTTGAATGAATAAGACAGCGGTTAAGAATGGAGTCAGAACTGGATTCTGTTCCTACATTTGCCATTTTTAGCAGTGTGCCCTTAAGATGGCTAAGTGTTTTCTCATCTGTGAACATTAAAGTAGATTTTCTGGTCTTTAAATACATTTGAAATCCTACTGTATAAATATCTGATGTCTCATTTCCTATTACAGAATAAGCATTTTCCACATATTCTTTCCAATGAGCACATAGCATTACATAAGTTGCAATGACGTGTTGAACCATAAAGTGTGTTAGACTTTAGATTATTTCCAGGAATTTGCTACAAAAATATATTTGTTAAAATACTTGTGCATAAAGCTTTTTTCACATTTCAGATTTCCCCAGGAGAGCTTTTCTGCAATGCAGTTAAGAAAAGTATCTCCACATTTTGATACATGTTGCTAAATTGTATTTCTAAAAGGTTGTACCAGTTTACTACCATAAAAGTGTATATGTTGTTCTTAGCTCACTTTTTCATTATTTTAAAATCTTACATCTTTGCTAGTTTGGTATATGAAAGTATTAATTTACTTTATCTGAATTTTTTTATTGCAAAAATTCAAGGGTTTTTTTATGTTTAATGTTTTGAGCTTTTGTGTTTAAAGTTTAATGATTGATATTCAAGGATTATTTATTTGCTCACTTAATCAGTAATTCAACATAGCGCCTGCTCTGTGCCAGGCACTGTTTATCTAAAATCTAGGGATTTAGCTTTGAATAGAAAGTTCTGCCCCTCAAGAAGCTTATATTCTGGTAATTTAATTGTACTGATTTGCCTAGAATCTTCAATACTACTCTGGTGTATATACACTTTTCCCCCTAGGTTTGAGTATAAAAGCTTGTGCTTTTTCTATAATTAGATATCAGTCCCTTGTGATTTTTTTTTTAAATTGATTTCAAATCTAGAAAGTTCCTCCCTTGCAAAGATTTTACAAATATACACATCCAGGGTGTGTGTGTGTGTTGTGTGTTTTGGGGTTTTTGTTTGTTTTGTTGTTTTTGTTTTGAGACAGAGTCTCACTCTGTCACCCAGGCTGGAGTGCAATGTCAGGATCATGGCTTGACCTACCAGGCTCAAGTGATCCTCCCACCCCAGCCTCCTGAGTAGCTGGGACTATAGGCCTCCGGCTAATTTTGGCTAATTCTTGTATTTTTTTTGTAGAGACAGCGTTTTGCCATGGGCCCAGGCTGGTCTCAAATTCCTGGGCTTAGGCGATCTGCCACCTCAGCCTCTCAAAGTGCTAGGATTACAAACATGAACCACTGAGCCTGGCTGGTTTTTAAATATTTTTTAAGACATTAAACTTGGTTCATTTGCATACATTTTTATATGCTGTTAGGCAAGCATATAAAATCCAAATTGTGGATTTTGTTTTCCCCTGTTTGAAAAAGAAGCCAAATAACATGTACCTACTGGGTCCTTCCTACCACCAGCCTTGTTAGTGTCTTTAATTTTTTATAAACAAGGATCTGTTAAATTATCTACTTCCATTTGTCTTCTACTTTTATGTCTTGTTTTTGTGATAACTTCCATTTTGCTTGTTTTTTGGTGGTGCTGATTAAGAAATATTTGCAATGCCATAAAAATATAGTTTAGCCAAATTATTAGGAATTCTTTGAAAAGTATTAACGTGTCACATGTCTTATCTAAAGTTGTTTGAGTGGTGCGTTTCTCATTGGAAAAATAAAGGCATCCTCCAAATGGATAAAGGCTAGGGAAAGAGAGCTCTAGTCAGCAAAGATTCTGGGAGAAGGGGACAGCTTTTTCAACTGTTTTGTTACGCGTCTAAGGATGAGATGAGACCCGAACAGTAGAGCCCAGATTCCAGCATTCTTGTTGGGGAGCAATTTAGAGTCTTAAAAGAAAATGTTAGCTTTGATGCTTTCTGATTCTGGTTCAGTCTCCCTTTGGGTGAGAAAAAGAGGATTTCTGTCTCCTACGTGCAGAGATGTGTGGCAGGACTGGAGACTTGAGAATGGATTTTTTGCAGCTTTCAGGCATATATATTTCAGATAATATCATTGTGTTCTTGTTTAATAGTAATCAGAACTATAGTCCAAACATGAGGCCAGGTGCAGTGGCTCACGCCTGTAATCCCATCACTTTGGGAGGCCCGGGGCGCCAGCGAGGGGGGCGGATCTCTTGAGGTCAGGAGTTTGAGAACAACCTGGCCAACATGGTGAAAACCCATCTCTACTAAAAATACAAAAATTGCCTGGGTTTGGTGGCACACGCCTGTAGTCCCAGCTACTTGGGAGGCTGAGGCAGGGGGATCACTTGAACCCAGGAGGTAGAGGTTGCAGTGAGCCAAGATCACACCACTGCACTCCAGGCTGGGCGACAGGGCGAGGCTCCATCTCAAAAATAAATAAATTAATTAATTCAGCCTGGTTGACAGAGCAAGACTGTGTCTTCAAAAATAAATAATTAAATAAACAAACATGAAGCACAGCTTGAAAGTCCCTCAGTGATCTAGAATAATGGTTCTCAAGGTAGTTTTATGCTGCTTGTCAGTTAAAAACATATATTGTCAATATGTGTATATATTTATAAATTGTGTATTTACAATTTTGTGTCTGCATTGTAAAACATAGTGGTACAAATAAATAGGAAAAATGTGAAGTGAGGGATATTATATAAAAAGTTTACTTGTGCAGAAATGTTCTGTTCTTGCTAGAAATACTATGTTCTGGATTGCTGGTTTTTGAGTGTTTAATTTTAAAAAGCTTTATAATACCATGAATTAGTATCAAGGAAATCAACATTTAGTGCGTTGCATTGCAACTAATATAAATCCATATCATAGTCTTGATCTTAACTTTTTGGCATACTTGTCATATCTCGTTAGATGGTTTCTTAATGTGGAGGTTGAAGAACTAGTACTAGGAACAGAAATGTCAATTCCCATGCTCTTTACATGTGCTTGCCTTATCTTCCATCTGAGGTTCTTCTGCGGGAATCTTTCAACCATTTGTCTATTTGGGCTTTTTTTGTTTTTCTGGGTTGGAGTCTTGCTGTGTTGCCCAGACTGGCGTGCAGTAGCACAATTTCGGCTCACTGCAACCTCCACCTCCTGGGTTCAAGCAATTCTCGTGTCTCCACCTCCTGAGTAGCTGGGACCCATGCCACCATCCCTGCTAATTTTTGTATTTTTAGTAGAGACAGACTTTTACCATGTTGGCCATGCTGGTCCCAAACTCCTGACCTCAAGTGATCTGCCCACCTCAGCCTCCCTGTGCTGTGATTACAGGTGTGAGCCACTGTACCCGGCCTTATCTGTCTATTTGTGAAGGTAGTTTAGTTACACTAGATAACTAAATTTGTGTATTTCCTTATCGCCCATACTGTAATATAGTAAGAGCAAATGAGTGAGGACTTCACTGTCGGCCTCTTATGGAGTTCTCCACTCTTCCCTCAGAATACCTGAGTAATACATGATACCATCTGACATACCAACTCAGTGAAACCTAGACTATAAATACATAGTAAATATTTATAAAAGCTCATTTTTATCTCTGGGCAGAAAAATAGTCCCAATTATTTTCTTCTACACCCCATTGGATTATCTGTGTGTGCTGTACTTTAGGGAAACTAGTGACTAAAAATGATAGGTTCTATTTAAAGTTGATTGGCATTGAAAAGAAATTGGACTGAATAGTCTCACTCCAACAACCATCAAGAGTCCTGGTGGCATTTTCAGAATTGTTGATGTCGTCGTATGTTTTTAATGGCTTAAAAAAAAATACATTTCACCTTTTGTAGTAATGTTAATTCTGTATATTTCCTATGTCGATAGAAATCTGATTAATTATATTTCGCTAAACCCAAGCTAAAAATATATAAAGGTTGACTGTGGAATGTGCACAAAATTGTTATTGATCATAGTTATCAACATTATGCTATGTTATAACAGCTGTTTGAGATGGAGAACGTTTTTACTGTGTCGTCAGATCCTCATCCCTCTCCTGCAGCCCCTCCTTCACTTTCTTTACCCTTATCTTCATCTTCTACCTCATCTGGGACTAAAAAACAAAAGAGGACCCCAACTTATCAGAGATCTGTAAGTCAGGAAAGCAGTCATTCTCAGCTTACCTTGCTTTGTGTTAAGAGCATGACCTAGGATTGCCACTCATTCTGGTTGAAATATCCTGCAGACTCACCTTCTAACTTCCCGAATCATTTTTTTTACCTTCAGTCTTGAAAGATAACCCAGTAGATTAGGGCCTTGCTCAAAGTATGTCCAAGAATCAGAAGCATTATTAACACCTTGGATCTTAATAAAGATGGAAAATCTCAAATCCCTATACGCACTGAGTCTGATTTTGTATTTTAACTTCTCATTTGAGAAGCCCTGGTTTAGAGCCAGACCTTCTTGGTTTGAATCTTCTGTTTGACTTTGGCAAGTCATTTAACTTCTCTTGTCTGTTTTCTCATTGGTAAAATGAGGCTAATACAATACTTTCTTTTGTGAAAGTTAAATGAGTTAATATATGTTAAACACAGTGTGGTGGCTTTGATTTACCTGATTTGACCACACATGTCGTTGACTCCTACTTTTGTTTATCTTTCTAGAATTTTAGTTACTCTTTTTTCCTAATGAAAATGTATCCTTTTTATTAATTATGTCCAATATCCCACTTAAGTGGAAATACTGATTATAAATCAGATTTTCAGTGAAAGGGTCTAAAACATAATTGTAATGATTTGGAAATGTCATTACTATGGTAAATTATAAACCTAGGCTTTGCTAAGGATTTCATCCTATTTTGTGCTTCACTTACAGTTTTTGTTGTTTTACTCAAAGAAAGGAAAATGGAACATCCAATGTGATAGTATTTTATGACCTAGGCAGATAACGTTATATTGCTTTTAAATAGCTCCTGTTTCACTAAAGAATGGGAAAGAAATGATAGTTACAGATTTCATCAGTATGTGAAAAGTGAAGGGTTTCTTTCAGGTAAAGATGTCTTTAAATGTACCTGTGAAATGATTCAGCATTTTTAAAATGGAAATGCTTTTGCTGTCTTGTTGTTTTGTTGTCTCAGAAGTTTTCTAATACACTATTTTGGATAGTCTTTCATTAAAGGACCTAAGCATGAATTACTCTGAGATTTTCTAGTTTAAGTATTGCATAGAAAGTTTATTTTATTGTGTTAATCTTTACTAACTTGAAATATGCCTTCCAAATGCATGACTTACTAAATAGTATTAAGGTATCAGCTGAAGTTTCAAAATAGTGTTACCAAATCTCTTAAGAGTCTTTGGTAGTTTGTGGTCACTGTCTCTTAATGTTAATTACCCTTGTTCTGAGTTTGTTTTAGTAATTTTCAGTTTATGTAAAGGCAGCATTTACTAATGTAGTTGTCATACGTTAATATTAAACCCCAGAAATTCTATTTTTGTCTGGTAAGTGAAAATACTACCATAATTTGGGGCAGTTCCCCAATATAATAACTTAAATTGTTTCCTCTGAAATGTTTTATTAGCTAAATTAATGCTGCATTAATAAAAGTCCATAATCTTCCTTTCATTTTACTTTTTTTTTTGCCTTTTTATATGGAAGATTTAGTGACTTATTAACCAGACATAATATGCTATGGAGATAATGTGCAGATATGTATATATTCTTTTTCTTTTTAAAACAGATGAGCTTTGATCCAAACCTTCTCCACAACAATGGACATAATGGGTACCCTAATGGTACTTCAGCAGCACTGCGTGAAACTGGGGTTATTGAAAAACTGTTAACCTCTTACGGATTTATTCAGTGTTCAGAACGTCAAGCTAGACTTTTCTTCCACTGTTCACAGTATAATGGCAACCTGCAAGACTTAAAAGTAGGAGGTAATCTGTCAGTTCTCCTTTGTAAAACTGTAATCACAAAATTTGTCTTGCATATCAACTTGTTCATGAGTGTTTTTCAAAAAAAATGTTTTATGTAAATAAAAACATTTTGGACTTTCAGTTGTATTGTTTACTGAAAAATATCTGTATAAACCAGCAGAATCCTTAAAAGATATATTTGTTTATATTTACAATAAATGCTTGGAAGATTTCTTTGTTCCCCCTAAAGATGACTGTTTACCTGTAAGATGTTAAGCCAGTAGGAATATTGAACTTCTATAATGTTATAATGTTACTTATGATTATTCTATCAGGTACTATTTGGAGTAGTACCTGAAAAAAGTAATTCTTAGAATGTCACCTCTTAGATTATATGGAAATTCATTTTGGCTGACACCATACAAATTATTTCACAGGTCTGGCATGGTGGCTCATGCCTGTATTCCCAGCAATTTGGAAAGCCAGGGCAAGCGGATTGCTTGAGCGCAGGAATTCAAGACCAGCTTGCAGCCTGGGCAACATGGCAAAACCCCATCTCTACAAAAAATACAAAAATTAGCTGGGGAAGGTGGCTTGTGCCTGTAGTCCCAGCTACTAAGTAGACTGAGGTGGGAGGATCGCTTGAGCCCGGGAGGTAGAGGTTGCAGTGAGCTTAGATCGTGCCACTGCACTCCAGCTTGGGTGACAGGGAGACTTTGTCTCAAAAAAAAAAAAAAAATCGTTTTTATATGTTAAAGTGTTTGGCTTACTAAAGGACTGAAATTATGAGGCCTCTGTACATTTTTTAAAAACATGTTTGAGAAAAGAGTATAATAGCTAACAAGATGCATGCTATAGGAGCATTGTTTTGGTTAATCCTCATGGCAGTCCTGTTTGTTAGGAATTATTCTCCTTTTACATATGAGAAAACTGAGGTACAGAGGAGTTTTAAAAAAAAAAAACTTGCCAAAGGTTATGATTGTTAAGTGATCTCATTTGTAGTATGTGTAAATTCCATAAAAACTAAAATTAAGACATGGCTATCTTAGCCTAAGATGGTGGTTCTGAAACATTTTGTGTGTATCAGAATTACGTGGAAGGCTTGTTAAAACAGATTGCTATACTTGATCCCCAGAGTTTGTCTTTGGCTAGGACTAGAGTGAGGTCCAAGAATTTGCATTTCTTTTAAGCTCCCAGGTGGTGGTAATGCTGGTCCAGGGACCATGCTTTGAAACCACTGGTCTAAGGCGATTGAAATGCTATGTTAAGTATAGTTTGGAAGCAATATATTGTTTCGCAAAAATTAGTTCAACAAATATAACACATTCTTTATTTTAGATGATGTTGAATTTGAAGTATCATCGGACCGGCGGACTGGGAAACCCATTGCTGTTAAACTGGTGAAGATAAAACAAGAAATCCTCCCTGAAGAACGAATGAATGGACAAGTTAGTGACTTTGATGTTTTCTGTTTTATTAGGGCCCTGCATTTGCATATCTTTCACGTTAGAAAAGGAAGATTCTCCCCATCTCCTCAGTTTGCACGAAAGAGAGCTATAGTATATAAAGATTACTATTTTAAAATTAATCAAAAGCACTGGCATTTCTTGACCTGAAATAAAAATATGGTCAAGACTCAGTTGGGTTTTTACATATAACCCTGAGTCAATGCTTACAGTCAATTTACATACTGTAAGTTTGAAACTTGGCAGCATGACATCCTCTTGTGGATCATATTAAAATGCATCCCTGTGTATAGTATAGAGGATATTAAAATTCAGTTTATATTGCACAGTGCTGCTCCTGAAATGATTAGCAATGGAAATTTTTTTTTTTTTGACTGGTAGGTTGTGTGCGCTGTTCCTCACAACTTAGAGAGTAAATCTCCAGCTGCCCCGGGTCAGAGTCCAACAGGGAGTGTATGCTACGAACGTAATGGGGTAAACTTGTGTATTTTTCTTAAACCTTTGCCTGATCCACCATGTGATCTATAAGCGTACTTTAAAATTCGAAATAGAAAACGTAAGCTGCAATTGTTAAAATCAGTTTTAAATTTGGTTTCTAAGAGGCTTCAAATGCAGCATAATCAAAAAATTTAAAAAGAAAAATTCCATAGGACTTCCAAGTGTCAGTTTGCCCAAGTATGACCTTAGTTAGAACATTAAGGTAAAATGTTCCTTTTAATCACTTTTTTGGGGGTTGTGGGGGGGGGATCTTTTTCTGGTTTCTTTTAAGCACTAACACCAGCTTTTTTTGTTTGGAATGCCTTATATAAAATTGGTTTTTTTGAAATGTAACTATAGTCTCTGGGCAAATGCTTCCACGTGTGTAAGCTTTTTGAAGTTGGATTGCTGCTCAGCTGTGGACTCGCAGAAGTCATCAGCACCATGGAGGGGAAGTGTGTGTTTACATGAATAAAGTAACTTACTTGTCATAAAGCATTTAATTTTAAGAAATTTGGCTTAAAATGCCAGTATAAGAGGTTTTTAAGTAAGTAAATCACAGTATACAGTGAATATGCATCCTGCCAAAATAGTAATAATGATTTATTAATTCACAGGAAGTGTTTTATCTGACTTACACCCCTGAAGATGTCGAAGGGAATGTTCAGCTGGAAACTGGAGATAAAATAAACTTTGTAATTGATAACAATAAACAGTAAGTTCTTTTTTAAAAAAATTTTCTCACCTAAGTGTTTTGCGTGTGTTTTTTTTCCCTCCATTAAGAAATTTGAAGTGGGTTAAAAACCTAACTTGTAAGTCTGGATAATTTTCATGAACTTTCAGTTCATCAACTAATGATTTGAGGTCTGTGAATATTGTATTACAGCTATGATGCAGGATCTCAGAAATAGGAAGATGATAATTAAAACATTGTCAGGCATTTCAAGGACTTGTTCTAGAGATCAGTGAAGGTTTTTCAAAAAATAGTGCTTTGAGGTAAGTTTTGAGGGAGGGATATAGTCACTAGAGAGATGAGAAAAAAGAGCATTATGGATAGAAGAAATACCATGACATGTTTTGGGGAAATGGCCAAAAGTTTAGTCGAATTGACCGGAAGGTAAAGTTTGAGCGTTCTTCTATGTAGGAATCTTTGTGGTATTTAAAACAAGGAAGTGTGATTGGTTTAGATCTTTGGAGGTGGTGGAAGTGGTAGACTTTTGAAAAGTGGGGATGCTGTTGACCAGAGGCAGTGATGTGAGAGTTAACGTGAAAGATGACCACCTAATATGGATAGACTTAAGAGGATGGGGTGGAGGAGTCAAGTTATATTGAGAAGATACCATCATCAATCTTAATTGATTAGATGAAGGTGGGATTGGAATTAAAGGGAGTCCCAAATACTGTTTTTCTGGCCTGGCCTACTGGGCAGATGATGGTACCATAAACTGGGCTAAGGAGACATAAGGAGAAAGTTCAAGGTGGGAAAAGAATCATATTTACTTTGGCAATTTTTGAGTGAGGTGTTTGTGATATCTGGGTAGAGATACCAAATCTGCAGTTGTGTGTATAGGTCTGAGACTTAGACCTATAAGTCTAAGGTCTGTTTCCTGCCTATAGGGAAAGTATGTAGAGCTGTAGAATTCATCAGCATACACAGTTAAGGAAAATGTAGTTAAGAAAGCTCAGGGAGAATATTTTTGTCTTGGGATATGAGAGATGAGAGATGCAAGAGGAGAAGGAAATTAAAATAGGAAGTTGGAGAAAGTGCTAGTAGTGTACTTTCCAGTAGCATGTGGAGGGAAAAGTCCTAAGAGCATGTCTGTGGGATTATCTGCCTTGAACCTTATCTCTTTCTTGACAAGTCTAGAAGGAATCAGATTGCATTGTAGGTATGGTTATTATTACAGTCTGAAGGCCTCAATTTATATAGTCGTTAATCTCAGAACAGCCTTACCTGGTAAGTTTCTTCATCTGTAAAATGAGGTATAAGTTCTCACAAAGTTACTTTTGACGTTCGTACTGCTTTTAAATAGCAGACATTTAAATTCCCATCTGATTCTAAAGCCTTTTCACTGCAGTAAGTTACAAAAGCAGGTAGAATTTTTCTGGTGTCTTTGTTAGTCTGTAACTTTTTTTTAAATAAAAAGCACATTTTGGGTTACTTGTCCGTGAAAAATTAAGGGAAGTAATTGCTTGGTGTATAGGTCTTCTCTTAAAACATTTAGACTAACAGTACCATTATGTCTTATATAGTCTATGTTATCTTAAAATTGAATTTACATCGCTGCTGCACGAAAATGAGGGCATAAAAGCAACATGTGGTGTCTCTAACTTGTTTGCATTCTCCAAGGGAGGTGAATATCATTACTTTTTTTTTTTTTTTTTTTTTGAGACGGAGTCTGGCTCTGTCGCCCGGGCTGGAGTACAGTGGCCGGATCTCAGCTCACTGCAAGCTCTGCCTCCCGGGTTCACGCCATTCTCCTGCCTCAGCCTCCCGAGTAGCTGGGACTACAGGCGCCCGCCACCTCGCCCGGCTAGTTTTTTGTATTTTTAGTAGAGACGGGGTTTCACTGTGTTAGCCAGGATGGTCTCGATCTCCTGACCTCGTGATCCGCCCGTCTCGGCCTCCCAAAGTGCTGGGATTACAGGCTTGAGCCACCGCGCCCGGCCACGAATATCATTACTTTTAAAAGCATAGCAAGTTCTCTTAAAATCACTTCATTTGCTCAACTTTTATGGCTGTTTACTCAAATAATTGAGATAGCTACTAAGTTTAGCACTCACTGAAAATAGAGACCATCTCCTATTTATCTCTGTATCACCAGTACCTTACTTTGCCACAGATTATGCCTACACAATTGTTTGTTCAATGAATAACCTTTATAAAACTTGAGTATTCCCACCTTTGGTAGCGCTTTGTGGCTTTATTTCAGTTCTTTTGTTGAAATAGAGAAACAGTAGAACATCATGCACCCATGTATAAGTTTGTAAAAACAAATCTTCCAACAACAGTCCTAGAGAAAGATAACCTATATATATATATTTGCCAAATGTAGAAGGCTAAGGAGTTAAAGTCCTTTGCCTATAAAGCCGTATGAAAATAATCAAATGTCATAAACCCTGTATTTATTCTTAGTGATGATAGAATTATTAAAGCCCCAGGAAACTAGTTTCTTTAGACTAGTATCTAAGCAAGTCAGTACATTTTTAACCCGTGTTTCATTCCTCCTCCCTGCAATTATTTTTTTCTAGTACTGGTGCTGTAAGTGCTCGCAACATTATGCTGTTGAAAAAGAAACAAGCCCGCTGTCAGGGAGTAGTTTGTGCCATGAAGGTAAGTGTTAAATTTGAGAATCTTGAGTTTTTCTTTGGCCATATGAAGTGTTGTACTTCAAACTCCAGCCTTTTTTTTTTTCTTTTTTATCTTTACCCTTTAAAACTATTTCACTGTTAGCCTCAAAAGTAGTCTCTTAAAATTCCTTGGTTGCTAATACATTATCTTCTTTAAAATTGGCTGTTTAATTGATAATATTAGATTCTACCAAATTATACTATTGTGACTACAGTATAATTTTACAAAAAAATTATTGGTTTTAAGTTGTAATCCTAAATTTGTACAGAGTGGTAATAATGTTCTTGGTTTTTTGTTTTGCTTCAGGAGGCATTTGGCTTTATTGAAAGAGGTGATGTTGTAAAAGAGATATTCTTTCACTATAGTGAATTTAAGGGTGACTTAGAAACCTTACAGCCTGGTGATGATGTGGAATTCACAATCAAGGACAGAAATGTAAGATAGTTAACTTGATCTTTGGCCTTTTAAGATCAGCGATGGTTTATGTTTTTAAGAAACACTTAAAATTATGTGATTCTTCCTTCCCCTGTGCCCCCACCACCTCCAACCCCTTCTGATTTAGGGTAAAGAAGTTGCAACAGATGTCAGACTATTGCCTCAAGGAACAGTCATTTTTGAAGATATCAGCATTGAACATTTTGAAGGAACTGTAACCAAAGTTATCCCAAAAGTACCCAGTAAAAACCAGGTAAATAATCTTTTTCAGGAGAGTCCTATTTCGCCTCAGTAGTAATAGAATAATATGGTATGGTATGCTGAAATTTTATCTTATTCAGTTAACATGGTAGTGGAACAACTAAGTACCTCTTGTTATGTGTAGTTAAATTAAAAGAGAAACCAGATTTACATATCCATAATATGGTTTTTGGGGTTTTTTTGTTTGTTTTGGAGACAGAGTCTTGCTCTGTCGCCAGTCTGGAGTGCAGTGGCGCGATCTCAGCTCATTACAGCCTCAGCTCACTGCAATCTCCACCTCCCGGGTTTAAGCGATTCTCCTGCCTCAGTTCTCCCGAGTTGCTGGGACTACAGGCACGCGCCACCATGCCCAGCTAATGTTTGTTTTTTTTTAAGTAGAGACGTGGTTTCACCCTGTTGGCAAGGATGGTCTCAATCTCTTGACCTTGTGATCCACCGACCTCGGCCTCCCAAAGTGCTGGGATTACAGGCATGAGCCACCTCGCCCAGCCAAATATGTATTTTTTTTTTTTTTTTACTGGGTGATGAGAAAAGACCAAAGAAGAAAATGATAATTAAATTGGAAAGCACCTGATTGGATTAGACTGCAGTTCAGGTGTACATTTGTTCCCTCTTCTGCCCCTGCCCCACCCCTCCAGTTTATTTGTGGGGAAGCTGAGGACACAAATGGTGTCATTGCTGGGAAAATTCCTTAAATAAAATTTTTTGGTACCAGAGTACAGGGTCTTAATAGCAGTGTTATAATTTGATGGTTGACTCATGTGACCATAGACCATGAAGCTTTCACATTGGAGTTATGTTGTCAACACCTTTTTTCGCTTCAGGAAACTATGTTAAAAATAACATGGATTTACTATGTGTTCTTCTTGTTTGACTTAGAACTAGGAAGGATGAGAAATCTCCAGCTAAAATCGTTTTTCCTTCTCATCAGAATGACCCATTGCCAGGACGCATCAAAGTTGACTTCGTGATCCCTAAAGAACTTCCCTTTGGAGACAAAGATACGAAATCCAAGGTGACCCTGCTGGAAGGTGACCATGTTAGGTTTAATATTTCAACAGACCGACGTGACAAATTAGAACGAGCAACCAATATAGAGGTTCTGTCAAATACATTTCAGTTCACTAATGAAGCCCGAGAAATGGTAAGTGTTGGATATTCCTGGATGTGTATCTAATATGCGAAAGCCAATGTTATATTCAAGTTTATATGTGAAAAAAATTTTTGAATGGAAATCTGGACAGGATTACTAAGGTATTTTTAGAGTCAGTGATTCTCTAGCCCTTAATATGAAGAGTAAGAAAATTCAAGTTCATCATTGTGGAAAGTAGATTTTCCCAAACTATTTTCTAAGACATTTAATCAGTGATGGTTTCTGTTTTTAGGAAACACAATTCTCCAGTGTGGTCCAGGAAAGCCAAAAGATTGAACACCCATGATCTAGACACTAGATCACACATAAAATACACTTAACACCAATGATAGTTGATGAGCTTTTTTAAAAAAAAAAAAATCTTAGGCGTGGTGGCTCACACCTGTAATCCCAGCACTTTGGGAGGCCGAGGCAGGTCATCACTTGAAGTCAGGAGTTCAAGACCAGCCTGGCCAACATGGTAAAACCCCATCTCTACCAAAAATAGAAAAAGTCAGCCAGGTGTGGTGGTGGGCGCCTGTAATCCTAACTACTCAGGAGACTGAGACAGGAGACTCGCTTGAACCCGGGAGGCAGAGGTTGCATTGAGCCAAGACCATGCCGTTGCACTCCAACCTGGGTGACAGAGGGAGACTCTGTCTCAAAAAAATAAATAATCACAAAAACATCTCATGTTTTAAGAAGGTTTAAAAATTTGTTGTGTTGGGCCATGTTCAGAGCTGTCCTAGGCCACAGTTTGGACAAGCTCGCAATTAAACCAGAGTCAAAAAGGTTTCGTTTTGGCAGAACTTCGCAAATTGTTTTTAAAGAGTTTGTGTCTGTGAGTGGCATATACTAACCAGAATTATTTCCCAAACATGTTTTATGAATTCACTTTCTCAGACATAATTTGCATTTAGTCATGTTTGGGATCATATCATCTACACTGTAACTCAGTGTTGTCAGTGGAACTGGGTACATTGAATGAAAATTTAAGTTTCTTGAGTTTTTTTTAATCCTTTGCCTTTGAAGAACTGATTGTGTTTGACACAGTGTATTTAACTTTAAAAGTTTGTAAGTCTGAATGTGTGATTTTTTTTTTTTTTAACATTTTCAAAGGCAAGATCTGTTTTGCTTTACAGTATGGAAAATATAACTTGCCTACCATCAGGACATAGCAAGGATTAAATGTCAGAATATTGTTTAGGTCATATTTAAAACTTACAGAATCACTTCTGCAGTGAGTATGTAGTAGGTAATACAATAGCAGATTGATAATTTGTGTTCATTGTCTCATTAAATATGAGTACCTACCCTGTTCCAGGTACTCTTGATACAATAGCCCTTACAAAGCTGATAATTTAGTAAGAAGGAAAAAAAAAGAAAAAACGAGAAAAGATTTTGTATATTTTATTCTTCTATTCTTCAGATGTAAATTTTAACTCTTTCGTGGGCCTAAACTCATGCAATTTTTGAGGTAGAAACTAGAGAATTGCCTTTGTCTATTTTGGAATTATGGTCTCTAAATTAGTGAAGTTTCTTGAAATTATATTGTCATTAGATGTGGGCTTTTATGAAATACATTGTGTTCATGTGTTTACATTCAAATGTGATTTTTTCTAGTGCATATTTGCCACAAAGTAGCAATTGGGGAGTCTTAGAAAATTGCTCAGGTTACTTTGTTGAAAGCAATGAGTTTGTACTTAAGCTAGAACAGTTCAAATGTGGATACAATATTTGTGTCACATCAGAGAAAATTCCTGATGAATTGAACTTGATGGTGGTTGTAAAGTTGAATGTTGCCTTACTTGACAAGTTTCACAGCCAGTGAAAATATTATTTGGGTTTCAGGGTGTGATTGCTGCCATGAGAGATGGTTTTGGTTTCATCAAGTGCGTGGATCGTGATGTTCGTATGTTCTTCCACTTCAGTGAAATTCTGGATGGGAACCAGCTCCATATTGCAGATGAAGTAGAGTTTACTGTGGTTCCTGTGAGTTGTTTTTGAGAAAAGTTGGGAGGTGTTTCTTGATGCTTTCTTTTTCAATTGAAAGTTAATTTTGTTTTATCATTTTTTAGGATATGCTCTCTGCTCAAAGAAATCATGCTATTAGGATTAAAAAACTTCCCAAGGGCACGGTTTCATTTCATTCCCATTCAGATCACCGTTTTCTGGGCACGGTAGAAAAAGAAGCCACTTTTTCCAATCCTAAAACCACTAGCCCAAATAAAGGCAAAGAGAAGGTAGGTTTTGCATAATCCAAATTATTTTTGTAGCTCTTTATTCCTCTTCTGCTTTAACAGCATATTGTAATGGAGTACATATAATGAGCAGAGTTTGTCTCTTTCAGAATTCTCTGTCATATTAACAGTGAACTAAACAAAGTAAGGTTTCTTAACCTCAGGATTATTGACATTTTGGGATGAATGATTCTTTACTGTGGGGAATGGGATGTTTAGCAGCATCTCTGGCCTCTACCCACTGGAAGTTAGTGTTCTGATCCCTTTTCCCTACCTCCTACTATGACAGCCAAAAATGTCTCCAGACATTGCCAAATGTCCTCTGGGAGGCAAACTCCAAGTAGAGAGCCAGTTATATAAAATGATAGTACTGTCTTCCAGGCAATTTAAAACTTTCAAAGTTGGGTATCATCAGTTCGCACATTTAAACTTCATTTATTGAAAAATCCACTGAACAGGAAATATAAAGATGTCTGAGATGAATTCTCCTTTCAAGTTAATAACAAGTTGAGAGAGTTTTATAGAAACAAGTAATTCATACAGAATATAAAATATTGCTATTGAAGGTCAGCAATAGTGCTCTGGTGAAAATTAACTGGTAGGGTATGGGATGGTTTCACTAATAGATGGAGACAGGAAAGAGCATTATTCACAGAGTAAAAGTACAGATGAGAAAAATTCAGGGTTTCTTTAGGAAACAATGAGTAACTAGTCTGACAGGAATTTTTTGGGGGGTTTGTGTATGGGTTTTTGTTGGTGAGGGAGGTTAGGAGAAATAAGGTTGAAAAATCAGGATCCAGCTAGACTGAGAGGGTGTTGATTGCTTCTCTAAAGAATTTAGACCTTGTTGACGGGCATGGTGGCTCATGCCTGTAATCCCAGCACTTTAGGAGGCTGAGATGGGTGGATCACGAGGCCAGGAGATCGAGACCATCCTGGCTAACACGGTGAAACCCCGTCTCTACTAAAAATACAAAAATTAACCAGGCGCAGTGGTGCGTGCCTGTAATCCCAGCTCCTTGGGAGGCTGAGGCAGGAGAATGGCGTGAACCCAGGAGGCGGAGCTTGCAGTGAGCTGAGATCGTGCCACTGCACTCCTGCCTAGGCGACTGAGCAAGACTCTGTCTCCAAAAATTAAAAAAAAAATTTAGACCTTGTTCTGTACTTAAAGGAAAAGATCTCTTTTAGATAATGACATTAGGTATGTGCTTTGGGAGAGTAATGGCAGCAATATGAAGCCTAGATGGGATGGAGAAAGACAAAAGATGAAAAGGATTACTATGAAATTACTCGGATAGTTAAGGTAGTCCTTGAACTAGGCACAGAGATAATGGCTATAGACAAGTGAAGGAACATAAGAGATACTGGAAAGTCAGTCATGTTGTAATTTAATAATTACTATTAGCCAGAAAGAGCAAGGCTAGTATCTTGCTTATCACTTACTGTAGCATGGGAAATTATTTTACCTCTGAGCTTCAGTTTTTAAATTTCAAAACTGATTGTGTAACAGTTTAAAAAGCCCTCAAAATACCTAGCTCATAATAGGAATTTCACATGTGACAGATGATACTGTTAACAAAAATAAAAATAACTTCAGTTGGGGTTATTTTTAATAACTCTGCTTCCCAAATGTGTCTGGCAAAACTGGCTTGATGAAGAGAGCCTTTGTGTGAGACTCTCCCTGCCTTTTTTTTGTTTGTTTGTTTGTTTTCCTTAGTCCAACAGCACCCTAGCTAGTAAATCCTCTGTCATCGTGCTTCTTATAGTATATAACATTTACCAGTTTATGAATCTGTCTCTGCTGCACTGGACTCCCTCAGGGCAGGGATTCTCCTATCTCTATTTAATATATTTGATGTATAGTATATTGTCAGCTGTTGACTGGATGTCGAAGTTGATGAGTTAAGAGCAAAAGGTGAACAGTAAGCTTTTGAGTTTGGTTGTGGAAAAGTTGATGACTTTGGAGTCAGACCTGAATTCACTGACATTGTTCTTAACCAAACTCAAATCCTCTGGATCATTTTGTGCTGGGTTTTGTAACCTTGGTAAGGTTTACTTA
Organism: Rhinopithecus roxellana; assembly: GCF_007565055.1. Lineage (NCBI taxonomy): Eukaryota > Metazoa > Chordata > Mammalia > Primates > Cercopithecidae > Rhinopithecus > Rhinopithecus roxellana. The sequence continues at coordinate 37,141,837 of NC_044556.1, read as the reverse complement.
ATTCCTCAGATTTTCCCAATTTGTAAAATGAGGGAAAAGAGAAACTATGGAGATGATTTTGTACAAGATTAATTTGATAATACATAATACCTGGTAATGTTGTAAGTGTTCAGTAAATAATCATATAACAGTTATGGAAGGAGTGTGATTGGTAGAAGAGGAAAATGAATTGGTTTTGAATATGTCATAGTTTGTAATGAGGACTGGAGTTGAGGAAGGAAGTCAGGGCTAGAGTAGGGACGTGGGCATTATCTCCATAGAAATGTGGAAACCATAAAATCAGTATAATTTATGTAGTTGCTGTACACTGTCGTTACTTCACATGTATGATTCAATACGACACACCTGAACTTTCTTAGAATTTTATTGTTTTTTATTTTTTTAGTCAAGTGCAGTAGTGAGAAGGGGGGAAAGAGTAGAACAAGGAAGTTCAATCTGTAACAGACTGAATAATCAAGATAACTCGCTACCTTCAGATCAGCCCTTAGACTTTTTTAAGAGTTAATCATTCTTACATGTAAGACGATTGAAATGTTGTTTCTCCTTGAAGTCTGGTATTAAAACAATTGTTGAAATACTGATAATGTCATAATTTTTAATCACCTACTTTATGTCAAGTGCTTGAACTGTACTAGATCATATACCAGATTCTTCTGCATTAAGTATAATGATTGACATTACATATTAAATACCATGCAAGGTGCTGTGTGCTACTAAAAGAGGATACTTCGGCACCTTTAGAAAATACTTCCTGCCCTATAGAATTTCCGTTTCGTTGGAAGTAACATACCCAGTTTAATTTCTGATTGTCTATGAGGAGCCTAGGTGTATTAAACATTTTCAGTAAGCTTTTTTCTCCTCAATAGCAAAAATTAGATTCTTAAGATTGAAAGACAATTAAAAATTACAGCAGACTGAGCTAGTCTTAAGGCAAGACGACCTTTTATTCAAATGAATAATCTATTATTAGAAAACCCAGGAATAAGACATTTTTACAGCTGTACCAATCCTTTGACTCAAGAATCTGTAAGAACTGTAGTTGCTTTTATTGGTTTTTGTTCTTGAGATTGTTTTCATTCTATTTTTGACTGTATCTCTTTAGGAGGCGGAGGATGGCATTATTGCTTATGATGACTGTGGGGTGAAACTGACTATTGCTTTTCAAGCCAAGGATGTGGAAGGATCTACTTCTCCTCAAATAGGAGATAAGGCAAGATAATTCTTCTCATTCGAGAGAGGGTTAAGAGTTGTCATCTTAATCATAAATCCTGCAGGATGGGTTCTTCAAATTTTATCAAGTTTTGCTGAAGTATATTTTGTGTTTAAGAGAAATACATTATTATCTTCCTATTTGAAAGCAGCTTATTAAAACAAGGCTTTGTTAATCAAAGCCTTGTTAATCTAGCTGTTTAAACATTAGATAAAACATGCTTAAAGTTGTTATTGGTAAGAAAGTTAAAACAGTTACTACTAAAACATTATCAGAGTAAAAGCACACCAAAGATTTTACATTGCTATTCATTTTTTATTTCTCATACTTACTATGTTTGGTTTTTGGATAGCCCTCTAAAGAAATTAAGACTCTTAAGAAATACAGACTGAAAGACAAAACTTTGATCCTTTGTGAAAAATGGGATGAGACATAAATGTTTTGGTGAAAATCAATTCCACTGGAGTAATTACAAAGGATATTTGGAATGAAAAGCATGCGCTGGGGGAGTTATAGGTCTTGTTTTCTGAGTTAAGGACATTGATGTGGAAGTGATATGGTGTTAATGAGCACCCTTAATTTTCACAGGTTGAATTTAGTATTAGTGACAAACAGAGGCCTGGACAGCAGGTTGCAACTTGTGTGCGACTTTTAGGTCGTAATTCTAACTCAAAGAGGCTCTTGGGTTATGTGGCAACTCTGAAGGATAATTTTGGATTTATTGAAACAGCCAATCATGATAAGGAAATCTTTTTCCATTACAGGTAAGGTGTGACTTTCAGGAACTTAACAGCTAGCTTACCATCCATTCTTTGCTGTTGGAATAAAAAACATTTAGTATTGATTGATTATACTTGTTGAGGCCCAGATTTCGTATTTGTAGAATTATGCCATGATATAAACTGAAGTTAATCACTGATGTCTGTATACAGAGCACGTGGCCAAAAGAAGTAGAAAGGCCTGTGCCTTCTTGTTTTATGTGTTGGTACCATAAGGTTGGCCATTTGGTGTATAATATAGTGGTTAAGAGTAGGGGGTCTGACTGGGTGTGGTGGCTCATGCCTATAATCCCAGCACTTTTGGGGGCTGAGGCAGGTGGATCCCTTGATTCCAGGAGTTCGAGGCCAGCCTGGGCAACACGGTGAAACTCCATCTCTACAAAAAGTACAAAAATTACCTGGGTGACTGAGCAAGACTCCATCCCAAAAAAAAAAAAAAAAAAAAAAAAAAAAAAAAATTAGCCTGACATGGTGGTGCATGCCTTCAGTCTCACCAACTCAGGAGGCTGATGTGGAGGACCACTTGATCCTGGGAGGCAGAGGTTGCAGTAAGCTGAGATCACACCACTCTACTCCAGCCTGGGCAACACAGTGAGACTCTCAAAAAAAAGGGGGGGGGGCTCTTAGAACCAGACGGTTCAGCTTTTGAGTCCAGGCCCTGCCACTTTATACCTGTGTAATTTTTACCAAATAACTTCTTAGTATTTTAGTTTCATTATCCTGAAGTTAGGGATAATGTTACCTCTTCATGGGGATAAAGGATTAAATAAGTCAAGACATAGAAATTACTTAAAATGGTGTCTAACATAAATAAGCATGCCATGCCATGACTGTTACTGTAAAATAAAGGCTGCCTGTTACTGTTGATGTTTATGGTAATGTTTAGTTAAATGTCATTTCCTTTCTCCTTAGTGAGTTCTCTGGTGATGTTGATAGCCTGGAACTGGGGGACATGGTCGAGTATAGCTTGTCCAAAGGCAAAGGCAACAAAGTCAGTGCAGAAAAAGTGAACAAAACACACTCAGGTAATAAATTGTGACTTCTTATTCAGCCTGTGCTTTTAAGTGGGAGATAAAGGGTAGAGTAGTAGAAGGAGATGAGGCCTAATTACTCTACATCAGTCATTCTCATGTGCGATTCCCTAGAACAGCAGCATCACCTGGTTGCTTGTTAGAAATATACATTCTCTGACCCTGTCCCATACCTACTGAAACTCTGTGGGTGGGCATTCTGTTTTAATAAGTCCTTTAGGTGATTCTGATATACACTGAAGTTTGAGAAGGACTGGCCTAGATATTTTAGGTAATTTGCTTTATATTTTCAATTCATTGTCTTTTAAAAAGAAACCCCAAGATATCCAGCTGTGGGTAGTGGATGCCTGTAGTCACAGTTACTTGGGAAGCTGAGGTGAGAGGGTCGCCTCTGCTGGTAGGTTGAGACTGCAGTGAGCCATGATCCTACCACTGCCCTCCAACCTGGGTGATGGAGCAAGACTGTCTCAAAAAACCAAAAATAACGTCATGGTACGTATACATCTCCATGGAGTAGGGAAGAGAAGCATTTCCCTAGAAGACTGTTTTGAAGAAGAATGAATCTAAATGTGAAAAATAATGGGAAGTGAAGAAAATGAATTGTAATTTAGAATCTCTGACTTTAAAAGACCTGCAGCTTATTTCTGGCTCTCATCTAAACTCTTAAGTGTGTGTTATGTTTTAGACACTGGGGAGACAGCAGTGAAGAAATCAGATACATCCCTGCATTCATTGACCTTATTTTTTGGTGGAACTGGGGGCAAACAGTCCCAGTTGGGGCAGACGAGGAGTAAAATAGTGTATATGATGTTTAGAAAGACAGTAATACATGTAATAAGGATGAATCAGAACAGTATATAAGTATTGGGATTTGCATTTTGGAGACCAGGAAAGGCTTCTTAAAAAGTGACATATGGTCACCTGGAAAAAGTAAGAGATCAAGGCATGTTTTATTTATGAATACTTCTTAATTCCTTAAACAATTTTATTTAAACAATTCTATTTAGGAAAAGCAGGCATTTTGGTAGTTTAGAAGTATTTAAAGTCCTGCAGCTGTTCTGAAAAATAGAACTTGGCTTTGGGTTCCCTACCCCATTTGAATAGCAGGCAGCCAAGCTACCCTGTTAACATCTGTGTTATTTGTTGCTTACTTGTCTTTCTGTACAGTAGAGATGAAATAAAATTGAAAGATACACATGCCTTTGTTTTGCAGTGAATGGCATTACTGAGGAAGCTGATCCCACCATTTACTCTGGCAAAGTAATTCGCCCCCTGAGGAGTGTTGATCCAACACAGACTGAGTACCAAGGAATGATTGAGATTGTGGAGGAGGGTAAGGACCATCACTATCAGGCTGTTAGAAATTTGCCGTAACTTCAGATGAGCATCTATAAAGTTTTAAAATACCGTGCTCATTGCAGTTGTTTTTAGGTTAAAACTGAATTAAGGAAAAGTGACCTCTCTCATGCTTGCTTATTTTTATACCCTTTGAAAATGAGGTCAGTCTGGATTTAAGTAGTGAAAATATGACTGCTTTGTGAGCACATGACTGATACATGAGCAGCTATGAGTTATATTGAGATAGACCTAAGAACAAAATCTGATACCAAAACATTTAATGTTGAGTGTATGATAATCAAATATTCAGTTCCTTCACTAGTATTTAAATCGGTAACCATTCAGTTCTGTATTTTTGCTTCCTGTAAAAGTTTACTGTCCCCCCGTGCTCCCCCCGCCCCCGTCAGACTACACATATGTGCATAGTCTGTTTCTTAATAGCTAGAGTTATTTGAGGATCCTATTTCTTGTTTCTAGGTCAGGGTTCCTTTCATTCTCTACTTTCTTGTTTTTTCTCCCTGCTATCTTCAAGAATTTCCAGAGTTCAGTGCAACTGTTCCTCCAACAGTCACCATCAGAAAGACCAACTTTGTGTAATCTGTATGCATAAAATAAATACACGATAGCAATAGGAGAGAACTCTGTAGATTAGGATAGCAGAGTGATTAGGATAGCAGAGTTACATGATGGTGGAGTAGATGAGAAGGCTTGAGTATTCCAACCAAAGATGATGGCTTGGTTTACAAAGAAAATAAAGTCCTTGCATCATCTAAGAGTCAGCGAACATAAAGTGGTGAATAGCAGGTATTTGGGAGAAGGAAATGAACCTTGATAACCTATTCCTTTACCACATGGGATTCTTAGAATTTCTGTTTCACGTAAAACCACTATTCCCCCACCTCTAAATACGAATTTTTAAACAAATGCCATGACATCACACCCCTGAAAAGGCCATGGGAGTATGGACTACTACTTTAACTCATCATACGATATCAAATTGCCTTTCCACCTCTTCCTAACATGCTGCTTTTACTTCCTTTTGCATCGCCACTTCCCAGTCCACTCATTCTTCAGCACTGGCTGTGGGATATAGTCCAAAGCAAGGGTTTTGTTTAGGCATCTCTAAGCCTGGGACTAGACAGATTACATTTTCCCACTTGGTAAGCACTAGCTCTTTTATTCAGGAACACAACTGTAACTTATACTAAGACTTCTAAAGTTGAGCAGACGTAGATCTGGACACTGTTCTAGCATTATAATCTTGGACAAATAACTTAAATCTTTACTAGCTCAGTTTCTTCATCTTTAAAATGGTAATGCCTTCAGCCTTAGAAGGTTCTATAAAGTATGAATCAGTATGTGCATTGTAAGTGGTAATTATTGATATTGCGTGAGGTCAGACCAGCTTCCTCTAATCACTCTTCCTCATGACTTGATCTCTTCGGATTATCTCCTCAAAGTTTTCTGGTTCTTGTATTTAAAATAAAAAGTCAGCTGGGGCCAAGAGTAGGGGCTCACACCTGTAATCCCAGCACTTTGGGAAGGCAAGGCAGGCAGATCACCTGAAGGTCAGGAGTTCGAGACCAGCCTGTCCAACATGGTGAAACCCCGTCTCCACTAAAAATACAAAAATTAGCCAGGTATGGTGGTGGGTGCCTATAATCCCAGCTACTTTGGAGGCTGAGGCAGGAGAATCCCTTGAACCTGGGAGGCAGAAGTTGCAGTGAGCTGAATCATGCCACTGAACTCCAGCCTGGGCAGCAGAGCATGACTCTGTCTCAAAAAAAAAAAAAAAAAAAAAAAAGGCCAGGTGTGGTGGCTCACACCTGTAAACCCAACACTTTGGGATGCCAAGGCGGGCAGATCACTTGAGCCCAGGAATTTGAGACCAGCCTGGGCAACATGGCAAAAACCTGTCTCTACAAAAAATACAAAAATTAGTCATGGTGCGTGCCTGTAGTCCCAGTGACTCAGGAGCTGAGGTGGGAGGCTCACCTGAGCCCAGGAAATCAAGGCTGCAGTGAGCCATGATCGCCACTGCACTCCAGTCTGGGCGGCAGAGCGAGTACATTTGTCTGGATGCTGAATTGTTAGGCAGCTGAATTCTTTGGCATAGTTTTTAACTGTAGCCTGCACTGGGCTCCAAGCAACTTTATACTGTAGGGCAGGGCTCAGCATATATGGTGGCCTTGTTTTGTGATCACAGCCACAACCATTTGTTTACATATTGGTTTTCATTGCTTTCTCACTACAACAACAGAGTTGGTTAGACAGGATGACTTGCAAACCTAAAATATATACTATCTGGCCCTTTAGGAAAATGGTTTTTGATCTCTGATCTGGAAAAAGGAACCTGTGAGGGAACCAGAATTGGAACAAAAAAAAGGAGATGGGGTGTCAGGTTTATCTAAATTGTTTTTTCCTATGCCTGCCTAGTTGTTTACTGGCCGATTGAGTATGGGACAAAAATATTTTTGGCTGGTTGGCTCATATTGTGAACTTGGGAAGAAGATAGTCCTGTGAATATTATTAGCAACCCATAGTGCTTAAAATTTAGGTAATGGGATTGTAAATGACAGGTTTTTGTTTGTTTAATTTATAAATGCAGTTTAAAATTGTTCAGCTAATAAAGTATTGATGAGCTGTGACATTCTCATTTGGTTCCATGGTAGTAGTTAACATTTGGAATTTCATTTAAGCTTTAAGGTGAAACTTCTGAGTACTAAAAAATATATATATATATATTTTTAGGTAACATAACACATTTTTAGCAACTATATAAACTTTCTAGGATCATCAGCAGAGGACTGTTGTGAAAGACTAGCTTTTAAACTTTGTATCTGTTTTACAGGCGATATGAAAGGTGAGGTCTATCCATTTGGCATCGTTGGGATGGCCAACAAAGGGGATTGCCTGCAGAAAGGGGAGAGCGTCAAGTTCCAATTGTGTGTCCTGGGCCAGAATGCACAAACTATGGCTTACAACATCACACCCCTGCGTAGGGCCACAGTGGAATGTGTGAAAGATCAGGTAAATGCCAGCATCTCTGTATCTGAATTTGATCCTTCTATGAGTTGGTAACCAGAACCCTCAAATTTTTTCAGCCAAGGGGAAATCATCAACATTCATTTGGTTTTTTTTTCTACTTTACCTTTTTTCAGTCATTTGAGGTAGCTTAGTAAAAACAGAAAACTACACAAAGAAAAAAGTGACTATATTAGCAATGAGGAAAGTAAGATTGGTATTGGTAACTAATATTACGCAATGAGGAAAATAAGTTTGGGGTGAGATTTCCAGAATAGAAGGACTATATGGTTTTGTACACTTTTGCTTAGAGCTTCTTTTGCATATCACACAGACACAGAAACCGTGTTCAAAAGTGCTTAAAAAATAAGCTTAGGGCAAATAAACTTAGTCTTACTACTGAGATCTCAGGGAAATCTGAGTCTTCATAATGTTTTTCCTCATCAGTACAGAGAATAACAACATTTTGTATGGCTGCTTCATATACTGCTATAACCCAGCTTAATTCTAGAGGGGATCCAAACAATATATATGTTGAAGTAACAGCTTCCTGATGAGTTTGCTTAAATCAAAAAGCTTAGTTCATAATGTATGAAGGAACAAGGCAACTTTTATTTGGTTCAAGTTTGTGATACAGTGAATGACACTTTCAAAGATACATTTCTTCCCTGACAGGTTTTGCCACAGGCAGCTGGACTGGAGTATCAACATTAATATCATGTTTTATACATCCTTTTAGATGGGGGCAGGCATTGTGCTTCACTCAGAGTGAGGTGTGGCATGTCCTCTCTTTTTTACCTACTTTTTTTTTTTTTTTTCTTCCCAGTTTGGCTTCATTAACTATGAAGTAGGAGATAGCAAGAAGCTGTTTTTCCATGTGAAAGAAGTTCAGGATGGCATTGAGCTACAGGCAGGAGATGAGGTGGAGTTCTCAGTGATTCTTAATCAGCGCACTGGCAAGTGCAGCGCCTGTAATGTTTGGCGAGTCTGGTGAGTTTTGTTGTTGTGGTTTGATTAGTAACTACCCTGGAGTGTCTCAACTTCTGTAGTCTCTGTTTTATCACATTTCTTTACTTTCCATGCCTTGTTTTTTCCCTTTTGCCACTTTTTATTTACTTCCTACTTTTAGACTAATACAAAAGGATTGTGTAGTACATGTTTTTTTAAATTTTTGCCAAATTCCTTTCCTTCCATTAAGTCATTTCTAGGTTATATGCTACTTAAAATTCTAATACTTTAGCCATCCTGATTCATAATGCCGCTTTGCTTCTCTGCCACCCAGAGACACAGTCTCACAGTCTGACTCTGTTACCCAGGCTGTAGTGCAGTGGCACTATCACAACTCATTGCAGCCTCAACCCCCTGGGCCTAAGCAGTTCTCCCACATCAGCTTCCTGAGTAGCTGGAACTACAAGCGTGCGCCACCACACCCGGCCAATTTTATTTTTTGTGGAGATATGGTCCCACTATTTTGCCCAGGCTGGTCTTAAACTTCTGGGCTCAACTGTTCCTCCTGCCCTGTCCTCTCAAAGCACTAGGATTACAGGTGTTAGCTACCACATCTGCTACCTTGTTTTTTATGCATCTGTGGAACGGGTCATTCTGGTTGCATTCAAGTCTAGGGTCTGCAAATGATTCCTTCCATTCCTATTAAGCTGGAACCTTGAGTTGGGGATAATAATACATAAACAAACTTGTCTATCTTGTCTTTCTAGCTAGGTAGATGAGGCAAGAGTCCCGTCATTAAAAGTGAGTCATTTGGGCAGTTAGGTGGAAAACACACTCCTTTGCAAGTGCTTGCTGTCTGCCCACCAAGTGTGGTTTCTTCTCGTCTTTTGACTTCATTACAGTGAGGGCCCCAAGGCTGTTGCAGCTCCTCGACCTGATCGGTTGGTCAATCGCTTGAAGAACATCACTCTGGATGATGCTAGTGCTCCTCGCCTAATGGTTCTTCGTCAGCCAAGGGGACCAGATAACTCAATGGTATGAGGGCATACAAGGCTTGGGGGAGGCCAACTGATAGATCTACGTACAATATGTGGTCTTATTTAAACAATAGGTCAGGAAATGAAGCAGGGAGACTTTCATATTGCTTATAACTAGTTAGGACTTTTTACACATTGGTTCAGCCCGTAACCCTAATGGTTGCTTACAGTAAGAAGCACATTTCTTGATGCTTTGAAGATAGTTTAGGTAATGGGTCAGGAGGGCTTACTGTGAATTTTCTCCTCTAGAAAAGAATTAGTAGTACATAAGATGATTAAAAATAACGCTTTTGTAGTTTCATTTCGGAATAGTGAATGTACCGTGATTGTTGTGCACTCAAATCATTAACTGCAGGGTTTTTTTTCCCCCCCACAGGGGTTTGGTGCAGAAAGAAAGATCCGTCAAGCTGGTGTCATTGACTAACCACATCCACAAAGCACATCATTAATCCACTATGATCAAGTTGGGGGGAATCTGGTGAAGGGTTCTGAATATCTCCTTCTTCATCCCTCCCGAAATCTGAAATACTTATTCTATTGAGCTATTACACCAGTTTTAACACCTTCCTCGTGTTATGTTTAAAAAAATAAATAAATTTAAGAAAACCATTTTAAAATAATGCACAGTTGCAGCCTGGAAAACTTAAGGTGGCGCCTTATAGTATCAATTTTAGGAGCTTTATTTGGTGCATTTAACGCAACTGGTAATTGCAAAATCCACTTCGCCTGTGTTAAGTGAAAAATATAGACTGTTACCTTGTTGGCCCTATGAAATTCTGCACTTTTCATTATATACTCTACCTTCATTAATTACTTCTGGCAAGATGTTCTGCCTTAGCACTCAGTTGCATTCTTTTTCTTTTTCTTCCTGTTCATTATGCTTTAATTCTGAGGACCATATGAGGGTAGAATATATTATCTTTTAAAAATTACAAAGATTTGTATAGGCAAACCATTTCTTAAAGTTGATGGCCAAATTTTAAAATGTTATTTTTCATATCATTTATAATCTTGTCACAATCCACTTAAAGAAGTTTGGTTATATTTCAGTGAAAATTATCTTACAGAGTAGGTTTTTTTTCGTGGGTTGGGGGGTAACTTTACTACAATTAGTAAGTATGGTGCAGAATTTCATGCAAATGAGGAGTGCCAGCAGTGTGATAATTTAAACATATTTAAACAAAAACAAAAAAAAAAATGAATGCACAAACTTGCTGCTGCTTAGATCACTGCAGCTTCTAGGACCCGGTTTCTTTTACTGATTTAAAAACAAAACAAAAAAATAAAAATAAAAAAGTTGTGCCTGAAATGAATCTTGTTTTTTTAATAAGTAGCCGCCTGGTTACTGTGTCCTGTAAAATACAGACACTTGACCCTTGGTGTAGCTTCTGTTCAACTTTATATCACGGGAATGGATGGGTCTGATTTCTTGGCCCACTTCTTGAATTGGCCATATACAGGGTCCCTGGCCAGTGGACTGAAGGCTTTGTCTAAGATGACAAGGGTCAGCTCAGGGGATGTGGGGGAGGGCGGTTTTATCTTCCCCCTTGTCGTTTGAGGTTTTGATCTCTGGGTAAAGAGGCCGTTTATCTTTGTAAACACAAAACATTTTTGCTTTCTCCAGTTTTCTGTTAATGGCGAAAGAATGGAAGCGAATAAAGTTTTACTGATTTTTGAGACACTAGCACCTAGCGCTTTCATTATTGAAACGTCCTGTGTGGGAGGGGCGGGTCTGGGTGCGGCCTGCCGCATGACTCCTGGTTCGGAGGCCCACGTGGCCGGGGCGGGGACACAGGCGCCTGGGGCGCGGACTGATTACGTAGCGGGCGGGGCCGGAAGTGCCGCTCCCTGGTGGGGGCTGTTCATGGCGGTTCCGGGGTCTCCAACAATTTTCCCGGCTGTGGTCCTAAATCTGTCCAAAGCAGAGGCAGTGGAGCTTGAGGTAAGTTTCTCGCATGCATAGTGTTTGGCTTTGGGCTGTGGAATGTTCAGGCGTTTCACTGATGCCAGAAATCGAGCAGAATCTACCAGCTGGAGACAAAGGCCTTGGGCGGGGGTCCTTCCATTTGGTGCTCCGTGTGGAGATATTTGGAGACAGAAGGGAGAATGGGAAGGAGTTGCAGCCTGGAGGCTTCCCGCTAGAGCTGAGAAGCCTTCGGGGAGTAATAGGAAGGGGGATTTCCATTGCTTAGGCGAGGGCGGGGCCCAAGGACTGTTGAAAAATAGCCAAGGGTGGGGGTTGCTAGAAAACTGTACTCCAGAAATGTGAGGCCGATATTGGTCCGGTGTTTTTGCGTTCCCGAGTCACTTTTTAAGAACCAAATGGAAGGTCACGCTAGGGTTTTCATTTCCATTGATTATAGAAAGCTTTAAAGTACTTGAGATGTGGTGCTCGCCAATTAACCCTGATACTGGTTTCCAACAGGTTCTTGCTGGTGTGAAATGACTGAGTACAAACTGGTGGTGGTTGGAGCAGGTGGTGTTGGGAAAAGCGCACTGACAATCCAGCTAATCCAGAACCACTTTGTAGATGAATATGATCCCACCATAGAGGTGAGGCCAAGTGGTAGCTCGCTGACCTGACCCTGTCTCTCACTTGTCAGATCGTCTTTACCCATATTCTTTATTAAAGGAATAAGAGGAGAGAAAGTAAAAGTTATTTGGGGTACTACATTCAGTTATGCAATAAGCTTAACGTGTTTATAGAGAACAGTTCATTTTTATTAGCTGCTGAAGTTTCTAAAACGTCCAGTTTTTAACAGTTCTGTAAACTTGCAAACTCAGTGTTGAGTTCATTCGTGAGTTTCTTCATATATGACAGCTCTGTTACATGAGAAACACAGGCCATAGTAGCGAGACTGTATGGGAGATAATAGGATGGTGATAAAGGATTCAGAGATCTGAGTGTTCTTCAATATTAATTTATTAGCTAGTTGAAGCAGCTGAGACCAGATGATTGGAGTAGCAAGAACTTGAGATTTTTAGTCTTTATGCGTAGGATTTTGGTCCCTGTTTGCAGTTTGTTTAGTTGTGTGATACTGAGCAAATGAATCTCTCTCAACCTAATTTTCCTCATGTATTATATTACCATAAACTTGTCCTGCCTACCACACAGGGATGTTATGGAAAGTTAATATATTTAAGTTATTTGTGAATGGTAAAGTACTATGTAATAGTACTTAGAGATTCTATTGTATTGTGAGGGTTCATGCTACAGATTGTCTTCAGTAAGTGGCATCTAAGGCTCTTTAAATAAAGGGTTTTGCCGGAAGCAGTGGCTCACGCCTGTAATCCCAGCACTTTGGGAGGCGGAGGCGGGCAGATCACGATGTCAGGAGTTCAAGACCAGCCTGATCAACATGGTGAAACCCCATCTCTACTAAAAATACAAAAATTAGCTGGGTGTGGTGGCACGCACCTGTAATCTCAGCTACTCAGGAGGCTGAGGCAGGAGAATTGCTTGAACCGGAGGCAGAGGGTGCAGTGAGCCGAGATCACGCCACAGCCCTTCAGCCTGGGTGGCACAGGGAGACTCCGTCTCAAAAAATAAATGAATAAATAAATAAATAAATAAATAAACGGTTTTGTAATTTTGTTCAGTTTAGAAATGCCTAACTTTAGAGATTATTTTAATCAACACCTGGCCTCCCTACCATCTGGCTACTAGTGTTTAATGGATGCAAACTAACTATAAAAAAATTGGTTGCTAACCCTTGGCAAAATCTTTATTTCCAGCTTAACAGCTTTAATATTTTACATGAAATGTTTAATATATTAATTAAATATTTTTAAATGTTTGATTTATTGAGCAATTTATATAAGTAAAATTCATAAATTTTATGTCTAGATCCCAGTGCTTTTTGTGTTTTTATATAGTCATGTAGCTACCACCCAGATAACCGTATAGAGCACTTCCAGTACTCCAGAGACTTCTCCAAGTGTGATGACATTAAAATACAAGTAAAAGGCCTGTTGCCATAAAACCAAAATGAAAGTTTTTTTTTTATATGATCTATGCATGTCTGTCTTCCTGAGAAATTAATCATAACTATACCTTGTTTGGAACCTTTAAGAATTTGATTCAGGAATATTTCCCAAAGGTACATCTGTCATGAGAAAAAAAATACTTGGTGTTATAACCTTCTCTGAAACAAAAGGTATTTATTTAGTCATAAACACAAATGATGTATATAGGGCAGGTTATAATTGGTGAAGGTATGTTTAGATTTCTTAAAGTAAAATAAACAGCACAAATAAAACAGTCCAGTTCATAACTTAGTGAAATACACTAGATACCTAATCTGTAGCCTCCTGGCTGCAGTAGAGTTGTCATTTGAGTTACTGTGTTTTTTTAATCTTTTCCAGGAACAGAGTGACCATATTTATTTTCTGCAGGCATATAGAATTTGGTGGGTTTTCTTTTACATAGGGTGACATTGGATACATTTTGTTTGTGATTATATATTAGCAATTTGAGGGACAAACCAGATAGGCAGAAATGGGCTTGAATAATTAGAGGCTTATTTGACCTTGACAATAGCATTGCATTCCCTGTGGTTTTTAATAAAAATTGAACCTCCCTCCCTCCCTTACTCTCCACACCCGCAGGATTCTTACAGAAAACAGGTGGTTATAGATGGTGAAACCTGTTTGTTGGACATACTGGATACAGCTGGACAAGAAGAGTACAGTGCCATGAGAGATCAATACATGAGGACAGGCGAAGGCTTCCTCTGTGTATTTGCCATCAATAATAGCAAGTCATTTGCGGATATTAACCTCTACAGGTACTAGGAGCATTGTTTTCTCTGAAAGGATGATCTTTGTGTTCTGAAGCTTTATGGGGAAATGAGGTTAACACACTAGGGAAGATAGAGCTTTTTAATTACAGGAAGAGTTGGTTTTAGGTTGTTTGACATTGAGAATCTAGGGTAATTACTGAAAGTTAATACTGGAATTTATTTTGCATAATATACTGTTACTATAATGTTTGATAATACATAAGTGAAGCTTGCTACTGGGAACTCGGAACCAGAGTTGTTGTAATTAGAGATCACAAAGGAATTTCAGAGAGGAGCACATCTCCAAGAAACATCTTTCAGTACGTATGTAATGGAAAAGATGGGCCAGGCACAGTGGCTCACACTTGGAATGTCAGTGCTCTGGGATGCCAAGGCGGGAGGATCACTTTGAGCCCAGGAGTTGGAGACCAGCCTGGGCAACAGAGCAAGACCCTTTCTCTACAAAAATAAAAATAAAAAAATTAGTCACACATGGTGGCAGCTACTCGGGAGGCAGAGGTTGGAGGATCACGTGAGCTCAGGAGGTCGAGGCATGCTCATTCCACTGCACTGCTGCGCTCCAGCCTAATCAACAGAGCAAGATTCTGTCTCCATAAAAAATTAAAAATAAAAAACAAAATGATAGGAAAAATCAAATAGGGAGTACATAAAGATGAAAACAAAGCAAAGGAACGTAAAGATAGACTTTGTCCATAGAACCATAAAGTTTCAAAGCTAGATTGGACCATAAAAATTCTAGTACAATATTCTTATTTTGCAGAATCAGAAAGAGTTCAGAAGGTGGTTTGTTAGGTTTTGGAGTCAGGAGTGTTGTTAGTAGCAGAGCCAGGACCAAAAACCCAAAGCTCCTTTTTCTTAGCACAGTGTTCTTAAACAAAGTAATATAATGGTTAAGACTAGGAATTCTACCTGGATTGAAACCTAGCTCTATTTAAATAATAATACCTACCTCATAGAGTTGTTGTGAAGATTACAGTTTTAATAAATATGCAAATCACTCAGAATAGTGCCTGGCACACAGTAAATGCAACTTAAGTGTTCTGCCTAAAGACTTGAGTCTTGGCTTATTTTCTGTCCATGTGAAGATGTATGCTCTCAAAAGCAGATTGGTCCAAAACTGAATTCAAGTGTTCTTTTCCTAACCTGTTGTACTTCCCATTTTTATTGTCTAAAAGTAATATCAGTACTTAATAAAATGCCCACACTTGGTGGCATGCATCTAATAAATGTTTGTTGAATTTCTAGAAGTCATTTCTTTCTTACAAGGAATTTGTTCATTTTTCTATATGCCTTACCTCAAACCAAAGAGTATTTAAAACATCTTATGAAAATGCATATAGTAGAGCAAGATAAAATTAATGAAAAATAGGCTTAAGTGAGACAAAAAAAATAAGGGTGAAGGAAATAAAACAAATTTAGGAATGAGCATATTGTGTGATTGTGCATGAAGCTCCAAAGACTTTCTAAAGGTGGACTACGATTTGGTCACTGTCGTGAAAAGGAAAGTAGCCAACTGAAAGATTCGGTATCTGTATGCTGAAAGCAGTTAAGTTGCTCAGAAGAAGCAGAATTATACTGCTACTAGAAGGAAATTTTCCCATGGATCCTCAAAGGGACTTGTTTAATGTAAAAATCAGTAGTAACCTAACAGTGACATGGTCCAGGTACTTTAGGCTGTCTTATCCCTTAATGTAGGCTACTGCCATCAAGCACAGTTTTGCAAGCAGCCAATGGAGTGTAGTTCAGATACATGATCTTGTGGGTAATCCAGGGGTAGAGTTTAGAACAGTACTGTACAGTATGTAGTTATTTACAGTTAATTAAGATTAAATAAAATTTAAAAATTAGTTCCTTGACCACCAAATGTTCAATAGCTACTAGTGGCTACCATGTTGAACAGTACAGATATAGACCATTTCCATCATCACATAAAGTACTGTTGGATTGTGTTGGTCAAGACAATCTAAAGCAATAGTTTCCCACGTGTGGTGTGTCTTACATGTCATTGAAGGGGGCGTTGTCAGGAGTTCTAGATGCTTCAGCCTCCCTTTACTAAGAGCAGTTCTTAGTTTTCTGTTCTATAGCTTGGGCTTCCAGATACAATGTTTTGTTTTAGTTTTTCTTTTTTTTTTTTTTTTGAGACTGAGTTTCGCTCTTGTTGCCCAAGCTGGAGTACAATGGTGCGATCTTGGCTCACTGCAACCTCCGCCTCCCGGGTTTGAGAGATTCTCCTGCCTCAGCTTCCCAAGTAGCTGGAATTACAGGCGTCCACCACCATGCCAGGCCAATTTTTTTTTTTTTTTTTTTTTTTTTAGTAGAGATGGGGTTTCACCATGTTGGCTGGACTGGTTTCAAACTCCTGACCTCAGGTGATCCACTCACCTCGGCCTCCCAGAGTGCTGGGATTACAGGTGTGAGCCACTGTCCCCAGCCTGTTTTATTTTTTTTGTGGTGGAGTCTCCCTCTGTTGCCCAAGCCGGAGTGCGGTGACATCACACTCTCAGGGCTCAACCTCTCAGGGATCTAGGGATCCTCCCACCTCAGCTTCCCGAATAGCTGGAACCACAGGCACATGTGCCACCATGCCCAGCTAATTTTTGTATTTTTTGTAGAAGCAAGGTTTTACCATGTTACCCAGGCTGGTCTCAGACTCCTAGGTCAAGTGGTCCTCCCACCTCAATCTCCCAGAGTGCTAAGACTATAGGTGGGAGTCACCATGCCCAGATTCATCTATAATTTGTTTGAAGAAAATGTTTGAGCACCACCCATCTTGAAAAGTGATAGATTGCCTTCCATTAAATACTGTCATGCCTAGTTATTTAGCAGCAGTGAGCTTCATTTTTTATACTTTAGACCTTAATCTAAGGAGTGATTTCTAGTTGCCAATTAAATCCAGAGCCAAGTTCTTTGGAGAATCCAGGAGTCTAACTAGGGCATCTGTCAGGATAAAATACCCATCCACTCCCAGTAGAAGGTGAGCTTGTACTTATGGCTTCCTGATGGCTGTTGCATCAAGTCTAAAGCAGTCTCCTTGATATACAACATCTTCTGTAAGTGGTAGAAAAAAGCAAAAATACTAGAAGTTAATAGGGCTACATAAAATTTGCTAGTTTCTTTGCCCTGGCCATTTATTCCTTCCTGAAATCTTGTCTTTCTTTCTCTTGCTCTCTCTTTCTCTCTTTCCTTTTTTTTTTTCTTTTCTTTTCTTTCTTCCCTTTCTTTTCTTTTTTCCTGCTGCCCAGGCTGGAGTGCAGTGGAACAATTATGGCTCACTGCAGCCTCGATCTTTCTGGGCCCAGGTGATCCTCCCACCTCAGTCTCCCAATTAGCTGGGACTACAGGCATGCGCCGCCACACCCAGCTATAATATATGTGTGTGTGTGTGTGTGTGTGTGTGTGTGTGTGTATGTGTGTATATATATATATACTTTTTTTTTTCTTTGGCAGGTGGGGATGGAGTCTCACTCTGTCGCCCAGGCTAGAGTGTAGTGGCATGATCTTGGCTCGCTGCAATCTTCACCTCCCGGGTTCAAGCGAGTCTCCTGCCTCAGCTTCCCAAGTAGCTGGGACTACAGGTGCCTGCCACCACACCTGGCTAATTTTTGTATTTTTAGTAGAGATGGGGTTTCACTATATTGGCCAGACTGGTCTTGAACTCCTGACCTTGTGATCCACCCACCTCAGCCTCCCAAAGTGCTGGGATTACAGGTGTGAGCCACTGCACCCGGCCCAATTTTTATATTTTTTATAGAGACCAGGTTTTGCTATGTTGCCCAGGCTAATCTCAGAACTCCTGGGTTCTAGCAATCTGCCCTTCTCAGCCTCCCAAAGTGCTGAGATTACAGGCATGAGCCACTGCACCCAGCCTAATCTTGTTTTTCTTATGTTCTGATAATATATTCCCGTTTTTAGGGAGCAGATTAAGCGAGTAAAAGACTCGGATGATGTACCTATGGTGCTAGTGGGAAACAAGTGTGATTTGCCAACAAGGACAGTTGATACAAAGCAAGCCCACGAACTGGCCAAGAGTTACGGGATTCCATTCATTGAAACCTCAGCCAAGACCAGACAGGTATGGTACAGCTTTCAGCATTTGTGTAACAGTTTGCTCTAGGCGAGAGAACATCAGTTGATTAACTCTGGTAGAGATGTGATCCATGTTCATATTCTTTGTTGTTATGCATTTTTTTCTTTTTTCTTTTTTAGGCAGAGTCTCACTCTGTCTTCTAAGCTGGAGTGCAGTGGTGCAATCTCAGCTCACTGCAGCCTCCATCTCTTGGATTCAAGTGATTCTCCTGCCTCAGCCTCCCAAGTAGCTGGGACTACAGGCGCATCATCGTGCCCGGCTAATTTTTGTGCTTTTAGTAGAGACGAAGTTTTACCATGTTGCCCAGGCTGGTCTCGAACTCATGGCCTCAATTGATCCTCCCACCGGGACCTCCCAAAGTGCTGGGATTACAGGCGTGAGCCACCATGCCCAGACTGTTGTTAGGCATTTTTAATAGTGTTCTTTTTTTAATCGCTTGTTTAAACCCAAAATGAATGTATTAATAGTCTATTATGGCATGTTTACTCCTGCATTAACATCCACAAATATTTCTTCTGAAGATCCTTGACTAAAAATATTTATAAACATTAGTTATTTCTCTGTCAAAACCAGCCCCTGTTTAGGGCTTAATTAAGTCTCCTGAATGGAGTCTTTAGTTTAATGTAGTTTTGTTCTGTATGTCTCACATTACCTTTTTCCTTTGCCTGAATGTTTATTTGGCAAAATGTGCCATTTTTCTATCAGCCTGTTCATGTGATTCAATAGGAATGTGAAATTTAGTGTTCTCTTCCTTAAATCACCATATTTTATTTTATCAGCTGTTCATTATGTAATTGGAATCTTATGTTCCCATAAAGAGATACAAATGCAAGAGAGCTTACAATTTGGATTGTGTCCGTTGAGTTAGCTCTCTCGTTTTTTTTCATTTTTTCCTTTTATAGGGTGTTGAAGATGCTTTTTACACACTGGTAAGAGAAATACGCCAGTACCGAATGAAAAAACTCAACAGCAGTGATGATGGGACTCAGGGTTGTATGGGATTGCCATGTGTGGTGATGTAACAAGGTGAGCATAGGGTTTCTTGGCATAATTATAAATCTTAGTATTTAGTATTGGTCAATTTTTGGAGGAGTGTTAGTGTTATCGTCTATATGTTGTTTGAGTTTCTGCCTATTCTTTTCTGCATATTTTCCATATGGCACCCTTTCTGAAAGTACTGAGGTCTAAAGTATTTAAAACATTTGATTATTCTACAGGTATCTTTATATTTTTGCTAACATTAGAAATTATAAGACTTTATTTATGAAATGTAGGCATACCCTATTCCTGGCAATGACCAGGAATTTGAAGGATCACTACTTTGAAACTAGATAATAATGACATGGTTTGTGTTCTTTGTTTACAGATACTTTTAAAGTTCTATCAGAAAAGAGCCACTTTCAAGGTAGGACAAGTTTGGAAATGTATTCTCATTCCTGTTAATTTCGTATACTTGTTTTTCTTATACTCTGAATGTGTCACTTATACAAATTCTGTTTTTATTTCAGCTGCACTGACACCCTGGTCCTGACTTCCCTGGAGGAGAAGTATTCCTGTTGCTATCTTCAGTCTCACAGAGAAGCTCCTGCTACTTCCCCAGCTCTCAGTAGTTTAGTACAGTACTCTCTATTTGAGAAGTTCTCAGAATAACTACCTCCTCACTTGGCTGTCTGACCAGAGAAATGCACCTCTTGTTACTCCCTGTTATTTTTCTGCCCTGGGTTCTTCCACAGCACAAATACACCTCTGCCAGCCCAGGTTTTTCATCCGAAAAGCAGTTCATGTCTGAAACAGAGAACCAAACCACAAACGTGAAATTCTGTTGAAAACAGTGTCTTGAGCTCTAAAGTAGCAACTGCTGGTGATTTTTTTTTTCTTTTTACTGTTGAACTTAGAACTATGCTAATTTTTGGAGAAATGTCATAAATTACTGTTTTGCCAAGAATATAGTTATTATTGCTGTTTGGTTTGTTTATAATGTTTTCGGCTGTATTCTCTAAACTGGCATCTGCTCTAGATTCATAAATACAAAAATGAATACTGAATTTTGAGTCTATCCTAGTCTTCACAACTTTGACGTAATTAAATCCAACTTTCACAGTGAAGTGCCTTTTTCCTAGAAGTGGTTTGTAGACTTCCTTTATAATATTTCAATGGAATAGATGTCTCAAAAATCCTTATGCATGAAATGAATGTCTGAGATACTTCTGTGACTTATCTACCGTTGAGGGAAAGCTATATCTATTTGAGAGCAGATGCCATTTTGTACATGTATGAAGTTGGTTTTCCAGAGGCCTGTTTTGGGGCTTTCCCAGGAGAAAGATGAAACTGAAAGCATATGAATAATTTCACTTAATTTTTACCTAATCTCCACTTTTTTTGTAGGTTACTACCTATACAATGTATGTAATTTGTTTCCTCTAGCTTACTGATAAACCTGCTATTCAATGAACTTCCATTTGTATTCAAATTTGGGTCATACCAGAAAGCTCTACATTTGCAGGTGTTCAAATATTGTAGAACTTTGGTGCATTGTTATTTAATAGCTGTGATCAGTGATTTTCAAACCTCAAATATAGTATATTAACAAATTACATTTTCACTGTATATCATGGTATCTTAATGATGTATATAATTGCCCTCAATCCCCTTCTCACCCCATCTTCTACAGCTTCCCCCACAGCAGGAGGGGCTTGATTATTTCAGTTGAGTAAAGCATGGTGCTAATGGACCAGGGTCACAGTTTCAAAACTTGAACAATCCAGTTAGCATCACAGAGAAAGAAATTCTTCTACATTTGCTCACTGCACCATTAACTCCAACTAGTACTTTTGCTGGGTGCCTGTAGTTAGCCCTGCAAGGAAAGAAGGGATCAGTTAGCACAAACCCTTTACCATGACTGGAAAACTCAGTATCACGTATTTAAACCTTTTTTTTTCTTTTAACCTTGTAGAAACTCTAAATTAAGCCATTATTCTCATTTGAGAATGAGGATGTCTCAGCTGAAAAATGTTTTAAATTTTCTTTACTCATAATGTTCTTTGAAGAGTTTAAAACAAGATGTTGATTAAGCTGATGAGTTTGCTCAAAACAGGAAGTTGAAATTGTTGAGACAGGAATGGAAAATATAATTAATTGATAGTTTTAAGGATTTGGAGGCTTGGCATTTTCATTTGCAGATAATCCTGGTAATTCTCATGAAAAACAGACTTGGATAACTTTTGATAAAAGACTAATTCCAAAATGGCCACTTTGTTCCTGTCTTTAATATCTAAATACTTACTGAGGTCCTCCATCTTCTATATTAGGAATTTTCATTTATTAAGCAAATGTCATATTATCTTGAAATTCAGAAAAGAAGAAACATATACTGTGCCCAGAGTATAATGAACCTGGAGAGTTGTACTCCTTACTGCTAATTCTGGGAGCTTTCACAGTACTATCATCATTTGTAAACAGAAATTTTGCTTTTCTGTTTCTGCTCCTTCTGGAGCGGTGTTACTCTATAATTTTCCTGAGGCTTATCACCTCAGTCTTTTTTTTTTTTTTTTTTTTTTTTAGTGTCTTGTGACTGGCAGTGTGATTCTTTTTCTTAAAAATCTATTAAATTTGATGTCAAATTAGGGAGAAAGATACTCATCTTGGGCTCCTGTGCCAATTGCCCTTGTATGTATGTACTTACAGTTTTCTCAAGTGTGTTCTAAACACAGAAGTTTCTAAATGGGGCCAAAATTCAGACTTGAGTATGTTCTTTGAATAGCTTCTTAAGAAGTTACAATTAGCCGGGCATGGTAGCCCATGTCTGTAGTCCTAGCTACTTGAGAGGCTGAGGCAGTAGAATCACTTGAACCCAGGAGGTGGAGGTTACAGTGAGCGGAGATCATGCCACCACACTCCAGCCTGGGTGACAGAGTGAGACTTGTCTCCAAAAAAAAAAAAAAAATTACACCTAGGTGTGAATTTTGGCACAAAGGAGTGACAAACTATAGTTAAAAGCTGAATAACTTCAGTGTGATGTAAAACGTGGTTTTTAGGCTATGTTCGTGATTGCTGAAAATAATTCTAGTTTACCTCAAAATCCTTCTCTTTCCCCAGATTAAGTGCCTGGCCAGCTGTCATAAGTTACATATTCCTTTTGGTTTTTTTAAAGGTTACATGTTCAAGAGTGAAAATAAGATGTTCTGTCTAAAGGCTACCATGCCTGGGCTGTAAATGAACCTGTTAAATGCTGTGTTTGCTCCAACAGCTTACTATAGAACGTTACTTAATACAATATCATACTTACTGCAATTTTCACTATAGGAGTGTAATAGGTAAAATTAATCTCTATTTTAGTGGGCCCATGTTTAGTCTTTCACCATCCTTTAAACTGCTGTGAATTTTTTTGTCATGACTTGAAGGCAAGGATAGAGAAACACTTTAGAGATATCTGGAGTTTTTTCCCATTCCAGAACTTGTGAGCATAATCATATTTGCTTTATATTTATAGTCATGAACTCCTAAGCTGGCAGCTACAACCAAGAACCAAAAAATGGTGCATTCTGCTTCTTGTAATTCATCTCTGCTAATAAATTATAAGAAGCAAGGAAAAATAGGGAAAATACTTTATTTGGATGGTTTCTGTAAACAAGGGACTATAATTCTTGTACATTATTTTTCATCTTTGCTGTTTCTTTGAGCAGTCTAATGTGCCACACAATTATCTAAGGTATTTGTTTTCTATAAGAATTGTTTTAAAAGTATTCTTGTTACCAGAGTAGTTGTATTATATTTCAAAATGTAAGATGATTTTTAAAAGCCTGAGTACTGACCTAAGATGGAATTGTATGATGAACTCTACTCTGGAGGGAGGGGAAGATGTCCGTGGAAGTTGTTAAGACTTCTATTTTTTTGTGCCATCAAATACAGGTAAAAATAATTGTGCAATTCTGCTGTTTAAACAGGAACTATTGGCCTCCTTGGCCCTAAATGGAAGGGCTGATATTTTAAGTTGATTATTTTATTGTAAATGAATCCAACCTAATTCTTTTTAATTTGGTTGAATGTTTTTCTTCTTAAATGATGTTTAAAAAATAAAAACTGGAAGTTCTTGGCTTAGTCGTAATTCTTATATTCACTGAAGCACTGATACTAATTTCAAACTTTTGGATATGACATTTGGAAGTGTTGGAATATCTGAGTTCCTTGTTTCATCGTAATATAAAATATATCAAAGCCTGCTTTAAAGTATTACCCTGCGGATGATTCATAACTATTTGTCAAATTTGCATACATTAAGATGCCATTGGAGCTCTTTTGTCTCGTTTTTGCATTACTGCACAATCTAGCAATCTTGGTATAGGTGGAGGAAGATTGATGCTAGGGGCTGGAGAACTTGAGGCCCAATATAATTTTACTACGCTGGCCCAGTTTCTTCACTTACAAAATAGAAGAGTTGAATTAGGATATATCAGATTTCCCAACCTTAAGGAGATTTTAAAAAGAATAATATCAAATCTAGGCATTTTCAACTAACACTGGAATGCTGTAATTTTGGAGACCTTGGTTTACTCTACGAAAGACTTATCACAATTTTTCTTCTTCACTTTTTTTTCTTAAAAAGGAGGCAGGGCATCAGAGAAATGCAAATCAAAACCACAATGAGATACCATCTCACACCAGTTAGAACGGCAATCATTAAAAAATCAGGAAACAACAGTTGTTGGAGAGGATGTGGAGAAATAGGAACACTTTTACACTGTTGGTGGGATTGTAAACTAGTTCAACCATTATGGAAAACAGTATGGCAATTCCTCAAGGATCTAGAACTAGATGTACCATATGACCCAGCCATCCCACTACTGGGTATATACCCAAAGGATTATAAATTATTCTACAAAGACACATGCACACGTATGTTTATTGCAGCACTATTCACAATAGCAAAGACTTGGAATCAACCCAAATGTCCATCTGTGACAGACTGGATTAAGAAAATGTGGCACATATACACCGTGGAATACTATGCAGCCATAAAAAAGGATGAGTTTGCGTCCTTTGTAGGGACATGGATGCAGCTGGAAACCATCATTCTTAGCAAACTATCACAAGAAGAGAAAACCAAACACCGCATGTTCTCACTCATAGGTGGGAACTGAACAATGAGATCACTTGGACTCGGGAAGGGGAACATCACACACTGGGGCCTATCATGGGGAGGGGGTAGGGGGGAGGGATTGCATTGGGGAGTTATACATGATATAAATGATGAATTGATGGGTGCTGACGAGTTGATGGGTGCAGCACACCAACATGGCACAAATATACATATGTAACAAACCTGCACGTTATGCACATATACCCTAGAACTTAAAAGTATAATTAAAAAAAAAAAAAAAAAGGCAGGGAAGGTAGGTCATTAACATGTGGCTGAAGTAAGCTTGGGAAAACCAATTTTAAATGACAATATTTTTCTCTAGGACAACTAGAAAGAGTGTAAATAATCGTAAAAATGTATATGAAAAATAGAATTATGGACTTTGTATCTTTCAAACTATCACATCATATGGAGGCCTAGGTGATAGTTCGAGAGAGAAACAAAGTGACAATTCTGTTTCTTTTTCATATACATTTTACAAAATTTTGTTCCAATATTTGACCCTCTAATAACAGAAAAGAGGAAAGGGTGTTTTCTGGTGAGAACTGCTATTCCGTTCAGCAAAATAAAGCTACAGAAATAATGAGAAGGTACCTAAAGAAACTTATTTATTTGGAATATGAGGGAACATCCTGTGCATCTCTGTGCTATTAAGGTTTCTGTTCTCATAAGCAATACTTAAGGTCACTGAAAGGCCAACATAGTTGCATGAGTTATTTGATACCCATAAATACATGAGAAGAGGCCAAGAGGCCTTGCTAGTGATCATTTTGCAAAACTGAGCATGTCCAGCTCCATGAGAGCACAGAGAGAATCAATGTCCATTTTCCAAGTGGGAAGGGTATGCTTTGTAATGCTTTTAAAAATAACTGGGTGGTGAAATGTGACCCTTTACCTTAATAAAAGAAAGCTGGAACTTCAGGAACATACAAAATAGAGATAAACATTCTTTCCAGTTGCAAAAGATATATGAGGGTTCTGATTCATGAACCAAGAGTTGAGTTGACCATTCTTATTTGCAGTTGTATTCTACCACATGATTTACTTCACACTTGCACCAAAATAGTCTATTATAAACTACTGATGTTGGTGGGGAGCAGGGGTGGGAATTGGGAATGGAGGGGAGGAATGAACTTAGTCTCTTACCTAGTATAAATTCAGATTACTATCAACTTGTAGAAGCCATATGAAGTAAAAATGGGTAGCACCTGCAATATTGGGTCTTAGAGTTCTATTAAATGTTTCTAAAGATAGAGGCAGCTACGTGCCTGATAGGGGAGGATGTGGTTGTAGCTAGCAGTTGCCTATGAGCAGGCTCCTTTATTTGCAGCAGCCTGAAATACCCAGGTTAGGAAAAGCAATCTTCCAGAATGGATGCTGTGGACATGATACAATTGGCGCTATTGATACTTTCTGTAGGAGCTTGAAAAGTGTGGATTATAATTCAGTCTGAAAGAAAACTTGCACATTATTTTAAAACATTTTCTTATAAATCAATTCACATTTACAACTGAGACTCAACATTCCTGATAGGAATATTTTTGTAAATCAATGGTATAAACTGTAAAGACATGTTGAAAGTTAGATCAAGAGATCTTTTAAGTGTATGCTTGTTTTGCCTGTGAAGCTGAGGAGTTTGACATTTACTATTAAAGTCCAAAATGAAACTAGCATGGCAAATGAAGTGATCCTCCCACCTTGGCATCTGAAAGTGCTGAGATTCCAAGTGTGAGCCACCATGCCCAGCCTCAAACTAAATCTTGAATGAAAGCCTGCAATGAAAGAGATGAACGTGGAACTATCTGGTGTGAAACTTGTTGGGAACTCCCACTTCTTCCCAACCGGTTCTTCACCCTACCTCCTCCTCCTTCCTTGAAGTTGGGGGACAAGGGAGGAGGAGCAGAACCACAGCCATTCAGCCTCTCCTAAAAGTCTCCTTTATACTCCAAGGACTGAGCAGCATGGCTTAAAAACTACTAGTGACTGCGCATGGTGGCTCACGCCCGTAATCCCAGCACTTTGGGATGCCAAGGTGGGAGGATCACTTGAGGCCACACTTGAGGCCAGGAATTCAAGACCAGCCTGGGCAACATAGCAAGACCCTGTCTCTACAATGTTTTAAAACTTAGCCCCGCACCTGTTGTAGTCCTAGCTATTCAGGAAACTGAGGCAGGAGGATCACTTGAGCCCAGGAGTTTGAGGCTGCAGTAAGCTATAATGGCACCACTGCATTCCAGTTTGGCCCACAGAGTGAGACCCTGTCTCTAGTGGGGGGAAGAAAAGATTTAGTTTAAAAAAAAGATTTCATAAGTAAAAGTATAAAAACCATTTGACTTCACCAATCTACTTCTACGACTATCTATCAAAGTGGGAATCACTAGATCACATCCTCAAGTCTAGTCCAGATCCCAATATTCTATAGACACAATCACGTTCATTGCACTCTACATAATAGTGAGATGGTGTATAACACAGTGCTTAAGAGCGCCCACTCTGGAGCCAGAATACCTTGCCTTGAATGCCCCTTCTACCACTTATTAGTTGTCTGACCTTGAGCAAGTCAACCTCTCCATACCTGAAGTTTTTCAACTGTAACATGGAAGAAATAACAGTTCTTCAAAAGACTATTGTGAAAATTAAATAAGTTAATATATAGTAAAAACAACATCAACAAGAAACAATAACTTAGAACACTATCTAGCACTGTTTTTATTGCAGTGACC
Source organism: Rhinopithecus roxellana (assembly GCF_007565055.1). Classification (NCBI taxonomy): domain Eukaryota; kingdom Metazoa; phylum Chordata; class Mammalia; order Primates; family Cercopithecidae; genus Rhinopithecus; species Rhinopithecus roxellana. Next base: position 37,114,722 of record NC_044556.1, on the reverse strand, counting down.
CCATAGTATGCCTCCCTCTCTCCTCTAACAGAACATAGTACACTGCTGAAGTACGGCTTGTTTTGTTTAAAGCAAATTGCTGAATTTCAGTTCCATTCCAGAGACAGGAAATAAAGTCAGTTTGTCTCACGGAAAAGGATGTGTCTTAAAAATTTGACTTCTTTATTTTTAGGCATGTAGGGGAAATCACTACTGACGGGAAAATGAGACTGAATGCAGTAAAGTACCATAAAATGCCTCATCATTCCACAGGTTTGGTTATGCTCCAAACCAAAACGCATTCCTTAAGTATAAAGGCATTGTTATACACCTCCAACAGGATGACAAAATCTATAGTTGCTGCTGGCAACTATGTTCCAGTTTTATTCCTAAACTGGAAGTTGTAATGAACTCAGAACTGCTCCCACTGAAGCAATGTAACAAAAAAAATGGAGCTGGCAGTTTACCGACAGTCACCCTCAGCCCCACAGAACCCTTTGGTATGCTGTCTTCTCAACCACAACTTACAGTGGTCATTGAGGCATTGAAGGATGTGGGGTGATGAACAAGTTGGAAAGAGGTGGGAGCCCCAGCAAGTTTCACAGCAGAGAGGGAGACCTGCTATAGCAGAATGGAGGTAAGGGCTTTCTGGACAATAAGGAGCCAAGCACAGCAATCTGTGTACAGTTCATTCCTGTACAGTGTCATCTGCTTCCCACAGATCCTCAGGTATCTCCAACTGAATGAACTACAAGAAATCTCCTATTTAAAAAGTACCTTTGTAAAATTGATATTTGGATCTTAGAATGATTTCCCAGGCCGGGCGCGGTGGCTCAAGCCTGTAATCCCAGCACTTTGGGAGGCCGAGGCGGGCGGATCACGAGGTCAGGAAATCGAGACCATCCTGGCTAACATGGTGAAACCCCGTCTCTACTAAAAAAATACAAAAAACTAGCCAGGCGAGGTGGCGGGCGCCTGTAGTCCCAGCTACTCGGGAGGCTGAGGCAGGAGAATGGCGTAAACCCGGGAGGCGGAGCTTGCAGTGAGCTGAGATATGGCCACTGCACTCCAGCCTGGGCGACAGAGAGAGACTCCGTCTCAAAAAAAAAAAAAAAAAAAGAATGATTTCCCCTAAAATAATGTTGTAAACAATGGTTAAGTCCCTAGGTTAGCTCCAACTGATGTGGTCCATCATATAACTGAAATATTTGCACACCAATCATTTCAAAAGACATAAAAAATAGATGGGAGGCTAGGGGAAGGAAAACATTAGGAGAACTACCTACGGTAGGTGACGGGTTGATGGGTGCGGCAAACCACCACTGGCACGTGTATACCTATGTAACAAAACTCCACGTTCTGCACATGTATCCCAGAACTTAAAGTATAATTTTAAAAAAAGACATAGAAAACAATATTTTTGCTGAAAACTAAAACAAAAAATAGAATTAAATGAGCCTAGTTGATCTTATATGCTTGTGCCTGAAGAAATGCATGCTTAATTAGAGAAAAAGAATGAGTAGATAGACTTTTCCCATTAGAGGGAATTTCTGGGCATTTTTCTTGAAGGTTGCAGATGATGATACAACTGAGATTTTTATTTTTGTTTTCCTTTAAATTCAGAGTTTGTTTCCTGGTGATAGAAATAATACTTGTTCATGGTAGAAAATGTACATAAGCCAAAAGAATGGGGTAAAAATCATCATCATCACACTACCCAGAAAGAGTAAGAGTGTAAACTACCCAAGCTGCTTTCACTGCTGGGAGTGATATGTAAATTAATACTTTTGTTTTCTCACAAAGACATGATTATACCATATTTACATCGCTGTAATATTATTTTCACTAATAACATTTTGTGAATGTTTTTCATGTTAATATGTATTCATCTACATCATTATTTCATTGTGTGGCATTTTACTTTACAGTTATACCATGCTTTATTCAATCTTTTATTGTAGACATGTGGGTTTTTCCTGCCTTTTGACTATCATAAAGGTTTAGCTACAATAAACATTCTTGAACTACATTTTTGATGACTTACATGAAAATGTTCTTAAGAAAGTCATAAAAATAAAGGCACGGTGGCTCACGCCTATAATCCTAGCACTTTGGGAAGCCGAGCCAGGCAGATCGCTCGAGGTCAGGAGTTAGAGACAAGCCGGGCCAACATGGTGAAACCCTGTCTCTACTAAAAATACAAAAATTAGCCAGGCGTGGTTGTGTGCACCTGTAATTCCAGCTACTCGGGAGGCTGAGGCAGGAAAAATCGCTTGAACCCAGGAGATGGAGGTTGCAGTGAGCCAAGAGCGCCCCACTGCACTCCAGACAAGGCGACAGAGCAGAACTCCATCTCAAAAAAAAAAGAGTCACTGAATGTTTCCGAACTGAGAATATAATGATGAAGTGGTTTTTCAGAAGATTTAACCTGGTGGTATTATGCAATATGGATTGGAGGCAGGGGAAGTAATTAGGAATCTATTGCAATTATCCAACTTTGAGGTAACTAATGACTTATTGGGTAGAATTACATTGGCTTCTAATAACCAAAAAAAAAAACTGACTAATCAGTGACTAAAACAAATTTATTTTTATTTTTCTTTCTTTTCTTTTTCTTTTTCTTTTTATTTTTTGAGACGGAGTCTCGCTCTGTCACCAGACTGGAGTGCAGTGGCGTGATCTCAGCTCATTGCAACCTCTGCCTCCCGAGTTAAAGCAATTCTCCTGCCTCAGCCTCCTGAGTAGCTGGGACTACAGGCCACCACACCCAGCTAATTTTTGTATTTTTAGTAGAGACGGGGTTTCACCATGTTGGCCAGGATGGTCTCAATCTCTTGACCTCATGATCTGCCTGCTTCGGCCTCCCAAAGTGCTGGGATTACAGGCATGAGCCACAGTGCCCGGCCATTTTTCTTATGTATCAAGAAGTCTGACTGGGCATGGTGTTGCATGCTTGCAGTCCCAGGAGGCTCGGGCAGGAGGATCACTTGAGTCCAGGAGTTCTGGGCTATAGTAATCTATGCTGATCAAGTGTCCACACTAATTTCAGCATCAACAGGGTAACCTTCCAGGAGTTGGGGACCACTAAGTTGCCTAAGGAGTGAACCAGCCCAGGTCTGAAACAGAGCAGGTCAAAACTCCTGTGCTGATTGGTAGTAGGATCACTCCTGTGAATAACCACTACACCCTGGCCTGAGCAACATAGTGAAACCCTGTCTGTTAAGAAAACATTCTTTAATTAAACAAGAATTCTAAATATGGGAAGTCCTGGACTAATATGTGGTTTTAGGATGCCATCAGGGACCCTAATTCTTTGTTTCTGTTCGGATACTCTTCATGTGGCTCTTGTTCTGCTCACCATCTGTGTTAAAACAATGGTTGGTTTGGAGCCCCCCATCCACATATTTCCTTTTTCAGGCAGGAAGAAGAGGAAGGGCAAAAGGCAAAACATATGCCAGCTGAGCTGGTTCCTTTTAAAAGAAGTTTTGGAGACATCCCACCCAGAAATTCTGCTTACATCACGCTGGCCAGGCTGTGTCAAACGGCCACTTCTAGCCACAAAGGAATCTAGCAAATGTTGTTTTTTGGCTGAGTACATTAATGCTCAAACGAAATTTTTTTTGTTTGTAAGAAAGGTAGGGAAAATGACCTTTGGGTAGGCAATAAGGGTATTTACACAATTGGAATGAGAAAATTGGAGGGTAACTTATATAAAGATAGGAATTACTGAAGGAGAAGCAGGTTCATGGAGGAAGATGCTTAGTTTGGATATATCAATTTGTGGATACTGTTGGGAAATCCAGCTGAAAATGTAACCAAAAGGAGTTGGAAAGAAATGAGCAAATATTTTGGTTCAGTAACACCTTTGTAATGTGTTCCAATATTGTTGATTGAGAGGTTGGCCATAAGGCTAAACACTAAAATATTATTAAGTTTTGCCAACAAAAAGGCTTGTCCCAATTTTCAAAAAGAAATAGTTAATAGTAAAAAGATCCTTTGGTCTATACCCATAATTCTGTTGCTAATCTGAAATGCCAAGCTGGTCTTCAATATAAGCTGTTATAATTTAAAATTTCTGCTGAGTCTAGCAGCGTACTTTCTTTACCTAGAAGTAACCATCAAATATTTAGTCATAACTGGCTGGGCGCAGTGGCTCACGCCTGTAATTCCAGCACTTTGGGAGGCTGAGGCGGGCAGATTCTGAGGTCAGGAGATCGAGACTATCCTGGCTAACACGCTGAAACCCCGTCTCTACTAAAAATACAAAAAATTAGCCGGGCGTGGTGGCACGCGCCTGTAGTCCCAGCTACTTGGGAGGCTGAGGCAGAAGAATGGCGTGAACCCGGGAGGCGGAGCTTGCAGTGAGCCGAGATGGCGCCACAGTGCTCCAGCCTGGGCGACAGAGCGAGACTCTGTCTGGTGGGGGGGGGGGGGAAGACTGTGTGTTATTGTGGAAAGAGCATGAGATTTGGGTCCAGAGAGCCTTGGTTTTGCCATTTAGGATGAACAGAATGACTTTGAGCAAGATACCAGTCAGAGCCCCAGTTTTCTTATTTGGGAAACAGGGATAAGGTATTACTTGCCTTACAGGATTGTAATTGGTATCAACTAATGTTTGCAAAGCGTTTTACATACAATAAAATGTTTTTTTTTTTTTTTTTTTTTTTTTTTTTTTTTGAGGCGGAGTCTCGCTCTGTCGCCCGGACTGGAGTGCAGTGGCCGGATCTCAGCTCACTGCAAGCTCTGCCTCCTGGGTTTACGCCGTTCTCCTGCCTCAGCCTCCCAAGTAGCTGGGACTACAGGCGCCCGCCACCTCGCCCGGCTAGTTTTTGTATTTTTAGTAGAGATGGGGTTTCACCGTGTTAGCCAGGATGGTCTCGATCTCCTGACCTCGTGATCCGCCCGTCTCGGCCTCCCAAAGTGCTGGGATTACAGGCTTGAGCCACCGCGCCCGGCCACAATAAAATGTTATACAAAACAAAGCTATTGTTCCTATTATAACAATAAGTAGAGAAGTGGTAACTGAACACTCCGGAGGACAGCTGAGTTTCTGTAAGACTTGAAGTAACCTTACCACTTAATTCATTAAACTGTCAACTGAATTTCTGCTAAGTCAGATATATTTCTAATAAAAACATGCATTCCTGCGCGTGTGTGCGTGCATGTGTGTGTGTCTGTTGAGAGCTTGATGAATGTACCAGCATATTCACCAACCACAGAAAGCTGTTCGTGTGACGTGAAACCCTGAGGATCGTAGCTTCAGAAACCAGAAAGACTTGTGTTTCACTAGGTTGGGAAATCACCATCAGTGGTCACATCGTGTACCACCCTTGCCAAGGATCCAGTCTGTAGGAAGGTTTAGACAGTATTGAAATGCAGTTTTTGACCCACCACAGATAACTTCTAATCCCAAAGTAAAGACTGAAAGCTTCACCTGTTTTTCACTATCAAATGCCTCAAGCTATAAATAGGTCCAAAGCTCATCTCTCTCCACTTAGCAGAGAAGGGTCAAATTTCAGGGGGCAAAGCAAAATAATAAAATGAATGTCAGGATATTTTATAGTGTCAGTCAGTCACCCATGGTCTCCTCTCTCTTCTTTTCTACTGTGCTATCCTAGAATCAGGGATTTCAGCAACAATGCCTCTGTTCAAACTCGCAGGTAGGTGTACAAAGTGTTTGGAGAGCTCAGGTTTTTTTTTCTTTCATATGCAACTGTTCCTTTAGCTAGCATATCAGCTTTGATCATTCCTTATTTGGGGTTCATGATAGCTTTAAAATACATTTCAGGAAAACATAAAATGTTTTCAAGGGTTTTTTGTTTGTTTTTAGTTTTGGTATGTGGGTAAGTTTCTAAAACTGTTATCATGTATGTTGCATCTTTGATGATCCCAGTAGAAATTCTGTGAAATATTGAATAACTATTCTGCTAGTCTAAACAAAACCTGCGCTGCCATAGCTCTGACACAGCTCCTACACAATGACTCTAGCTATGGTATTAGCTGAAAATCATGAACATGACAAAAATAACCCAATGTGTGTCTTCTGATAGTTCATGAGAATAGCTTTCTGTTGTCCAGGTTTGTACACAGAGTAATTTTTAAAATAGTAACGTTATAATTTTAAATGATAAAAGCAATACATGTTTCATGTGAAATAGAAATTGTGCTTGGCCGGGCGCGGTGGCTCAAGCCTGTAATCCCAGCACTTTGGGAGGCCGAGACGGGTGGATCACGAGGTCAGGAGATCGAGACCATCCTGGCTAACACTGTGAAACCTCGTCTCTACTAAAAAATACAAAAAACTAGCCAGGCGAGGTGGCGGGCGCCTGTAGTCCCAGCTACGGGAGGCTGAGGCAGGAGAATGGCGTAAACCCGGGAGGCGGAGCTTGCAGTGAGCTGAGATCCGGCCACTGCACTCCAGCCCGGGCGACAGAGCGAGACTCCGTCTCAAAAAAAAAAAAAAAAAAGAAATTGTGCTGAAAAAATAAAAGTAATAAACATTCATTTTGAAAGTGTGGAAATTCAGTACAAATAATAATTTTATTTTTTACTTATTTATTTATTTTTTGAGACACGGTGTCACTCTGTTGCCCAGGCTGGAGTGCAGTGACACGATCATGAGTCACTGCAGCCCCAATCTTCTGGGATCTTGTGATCTTCCCACCTTACCCTCCTGAGTAGCTGGGACTACAGGCACGTGCCACCATGCCCAGCTAGTTTTTGTATTTTTTGTAGAGACAAGGTTTCGCTATGTTGCCCAGGCTGGTCCAAACACCTGGGCTCAAGCAATCTGCCCACCTCAGCCTCCCAAAGTGCTGGGACTACAAGTATTAGCCACTGCACCCAGCCAAAAGTAATAATTTTAAAAATCTGCACATCCATTATACAAAGATAGCCACTCTTAACATTTTAGTGTTTTTTCTTTTCAATCTATTTTCTGTGCAAAATTAAAGAATTTTTTTAAAAAGACACTGTTACGATTATATTGCACATGTAATTTTATATCCTGCTTTTGTCAGGATAATGTTTTGGCTTAACTTTACAACTTATCCATTTACCATGGTATCCCAAACTTTTCCTAAAAAACATTTTAAAAGACTGCATATTCTATTTTCTTAACTAATTCCTTAGGTTCTTTATGGTTTTGGGGTTTTTTTGTTGTTGTTGTTGTCGTTTGTTTGTTTGTTTGTTTGTTTGTTTTAGAGACAGAGTCTCGCTCTGTCATCCAGGCTGGAGTGCAATGGCGCCATCTCGGCTCACTGCAAGCTCCACCTCCTGAGTTCCCACCATTCTCCTGTCTCAGCCTCCCGAGTAGCTGGGACTACAGGTGCCCGCCACCATGCCTGGCTAATTTTTGTATTTTTAGTAGAGACAGGGTTTCACCATGTTAACCAGGATGGTCTCGATCCCCTGACCTCGTGATCCACCCGCCTTGGCCTCCCAAAGTGCTGGGATTACAGGCGTGAGCCACTGCACCTGGCCTCTTTATGGATTTTTATAAGTATAAATGTGTTCTGATAACAATATTGACACTTAAAGCTTTTTCCATGTTTAAGGATGATTTCCAGAGGATAGCTTCTCAAATGGTTGTTTGGTAGGTGTTACTAAATTGTTTACCAAATGAACTGTCAACATCATATGAGCGTTCCCATTTTTCTTCATCAGATATTTTTAAAAATCATACTTTATAGAGAGTGCCTTTTAAAAATGTTAAGAGACATATTAGAAAAGAAAAGAAAATGAAGAGCTGTATAATGACCATATTCCCAAGCTTTCTGATGGCAGCGAAGTGTAGACAAGCTGGAAGGCTGAGTTGAAATAACAGCAATCTACATGCGTCTACCCCAAAGCAGTGATTAATAGCCACGATGATTACAGAAAGTTGTTCACATATTTTATCTTGTTTTATTTTACTTCATACAGCTGAAGAGAAACGTGAGTATTGCATTACTTTTGTTGCCATTTGTCAGAGTATCAATTAAAGAAAATATACTATTCCTTAATTCAGAAACATGGCTATTTTTCAGCAGTGTTTATTAAATAATAGCCTTGAAAGTCAACAGAGATTCATAATGACCATAGCTATCCCATAGCATAGCAAATAAGCTCATGGTTTTTCTGGATTCTAGTGTGTGTATAACTATATATATATATATATATATATATATTTTTTTTTTTAAAGAAAACCTCATGTGGCACATTTATTTATTTATTTATTTATTTAAAGATGGAGTCTTGCTCTGTCGCCCACGATGGAGTGCAGAGGTGTGACCTCGGCTCATCGCAACCTTCGCCTCCTGGGTTCAACTAATTATCTTGCCTCAGCCTCTCGAGTAGCTGAGATTACAGGTGCACACCACCACATCCAGCTAATTTTTAGTAGAGACAGGGTTTCACCATGCTGGCCAGGCTGGTCTCGAACTCCTGACCTCAAGTGATCCACCCACTTCAACCTCCCAGAGTTCTGGCATTACAAGGTGTGGGCCACCACACCCAGCCTGTTTAATATTTTGAAATAAATAACATAGATTAGCCAAAGGGGCCTATTGAATCACGCCTTAGTAAAGCAACTCCAGTGCAAAAAAATAAATAAATAAAAATAAAAGTAACATAAAATTGTGAATTTTTGTGACCAGATAAAATAAAAACCTATTTTATTTATTTATTTATTGAGATGGGGTCTTGCTGTGTTGCCCAGGCTGGAGTGCAGTGGCATGATCTCAGCTCACTGCAACCTCTGCCTCCCAGGTTCAAGTGATTCTCCTGCCTCAGCCTCCCAAGTAGCTGAGTTTACAGGTGCCCACCACCACACCTAGCTAATTTTTGTATTTTGAGTAGAGATGAGGTGTTGCTATGTTGGCCAGGCTGGTCTCGAACTCCTGTTCTCAAGTGATCCACCCACCTCAGCCTCCCAAAGTGCTGTGATTACAGGCATGAGTCAACGTGCCTGGCCTTAAAAACCTATTTTAGATAAAACTATAACTTTAGTTATCTATTCCCCTCAATCTCAAATTAGACTTGTCCTTTTGCTAACTGATAGTAGGTCTGCCTCTGAATTCCTTTGGGAGATGAGATGTGGCAGATGAAAGGCGTACAACCTTGTCTTTCCTACACATTAATAAAGCACTGCTGAGAAACAAGCATGTTTTTCTGGACTTGTTGGGTTAAGAAGCAAGCATGATATTCCTCTTCTCAAGAGTCTTGCGCTTCCGGTGTTAATAATAGTAATCTCCAACTTCTGTATAGTACTGCATAATTTTAAAGTATTTTTTGTGTAATCTTCATAAGAATTCTCTGAAATTGACATTATTATTATTAACATTCCCCTTTATGATAATGAACACTGAGGCTCCCAGTTATTATGTGGTTTGCCCAAGGCCATCCAGCTGTCATACACGCATTTTCTTTTTTTATTTTTATTTTTATTTTTCTTGAGACAGAGTCTTGCTCTGTCGCCCAGGCTGGAGTGCAGCAGCATGATCTTGGCTCACTGCAACCTCCACCTCCCAGGTTCAAGCAATTCTCCTGCCTCAGCCTCCTGGGCAACTGGGATTACCGGCATGTGCCACCATGCCCAGCTAATTTGGTATTTTTAGTAGAGACAGGGTTTCACCATGTTGGCCAAGCTGGTCTCAAACTTCTGACCTCAGGTGATTCACCCACTCAGCCTCCCAAAGTGGTGGGATTAGAGGCGTGAGCTACTGCACCTGGCCTATCTACTTATCTTTTGAAATATAAGTTTCATTTTTTCCTTTCCATAATCACCACCGTTCCCTGAAGTATGTTTCATTTGTTTGTTTGCACTCTGTTGCCCATGCTGGAGTGCAATGGTGCGAACATGGCTCACTGCAGCCTCAACCTTCTGGGCTCAAACGATCCTCCCACCTCAGTCTCCTGAGTAGCTGGGACTTCATGCATATGCCACCATGCTTGGCTAATTTTTGAAAAAAAAAAATTGTGGAGATGAGGTTCTCACTATGTTGCCCAGTCTCCAAAGTCTCGAACTCTTGGCCTCAAACAATCCTCCCACCTCAGCCTCTCAAAGGGCTGGGATTACTGGTGTGAGTCACCATGCCAGGCCCACTCCCCGAGGTATTTTTGAAAAGCAGAGCTCTTGAATTAAGAGTCAAATTTCAGCTGTGGTTACATGAAGTCAAAACAAGTGGTTGATTCAGTGGAAGGAAATATCAACCATATAATTTTTGGTCATCGTGTAAGCTACTTCTCAAGAGTAGAGTTTCTACTTTTCAACTGTCTATAGTGGCTTAGAGAGATACGATCTTAGTAAAAACAATACTGTTTCGAAATAGGAAACAAATAGAAATGTGTAGTCCCAGACAATGAATGCTTGTTCTGGAAAAGCCAGATATCAAGCAAGTAGGATTTGGTTTCTGGGCATCCATTTCCATACTGTCCTTCCTGAGGCCTCCAGCACTATTGCTGCAGATCCAGCATGACTGACCAGTTGCATCATCCTCATTCTCATCTTCATAACCAACTGTCCTATTTCCATTTACCCTTCATGGTGCATGCAGCCTCTTCCAACTTCTGCTTGCCACTCTCCCTTGAGATGCATGTGCTTGCTCATGATGCTTAGGAAGAAGTGACACTATCTCTGGGGATCAGTTGGCAGTAGGGTGTGGAGGCATTCTCAGGCCATCGAATGCATTTACTTGGTGTTCCATTTGTTCCTTCATGGATCATGGTGCTTGCCAAAGGACTACTGATAGCATCCAAGGATGCTTTTCCATTTCAGGTGTTTGAGTTTAACAAGGCAAATAGATGCATCAAGTTTGGCCAACATAGTGGGCTTCTCTGTTAACTTTGCTGTAACAAACCAGGTTTTAAAAACTGGCTGACCTGACTGTTATTGTTGGGGAAGTTATGAATCAATTCCTATCATCTCCAATGTACATTTCATCACGTACTAAGTCATATCATTTATCATCTCATTCATAGTCCAAACCTAACCCCACACACCAAATGTCTGTTTGACCAATGCTACACATTACCTCATTCAATTTAATCTGGTGCTTTATTTGTCTTAAGGCATTTCCACATACACTATCTCACTTCGTGTCACAACAGTCTTGCCAGCGAGGTTGGGTAGGTATTAGTATTTCCACTTTACAGATAAAGAAATGGAAATAGAGGAAGATGTAGGAGGTGTTAAGTGCAGAGCAGGGAGCTTGAACACATGACATCTACTTAATTTAGAATAGAAAAGATGGACTTTTGCAGGTCTGTATAGACATTAATGGATGGGGGCATCTTTCTCTCTGCATACAGTTTGCTCTGTCATCCTGTGGGGAATGTTTCTGTCTTCTACTGTTGCTCCAAATAGCTAGCTATTTGCCATTGTCATTATTGCTACCAGCTATTTGCTGGAAATACTAGGAAAAGTATTAGAGGTAATGATTATTCAGACAGAAAACACTGAGGATCTGGAGAACACAGTGGAACTTAACAGAAAGGCAGATACTTGATGGCCTTCACCATCTTATTTGATGACACTGGTTTTCTTTTCTTTTCTATTTTGAGACAGAGTTTTGCTCTGTCACCCGGGCTGGAATGCAGAGGTGCAGTCTCCACTCACTGCAACCTCTGCCTCCTGGGTTCAAGTGATTCTCCTGCCTCAGCTTCCTGAGTAGCTGGGATTACAGGTGTGCACTACCACGCACAACTAATTTTTGTATTTTTAGTAGAGACAGGGTTTCACATGTTGGCCAGACTGGTCCTCAACTCCTGACATCAAGGGATCCACCCTCCTCGGCCTCCCAAAGTGCTGGGATTACAGGGATGAGCCACCGTGCCCTGAGACACTGGTTTTCTTACATCCTGAGGGTCTTGGGGTTATTCGTTGCCAAACTAAGAAGCATCATCTCCCCTCATTTTAAGAATGGGAAAATTAGGGTATATACAAGTAAACTTGGCCTTCCAAAGGTCATTCATTATTGAGGCCCACGTCCACAAGAAATGGGACTTCCAGTACTAGGTAGTAAATGTCAGTGGTCCCCTCCCTGCATACAGCGGCGTATCACAAAGTTGTCTGGATTTGAAGAAAACAAGATTTGATGTGTGAGAGAAACACAGTATCTGTCTTAAGTAGAAGAAAGACCCTAAAATACACATTTATTTCTCAGAACTACTTAGATCACTGGAATCACTGGTTCTCCTTAGCAAGAGAAACTCCAAGGACCAATAATCCTATCCACATCTTCAAAACCATCAGAAAAACTCCACCAACCTAATGGGAAGAACTGTGCTGCATGGTTCAAACTATGAAATCAAACTTAGCCTTGCCAGAAACGGGTGATCTTACATGAGGTGCTGGTCCCACAAGAGCCCAGTCTCATCTTTAGGACCACCTTTAGGACTATTCCGAAATGTGCTACGAGAATCTGACCCATGTTTCTGAGAGCGTATTTTCAAGGCACCCACACAGAAACCCACTAAAAGGAGAACAGGCACTGAGCTCTGCGGTGTTTCAGGGACCCTGGTTGGAAAGCAGGGGAGCCATGCACGCAGCAGAGTCCCTGTCTCATGCCTTACACATAGCAGAAACTCTCAGATGACTTTTGAAAAGGGGCTTGAACACTAATATGTGAAAAACTCTTTTAGAAATTGATGATGCAACGCGCAGCTTTGCTGAAAAAGTGTTTGCCTCTGAAGTCAAAGATGAAGGAGGTCGTCAGGAGATTTCCCCCTTTGATGTGGATGAGATCTGTCCAATTTCTCATCGTGAGATGCAAGCACACATATTCCATCTGGAGACTCTGTCCACCTCCATAGAAGCCAGGAGGTAAGTGGTGTAAACGGAATGCTTAGCATATTGGCACCTAAGGAGGGGTATCTGCCAGGGAAGATATGCTTTAATTTATCCAAATGATGTTCAATTCAGAGGAAGAACTCTGCCAGAGTTAGAAATTCCTAAGGCTGGGCACAGTGGCTCACAAGTGTAATCCCAGCACTTTGGGAGGCCAAGGTGGGTGAATGACTTGAGGACAGGAGTTTGAGACCAGCCTGGTCAACATGGTGAAACCCTGTCTCTACTAAAAATACAAAAATTAGCCAGGCAGGTGGTGCACGCCTATAATCCCAGCTACCTGGGAGGTTGAGGCAGGAGAATCGCTTGAACCTGGGAGGCGGAGGTTGCAGTAAGCCGAGATTGCCCCACTGCACTCCAGCCTGGGTCACAGAGTGAGACTCTGTCTCAAAAAAAAAAAAAAAATTCCTTTTCCCCCCACACTGGATATGCTAGAGTGAGTAGAGTGAGGAGCCAATGATGAAAAAAGAAGAAAGCAGTGAGCCTCCTATCTCGTTCACATCTCCCTTGACTGAAGCCTCCCTACCCATCTAAGCAAGAGGACTTCGAGATACCATAGAATTATTTCAAACCAAAGTGGGCAAATGGCTGCTGTGAACATATTCAATTTACACACAACAATTATATAAACTGGGACACAAGAGCCTTCATCTTCAGACTCTGTCCCTAGCCAATCTTAGTGTTATGCTCCCTGACGTGAATCCTGCCTTCCAGTTAGTCTGACCACCTCCTGGCCTGAGGAATACTGCTCTCTATTTCTGCCCTCATGCCCTGCCCATCCTATGTCTGTGATGCATACTTGCTGCCTCCCCCAAGCAGGCTGAAAATCCCTCTCCACCAAATCTATTTTCCTTTATTTGAACCACTCTAGGATTCACTACTGGCCACACTTTTGTCCTCAAACCTCAAACCTATACTAACCACTTTGTTGGAATCCTCTCCTTAAGTCCTCCCCCGATCCCACCAGCTTCATGGGGAAAAGACTATACTGCTGTCTTTCTCTTGGTTTTACATCTTTAAGGAAAGAACAGCAATCCACCTCCTTTGGTGTCCCCCATAGGACTTAACATAGGACTTGGGTCAAAGCAATAAACTTGGGTCAAACTCAACAAATACTTGTTGATTTGAGAAAATAATATTAAATACCTTATAAGTTCCAGGTACTCTGCTAGGCATTGTGTACACATTAAATCCCATAGAAATCCTATAAGGTAGTCATGTTTGCACCATTTTTTTTAGGTGGATAAATGGGAGCTCCTTTATCTGTGTTTAAGGAACATGAATAAAATGATACAGGTAGTAACTGACATAGCCTGTGTTTTCTGTAGTACCTAGACTGCCTGTTCAGCTGGGAGTGGATTGTCTGGGAAGAAGGTTGTCATGGTGAAGGTCTTCTAGGATTGCTAAGGCTGTTCCAAGGTAGACCAGGGGGAGGGGCACACTGTCATGTGTCTTCAGTGATTTCTTCTCCCACTATGCTTGGATCCTGTTTCTGATACCCAACCACATTTAAAATTTTACTTTTTGTTCTCAGAATAAAATCGTATAGAGAAACATCTATCTGTCACAGTGAAATGCCTGATGAAGACAAAATTAACTCTTACTTTTAAATTTTGAACCCAGAAAAAAGCGTTTCCAAGGACGGAAGACTGTTAATTTGTCCATTCCACTAAGTGAAACATCTTCCACCAAACTGTCCCACATTGATGAATACATTTCCTCATCTCCAACCTACCAGACCGTGCCTGATTTTCAGAGAGTGCAGATCACTGGTGACTATGCCTCTGGGGTGAGTTGGTCCTTGCCACTCAGACTTAGCAACCAGGAAGCCATTCAGCTTGACAGTTCTAGCTCCTTACCTTCTTCTCCTTCCTGTTGAGGGAGGTGTTAGCTCACCTGTACTTTGTTACACTTCATTATTGCATTTCACTACTAATATAGTATGTCTTATATTTCTGTTGTTTTTATCATCCCACATAATTTATCCTCTATCTCATTTGCTTGCACATGGAGAATATGGAGTAGAATGCAGTGTGTATGTTACAGAATACAATGGACACATTTTGGCAAAAAGGATCAAAGAGAGCAGTAGAGTGGTCAAATCTCACTGATGTTATCATAAATCAGAAAAAGGGGCCTCTGGGGAGGCACGGAGTCTCTGGGGAAAAGAAAGACCCCAGCAGACTTAGGATAGTGAGAAGGGTTGCAGATAGCATAAACCAACCAAAGAAAACAGATCCAGAGAAAGAGAGAGGGAAGAGAAAAAAGAAGGAATCAGAGAAAAGAAGGAAGACGAGAGAGAGGTTAGAGAATCCTAATGAGGCTATTGTGTTTTGAGGAGCTGAACTCTCCAATTTCATTGCAGATGGTTACATAGTAGATCATTACTTGGAACAGACTCTAGTATGCCACAGGGATAGTAAAGTCACGTCACAAACAACTTGACCTGCTTGTCTCATCCAGAACAGTTGGTCAATTAATAAATATCTGCCACAGGGACTTGCAGAATCAGCATTATATTGGTGAAACTGCTGTGCAGCCATCAGTCGATGCTCCAAATATAGTTTTAATGACCAGTGCTGGGTTCCCTTCTCATGTAACTGACCCACTTAGAGTCAGTCCTAAGATACTTAAATGTGACAGGGCAATTAAATGCACCTCATTCTTGCTTATTCATTTTCTATATAACATGGGTGCTCTCTAAACGTCAGGGGGTTTAGGCACTAAATAACTAAAAAGAAATGCCTAATAGAGATGAGTACAGGGGAAACACAGTTTGGAGGACTCCAGAATTCAAAATAACGTAAAAATTTGGAGATAAACGTCATACCTGCATGCTTGATAGAAATGAAAACAACAATAAAAACAAAGAGGTTAGGAGGACGAACAAAATGTACAGAAGTCAAGGAGTAGCTTCTCCTCCTGTGAAAGCTGGAGGGCACCTGAAACCTTGACCTGGAGACTGCGAAAAACGAAGTATGTTGCTGTGCCTGTCGGCTGAATGTGGGCTGCTGAGCAACACTCTACGCTCTACCTGGTTGTAGTCTGTACCCAAATCAGTCTTCACCCTTGTAATTTAAACAGAGGCAAAGGGGAAACCAGGGCTCAGTTCCCAAGATCATTAATTCCTGCTAAACACTTGATTCAATTTAATCAGTCTTTATTAAGCATCTCTTCTGTGCTAGGCATTGTGTGCTGAGAACATGAAGGTGAATGAGACCCAGCTCTCATTCTTGAGGACCTGATAGGCTAGTGGCCTATTAGGTGGCAATGAGCTACACGTGCCGTTGGAAGCATGGAAGCAGACCCCCAGGCCTAGCACCTGTGCCAGACTCTTTTGGCCAAGGTCAGCAGGTCTTTAAAATAGTTAAGCTAATTCAGGATCAATATTTGGACCTTAAACTATTGGGGACAAGCATATGTTAGTCCCATAGTAAAAGTCTTTGGGTTCTGATAATGAACATTCAGTGATTTCAAGTTATAACTACTTGGGCATGCCTGCCTGGCCCAGTCAGGAGTTGGGAATGGGGGCAGGGGAAATTTCCAGCAGCTCAAATGAAGCTTTCCTCTAGAATCTCTCAATTTTTACCCAGAAATAAAATCATCTAAAAGACTAACTTCTCACAGAATGATGTTGTGATCATCATAGCTGAAGAAGGCAGTGCATGGGTTTGAGAGATTTGTGATCCCTTATTCATCCCAAAATATTTCCCTCACTGACCAAGTGGTTTGAATTCTCACAATTTGAGTCACATAGTCTTTCAGTTGAGGTATTGTCTTTGTTTTGTTTTGGTTTGTTTTGTTTTGAGATGGAGTCTCGCTCTGTTGCCAGGGTGGAATGCAGTGGCACAATCTCGGCTCACTGCAACCTCCACCTCCCAGGTTCAGGCAATTCTCCTGCCTCAGCCTCCCGAGTAGCTGGGACTACAAGCACGAGCCACCACGCCCGGCTAATTTTTGTATTTTTAGTAGAGACAGGGTTTCACCATGTTGGCCAGGCTGGTCTTGATCTCTTGACCTTGTGATCCACCCACCTTGGCCTCCCAAAGTGCTGGGATTACAGGCGTGAGCCACCACGCCTGGCCTGAGGTATTGTCTTGTGCTTAAAATATTCACATGTACTTGGAAGGAAGAAAGTATATACCATGTTAGAATGGATTCTTTTAATCTTATTTGCTAGATAATCCCTGCTATGTAACAAAAACCAAAAACAAATACAGGACTATAAGGGAAAGACTCGTAGGACAGGTAAGAGACGAAAAAGCTAGAAAAGCTTCAGGACCTGCTCTGGGAGGGAGATTTTGGTCCCAAGTCAATTAAGAAGCAGCAAGGTGAGTGGTGAGGCTCAGAATGGGCTGTGATACACAGGAGAGCTGGGAGGTGCCAAGAATAAGCTTTACTAACTTCTCAGTTTTTCATGGGATTGACTCTGATATGATGAGTTTTTTTTTATTTTATTTTATTTTTTTGGCAGGTTACAGTTGAAGATTTTGAAATTGTTTGCAAAGGTCTGTATCGGGCACTATGCATACGTGAGAAATACATGCAGAAGTCATTTCAGAGGTTCCCTAAAACCCCTTCCAAATACTTACGCAACATTGATGGTGAGGCTTGGATAGCAAATGAGAGCTTCTATCCAGGTAACAATTCTCTCACATAATGTAAGAAACATATCTTTTATTTAAACTATTAAATATTAAATTTAAAATATGCCCCTAGATTATAAGTAATCTAGTCTAAAAATACCATAGTAATAGTCATCTTTGGCCCCATTTCCTCATGTGTCCAATCACTTGATTCAGTCTGCACAACGTCTTTCTGAACTTTCTCTCTTCACCATTCCCTAAACCGTCATTCAGGCTTAGCCTTCTCCTTGTCCAGATAATTACAAGAGCTTCCTAACTACTCTGCTAAATTTCAATCTCACTCTCTTTTGGTTCATCTTTACTTTGGTGCTAATTTTTAAAACACAGATCTGAGCATATCCTTCTCCTGACAAGAACCTTTAGCTGCTCCTTGCTACCTACAAAGCAAAGTCCAGTCTTCAGCCTGGCATTTCAGGCCCACATCCTCTCGCCCCCTAACTACATTTTATTTGTTTGTTTGTTTTCCGAGACAAGGTCTCATTCTGTTGCCCAGGGTGGAGTGCAGCATCACCCTCTTGGCTCACTGCAACTTCCACCTCCTAGGTTCAAGCGATTCTCTTGCCTCAGCCCCCTGGGTAGCTGGGATTACTGGCGTGTGCCACCATGCCCGTCTAATTTTTGTATTTTTTGTAGAGATGGGGTTTTGCCGTGTTGGCCAGGCTGGTCTCAAACTCCTGGCCTCAAGTGATCTGCCTGCCTCAACCTCCCAAAGTGCTGGGATTACAGGCATGAGGCACCACACCTGGCCTGTTTATTTTTGAACTTGCACACTCAACCTACTTCTTTCTTTCTTTCTTTTTTTTTTTTTTTTTTTTTGAGATGGAGTCTAGCTCTGTTGCCCAGGCTGGAGTGCAGTGGCACGGTCTCAGCTCACTGCAAGCTCCGCCTCCTGGGTTCACGCCATTCTCCTGCCTCAGCCTCCCGAGTAGCTGGGACTACAGGCACCCGCCACCACATCTGGCTAATTTTTTGTATTTTTAGTAGAGGCGGGGTTTCACAGTGTTAGCCAGGATGGTCTCGATCTCCTGACCTCGTGATCCACCCGCCTCGGCCTCCCAAAGTGTTAGGATTACAGGCGGGAGCCACCACGCCCAGCCCACTCAAGCTATTTCTGAACTTACTTTCTCTGTTCCATCTTTATACTCTTGGTTCTGGTTGGAAATAGTTCTCGTTCCCTGCATAGTTCAACACTTTCCTGCTCCTGGATTGCTGCTTTGCTTCCCTGTGCCCAGACTGTCCTTCCTCTCACTTACTCACCACACGTCCAAGTCTCTAGAGCCAACCCAATCTTTCAAGAGGCAGCCCAAATACTATCATTTCTTGCCTTCTGGATAGATGTAAACTACATATTCTGACTTTCTATAGCACTGTATTTACTTATCTCAGTTTTTACTTTCTGCCTTGTAGAAAGTTAAGTACATATTTTTCAACAATCAGATTTTAATAATTTTACAGATTTCTATTGTGTAACTGGAACATAATTGACTTAATTCCTATTTTTAGGCAATTAAATTTCTGACTTTTTAAAACTTGTTTCTAAAAAGGATCTTTATATACACATCTTTATATACACATCTTCCTGTAATTGTCTCATAATTTTAGGATTATATTCCTAGAACTAAAATTTCTGGGGAGGCAAATATTTTAGATTTTTGAGGCCAGGCGCGGTGGCTCACGCCTGTAATCCCAGCACTTTGGGAGGCCAAGGCAGGCGGATCACGAGGTCAAGAGATCGAGACTATCCTGGCTAACATGGTGAAACCCCGTTTCTACTAAAAATACAAAAAATTAGCTGGGTGTGGTGGCAGGCGCCTGTAGTCCCAGCTACTTGGGAGGCTGAGGCAGGAGAACGGCATGAACCAGGGAGGAGGAGCTTGCAGTGAGCCGAGATGGCATCACTGCGCTCCAGCCTGGGGGACAGAGCGAGACTCCATCTCAAAAAAAAATATATTTTTGAACTTCCAAATTGTAATATTATTAAAGATCCCCAGTTCCACAACTTCCTGTCTGTAATTCCTTTTAATATTAAAATCATATTAAACATGTCTCCAGTTTGGTAACTCATAACAGTGGTTTACCCATCCTCTATAGTATTGACATTTAGTTTGTTTTGTCTTTACTTCCCCTAAGTTATGCTTTAATAGTAATTATATCATTAATAGTGAGCTATTAATCCTTAAGTATAAGGATTTCAAAATTAATATTTGATGTAGCAACATGCTGTTTCACTTCTCTTAGGTTCCTTTTCTCCCAATTTTGAATAGGAAATGTACAGACTGTTTTTTTTTTCTATGCTATTTTTCTCACTTTGGCTGCTGTAGGCATCACTTGCGAACAGGAGACTTTCTGATGCCTTCCTTGGGCACAGCAGTGAAGAGGCATAAATGACCATACTTGTTGAAAGTAAAAGGATGAATTCTTAAAGGCTCTGACAGTGTGAAATGTGTTCATGGCTTCCTTAGGCTGAAACTGCTAGCAGTGGAAAGAAGGGAACACATCCACTTAATCTCTTCTCAATTCCTTTAGCAGAAATTGTATGTGCTTTAAAAGGTGGGAAAAATAATTCTCATAAGAATTATTACTGTTACAATAATAATTTATTTTATATCTCTTTTTTACATTAAAACCACTTTAGGTGGAGCACAGAGGATTCTTAGGAGAGCGAAACTATTCTGTATGATACTGTAAGAGTGGATATATGTCATTATACATTTGCCAAAACTCATAGGCTTTGAGTGAACCCTAATGTGCACTATGGACTTCGGGTGATTATAAGGTGTTAATGTAGATTCATTGGTTATAACAAATGGACCCTCTGATGCAGGATGCCTAGAGTGGAGACTGGCTGTGCGTGTGTGGGTGCAAGGGCTGTGGGGAAACTGCATTTTCTTTTTTTTCCTTCTTTCTTTCTTTTTTTTTTTTTTTTGAGGTGGAGTTTCACTCTGTCACCCAGGCTGGAGTGCAGTGGCACACACTCACTCACTGCAACCTCCACCTCCTAGGTTCAGGAGATTCTCATACCTCAGCCTCCTGAGTAGCTGGGACTACAGGTGTACACCACCACACCCAGCTAACTTTTGTATTTTTAGTGGAGATGAGGTTTCACCATGTTGGTCAGGCTGATTTTGAACTCCTGACCTCAAACAACCCACCTACCTTGGCCTCCCAAAGTGCTGGGATTACAGGCGTGAGCCACTGTGCCCGGCCTGGAAACAGCATTTTCTACTTAATTTTATTGTGAACCCAAAACTGATCTTTAAAAGCCTATTTCAGAAAACATTCTAAATTAAGTCTAATGAAAAAGATTGGCTTAAATAAGCTAAAGATCTAAACTCTATTTTTTTAACTGTAGTTTGACTTTTATTCTTATCTCATTATCTAAGACCTAATAATATGCTCTAAACAGAAAGCCTTTGATGACCAACTTCAGTAAATAATGAAGATTGTTTCTAAGTAGTATATCGATTACTTTATGTAAACAGTTCTTCCAAATAAATTGAAAAATCATTCTTACACTAGATAACATATTATTTTATTTTTCTTTTTTTGAGATAGGGTCTCCCTCTGTCACCCAGGCTGGAGTGCAGTGGTGTGATCTCAGCTCACTGTAACGTATGCCTCCCGGGTTCAAGTGATTCTCCTCGAACTCTCTACTCCTAGCCTCCTGAGTAGCTGAGATAACAGGTGTGTGCCACCACAGCCCGGCTAATTTGTGTATTTGTAGTAGAGACGTGGTTTCACCGTACTAGTCAGGCTGGTCTCAAACTCCTGACCTCAGGTGATCCACCTGCCTCGGCCTCCCAAAGTGCTGGGATTACAGGCACAAGCCACCACGCCCAGCCAACATATTATTTTTATAGTTATTTTATACTATTAAGTCACCTTTGAAAAATAATGCAAAAATAAAGGTTAGCTTTATAGATAATTACAACTTAAGTACTGAATTCCAAGCTAAAGAAACGTTGTAGTATTTCAGATTTTGGTTATTTTTATGTGGTCGTTCATCCTATGTGCTAATATATTACTCTGTGCTTGATTGAAAAAGTCTTTACTCCTCCTGTGAAGAAGGGAGAGGACCCTTTCCGAACAGACAACCTTCCTGAAAACCTGGGCTATCACCTCAAAATGAAGGACGGTGTAGTTTACGTCTATCCTAACGAAGCAGCAGCCAGCAAAGATCAGCCTAAGCCACTTCCTTACCCAAATCTGGACACCTTCTTAGATGATATGAATTTTTTACTTGCTTTAATTGCTCAAGGACCTGTGTAAGTGTTTAGCGAGACCTAAACAACTAGTACTATGACTACTGATAGTAAGACTAAGTGTTTACTAAATGCTTACTATGTTCAAACACTATATTAAACCCTTCATGCACATTGTTCCTTTTATGCCTTACACTTGCTCTGTGAGGTGGTTATTTTCATAATTTCAGTTTTATGAGCTAAGACGTTGATGAGTTAAGTAACTTGCCAAAAGTGACACAGCTGGGTGAGCCAGGATTTGCACTCGAATCTGCTGACCCCAAAGCCAGGGCCTTTAATTTTGAACAACACTCTCTCCATGGAGTTTTAAGATATCTTTCCAAGTTCTCCCTCATTATTATGTCCAACATTGTTGAAAAGATTAAGCCCTTGGAGCCCACTACTTCTCAATGAGATTAACTGAAGAGTAAACTGAAAGGTTTGTTCCAATAATTATTTCCTAGGAATGGTAAAGGTCCTGATAGTTTGGAAATTGTGACTGTTTTCCTTGAATGTCTAAAACTTTTTGGAATTATCTAATTTTATTTTTCACAGTAAGACCTATACCCACCGGCGTCTGAAGTTCCTCTCCTCCAAGTTCCAGGTCCATCAGATGCTCAACGAGATGGACGAGTTAAAAGAGCTGAAAAACAACCCCCACCGAGATTTTTATAACTGCAGGAAGGTAAACATTTTAGTTGCTCTGAGGTAATTCCTGGGCAAAAGCAATCCAATTATTTATTGAGAAGCACAAGACAACAGTGTGTTTCTGATTAATCTAAGATTTCTACAGGTTTGGTGGACTTCAGTAAAAGCAGATGACAGATTATGTCTAATGGGTTAGAGTTAAGTGCCATTTCTACTGTTTTCCCCACAGAAAGGTTTGCCACATTTTTGGCATAAAAAATTATAGTTATCATCAAAACAAAAATAACAACCAAAAAAATCAAAAATGACCATTCTAGAATTTGAAAGATCTTCCCTCTAGTCCTTTTTCTTTGAATTCCTGACTGTAAGACCTTGGAGGAAGTGATGACATATTTTCATTTCAGTCCTCATTTGTCAAATTGGGAACTAAATCTGCACAGTCCAGTTCACACGAGGATTGTGAATATCAAATGAGCTAGCCTAGAGACTGTGAAATCCAATCAACTAGAAACACTTTCAAGATGTATTCCGACCATTAAAATGATTACAAGGAAGTGGGAATAGGAAATGTATGAGCAGAGATTCAGGCCCAAATCCTGGCTCAGCTGCCTATACAACTTTGGACTAATTACTTAATCTTCTGAAATTTCAGTGTATAAAATTTAGTTATAAGAATATCTACCTCATAAAAGCCATCACCGTGTCATGGCTTCATAATTTCAATCCTTTATCCTGAGAGGCTGAAAGTTATGGTAGTGACTTCACTTCCAGCTGTGCTTCAGGAGTGAAGAATGGTCCTGAAGAATGTGTGGATCAGACGTAGGAAGTAAATTGGATGTACAGATATACGGAAGGAGCAAACATTATTATTGCATCTAGCCGAATCTTCCACATCCTCACATGGGCACATCACAGTTGTAACGGGTTTTTTATTGCTGGACCACCTCCACCAACTGTCAGCTCACATCCTCATTATTTACTTTGTCCCAACACAGTGGGATTTGCAGCACCATATCCTCTAAACAGAGTATCATAACTAAGGCTGATTGATGTTTTTTTCTTTCTTTGAATGTACATACAGGTGGACACTCATATCCATGCAGCCGCTTGCATGAACCAGAAACATCTCCTGCGTTTTATTAAGAAATCTTACCAAACTGATGCTGACAGAGTGGTCCATAGCACCAAAGAGAAGAATCTGACCCTAAAGGAACTTTTTGTGAAATTAAAAATGCATCCTTATGACCTGACTGTTGATTCTCTGGATGTTCATGCTGTAGGTTGAAATGCCAATGTCAGTTTCACTCTAATACTCAGAACCTCACGTGTCTTTCTCCTACAAGCCCTCCCTTCTCAGAGCTCTTTTAACTATCTTGGCTTGCCACGATGCCTGAAAGCACCACAGACAATTTTGAAGTTTGCTCATTGTCACCTGTCCCAAATTCCATTCTTGGAGCCCAATGCCCTCCCCCACTACCAGACCCCAGTTCTGCTTGACTATTTCCTAGCTCTCTGTGTCCAGACAGCTCTGGTAATAATACATTTCTGCAATTTTTCCTGATTCAGGGACGCCAGACCTTCCAGCGTTTTGATAAGTTCAATGACAAATATAATCCGGTAGGAGCAAGTGAGCTACGGGACCTCTACTTGAAGACAGACAATTACATTAATGGAGAATATTTTGCCACTATCATCAAGGTGAGGAGGAACCAATCAGATCTATGGTACCTGGCATCATTCTTGAAGAAAGGGAAGAAGGAAGGAAGGAAGGAAGGAAGGAAGGAAGGAAGGAAGGAAGGAAGGAAGGAAGGAAGGAAGGAAGGAAGGAAGAGAGGGAGGGTGGGAGGGAGGATGCTCTCCCTGGGTCCAAACACTACACAAATGAATATAAGAATTTCTTCTGAAACATCCACTCTAATGATTTTTAAAGACCTCTATTCCTAAGGTAGAGAAATTAAGGGTGTGGTTTTGAGACTGATTAAGGACCTAGCCTTTTCAGATTCTGAAAGGAAGAGTTAGAAAGGGAATCTCCTCTCCCTAGACCCCAGAGAAACTTGTGGGAATCCCTGGCTTGAACTTCTCTCTTGGCTTTGCAGGAGGTAGGTGCAGACCTGGTGGAGGCCAAGTACCAGCATGCTGAGCCCCGCCTGTCTATTTATGGCCGCAGTCCTGATGAGTGGAACAAACTCTCCTCCTGGTTCGTCCGCAATCGCATCCACTGCCCCAACATGACATGGATGATCCAGGTCCCCAGGATCTAGTATGTACCTCTAGAAACTCTAGAGCCTGCACTTGTCTCATCTGCTTCAACTCCCCTGTATGAACAAGGAATGTGTTGCCCATCTAGATAGAAATCAGCTTTGTTAAAACAGCATTCATTATTGGGTCCTGCATGCTTGGTTTTGTCCACTCTGGGTACAGCACTCTTAACCACAGACACGAGTTAGGAAGATCATTTCAGTTCAGTCCTCTAGCTTTATGAAGATCATAAATAACTTACTGAGAATGATTAAAACTAAGATAGAATAAGAACTATGTAGTTTGGTATACATTGTCTTTCACCTGGTCTTCTCTGTGTCAAGTCCATTCTTTCCCATGCTCATCTCTACTGGGATGTGGCTTTCTTGTATCAGAACCTTTACTACTGTCTGTCAATTGTCCCACCTACAAGTGCTCAAGTTCTCCACAATCAAAGAGTATTTATCAATGGTATTGCTGAGGATGTCATCTCCCTTTCATACCCTCTGCTCTCATTCATCACCTTCAGGGATGGCTTCTCTTTCGGTTTGTTCAGTATCATTGATCTTTTATCTAACTTAGGTGTTTATGTATTTTCTGGCTGCCTGTCTTTGTGTTCTTTGTGACCTACTGCAATGTAAGAGTTTCATCCTGTCTCTTTAACCAAAAAAGCAATTTTTTGACTGGGATAATACTTCCTGTCTAATAGGCAGAGAGGCAGTATGTTGGTTAGGAGTACAGATTCTGGACCGAGAGTAGCGATACTTGAATCCTGGCTCTACCATTTCGCTGTGTTACCTTGGGTTAAGTCATATCACCCCATTGTGCCTTAGTTTCATCATCTCTAAAACAAGGTTAAAAACAATACCTAACTTATTGAGTTGTTACGAGGATTACATTAGCTAATATTTCTGGACACTTAGAAGAGTGGTTGGGATATATTAACTGCTATATAAGAGTTTGTTAAATTGCAGACCAGAGGTATTCTTGGAAATCATTTCATGCTCACTGTCTTGTAGCTGCACACATATATTGAAACTTTTATGACATACTTGCTATATTCCTCTATGAGGACTTAGCTGTGAAGGTTTAGTTTTCTTATGACAAAGATTTGTAAAAAAGATGGGGGAATAGGGTACACCAAAAAACTTTTACTTCCTACGTGCAGCCCAAACTGAATCCCTCTCTATAGGGGACCAAGAAGAATGTATGAGGAGCATGGACCTAGGATAGATATACCAAGTCTTTTCCTGTGCAAGACATTCGGTCCTCTGGTTCCCTCATACTAGGGCTATCAGTCCTAAAAATCATTTTTTCTCCTAAATTCTCTTAATTCTTGCCTCTAGTGATGTGTTCCGTTCCAAGAATTTCCTTCCACATTTTGGAAAAATGCTGGAGAATATTTTCATGCCAGTGTTTGAGGCCACCATCAATCCCCAGACTGACCCAGAACTCAGTGTCTTCCTCAAGCATGTAAGCATGACCCTTCAGGCCTTCATACTGCTGCTCATGAACCCACCTTCCTACCTGGTTATGATGAATTCTTGGTGCTTATCTCTTTATGTTTGGTCTGTGCCTTTGGACCTGAAAGTTTGTATGAGGACTGGGACCCTGCAGTTGGACTGAACCCATTGCATGACTCACTTTTCCTAACAGATCACTGGCTTTGACAGTGTGGATGATGAGTCCAAACACAGTGGCCACATGTTCTCCTCTAAGAGTCCCAAGCCCCAAGAGTGGACATTGGAAAAGAATCCATCTTACACTTACTACGCTTACTACATGTATGCAAACATCATGGTGCTCAACAGCCTGAGAAAGTAAGCAGGAGAGAACTGGAGCTAGGAGGGTCTATTTGACACAGCTCTTTCCACATATATTGGCACTAAAGGTGGTCAAGGGTCTCATGCATTACTGTGATGGTTCCAACGGGCCCAAATCAGAAATTTCCTTCTCTTAACTTTTTTCTTCAATTTATTTACTTAGGGGCAGAGATTGATATTTTGATGCTTTCAATAACTTTCACAATTCATTTTTTTGGGGGAGAAGTTTAGGAATTTATACTAATCATTGTGTAATTAATTATAACACTTCATATATTTTACCCTTCTTGATATATTTGGGTAAGGAATAAGTAGAGGAATATTATACTGGGGTTTTCTGGAAACATTTCTCCCTTAAAGTTTGAATAGAATAGAATAAATGATGAGATGTTGATATTGGTAAATTTCCTATTGAGACTGAAGGTATTTCCATCCAGGCAATCAACACTTGATTTACTTCCTTACCCCCATATCCTCTGCTGCCTCTTTTTAGAAACTTTGTATTTAGAAAGAGTTAAGATTATGATTTGGGACTGTTTTGCTGAATCCTTTGAAGGGCTTACTTCCTTCCAGAGTGTTCATTTTTCTACTGAATTTTCTTGTGAATCACTCCATACTCAGAACCTGTGATTCCAATAGCAGTTCTATTTCCCCAGGGAACGAGGCATGAATACGTTTCTGTTCCGACCTCACTGTGGGGAAGCTGGAGCCCTCACCCATCTCATGACAGCATTCATGACAGCAGATAATATATCTCATGGCCTAAATTTAAAAAAGGTGAGTTGGAAGCTCTCTTCTTAATTTTTACATTGGAGCTAGAGGAATCTTTTTTCCCTTAGCCAAACATACTGTCCCAAGTCATTATCGACACTGGAATCATATTCAAGTAGAGCATGAAAGATTTTTTAGTTTAGTGCAGTTCATTCTACAGAGAGGAGTAAAGGGACTTGCTCAAGATTACCTTGCTAGTTGCTGTTAGAGATATGTTAACACAGATCTCCTGACTTCTAGCTTAGAATCCTGACAAGGGATAATTCAGAGATGGCCTGGCTTTCCTTAAGCTAGTTTTTGCCAGATTTCTTGTTATAGCATGCTTCAAGATGTTTTTTGTGAGAGTCAGAGCTTTCTTGTAGAGAGAGGGGAAAAAAAAGAATGTTTCAAGGCAAAGTCTTTTGCCTGAGACAGACCATCTAACGTAGGCAATTATAGATCGAATAAACAATCTGGTTTAACTCACTGCTTCTGAAAATTAATGTATCCTAAATACATTTATCCTAAATAGCATTTACATTGAAAAACTCCTAAATTCTCCTTACTAAGGGACTTGAAGAACAAGTGATAATTTTGTTGAAAGCTGAAGCTTAAGGCAGATCATGAGATTGTAGTGTTTCTAGTTTGTATTTCTTTTTCAACATCTTTAAGTATTTTTTCACTTTTCTTTTTCAGAGTCCTGTGTTACAGTACTTGTTTTTCTTAGCCCAGATTCCCATCGCCATGTCACCACTAAGTAACAATAGCCTATTTCTAGAGTATGCCAAAAATCCTTTTTTGAACTTCCTTCAGAAAGGGCTAATGATCTCACTGTCCACAGATGACCCAATGCAATTCCACTTTACTAAGGTATAGTATGGACTTGGGCAATACAAGTGTATTTTGCTGAACTGTTTTTTCCCACCCAGAATTTGAAAGTCAAATAAAGGTATTTCACTACTTTCTTTTGTGCAGGATACATATTATTTATTAATTCATTCCTCTTTTTTCCTTGTTTAATAATTAACTGCAGGAGCCCCTAATGGAAGAATATGCTATTGCTGCACAAGTCTTCAAGCTGAGCACCTGTGATATGTGCGAAGTAGCAAGGAACAGTGTCTTGCAGTGTGGAATTTCTCATGAGGTAGATCTGTCCTCAAATGGCTTCCCTTCTGAGTATAGGGTCTGCTAACTTGAATACCGAAAAAGTAGATGGGAAACACATGTGGAAAAATTGGCCCACGAATTACATGCAGTTACTATGGACAAGGACTAGAAGGGATTATTCTCTTTGCCTATGCCTTTTGGGCAAGGGAAGTAAAATACACTTGATTACTCAGCAGACTGTGAACACTGAGGCACTAGATGAGTGCTTTTAATGGTTTATTATTATTCTTCTTTTGTCAGTGGCTAACATAAGGAAGGAATTATTGTAAAGAATGCAATTATTGTCTATACCAGTGTGAAAAGAGACAACGATCATTCTGCATCCTTTTCTCTTATAGGAGAAAGTAAAGTTTCTGGGCGACAATTACCTTGAGGAAGGCCCTGCTGGAAATGATATCCGGAGGACAAACGTAGCCCAAATCCGCATGGCCTATCGCTATGAAACCTGGTGTTATGAACTCAATTTAATTGCTGAGGGTCTTAAATCAACAGAATAAAAAATAAATAAACCAAATAATAATATGAGTGAGAATTTCATTGTAGAGTTTGAATAATAATAGTTACCTCTTAATTGAGTCCCTACTATAAACCAAGGACAATATTAGATGTTCCACTGATATTATTTCATTTAATCCTTATTATCTCCATTTTGGGAAATATAAAGTAGATATTATTATCTCCGTTTTGGGGAAATTAGTACACTAAAGCTAATAAGGTTAATAACCTGCACAAGGATATACCTGGTGAAGGGCAGCAGTGAGAATGTAGGTTTCTCTGACTGTAGTCTCTATGACTTTCAGGCAAAATATCTAATAAAGCTGGGCAAAAATACAAGCAAATGACTTTTTGGGAGATAGGCTTCTGGTTTACAGAATGAAATTTGCTTAAGGCACTTAGAACCATTAAAAAGTCCTTTGACAAGGTATAAGTGAATAGTGACTTTTTTAGACAAAACCAGAGGGTGTGTGCCTCAATATAAAAAATCAGTACTTCTGAGTTATTATACTCAGGGAGAATTTATCTTACAAAAGGATTCTTAGCTTTAAGGATGTAATTGACAATAAGATTATAGTGAGCTAAATTGGTACATTTTAAATGATTTTGCTTACCAAAGTAAAATACACATATAACTTTTAAGAAGCATGCCTATTACTCAAGGTCAGGTGAAATTCCAAATGGGCAGATGATACTTCCACACATACAACTGTGTTGGCATCTAGTGGCTG